>NW_027263540.1:1790909-1830448 GCF_042370955.1 Sodiomyces alcalophilus JCM 7366 | reverse complement strand
TTTCCCCCTTTCCCCCCCCCCCCCCCCCCCCCCCCCCTCCGGGACTATAATAACTAAGCGCCGAACCTCTTATTTTCTAAACGAGTCGTAAAGGAGGTGTGTATCCTCCCTTATATCGGATATATTCGCGTCGCGCGGCGTTTATAGCGACTTCGCTCCTAAGTCGCTAGCGCTCCGCGATACGCTAAGCGCTTACCCTTTATACCGAAAACCCCCGGTTACTCCTTCTTCTTTATTCATAAACTATTATAATAAATAGCTTTATAGGCTTTTATCGTATTCCGTAGTTCGATATTATAGTATAAGCGTAGCTTTGCCCGGTTTTTTATTTATAGTTAATTCTTCCTTAATAAGCCTATAACGTCGTTTTAATAGTAAGCTCTATCGCTTATTCTGTGTTTAGGGCCGTGTTATTCTCCGCTAACTCGCGGCGTAGTTATTTTATACTTATAGTCTTTTCGTTAATTCTATAATTAACGTCCTTTCGACTATTTAATTAATTATTATAAGTCTCCCGATAAGTCCTTATATTAATCCGGTTAGGTTATAGCTAATAGCGTGTGTCTAGATAGCCGCTCCTTACTATAGCGCCCGTTATACCCGTAAGGGCACCGTTAAAGAGTAGCCGGTTATCGGTAATATCGCGTCCCCCCCCCCGCCTTTAATAGCAAGGAATATTATTAATCGGTTAAAAGCGTGACTAAGGAGGCCCTTGCTTTTATAGCGAATACCGGTGAGTATCCGGCTAATAAGGAGGCTTATAATAAAGCCTAGTATTTCGCTATAAGGATCTTACTAACTCTCCGGTAGGCTAGCACGCCTAGTAAGCAACCCCGCGGTCCGACCTATCCCCCCGGTTATTATCATAACGATTTCTACTACCCCTACGCTAATTATATTACAGGTATTAAAATAAAGTTTAACTAAACGTGTTATAACTAGTCCGGGCCCGGCACTACCCCTAAAAAGCCTAAGTGCTACGAGTATACTATAGGATCTTACGCTTACCGCCTAGTAAGTTCCTTACGATCTATAAGCTAAGTAGCTAAGACTAATATCCCTAGCTCCCTCCTAGCGCCACTAAATTCGTTTATCCTATAGCTACTACTTGTCGCGCTATACGCGATAATCTAGACGATAATAATATAAGTATTCCCGAACCTTTTTTAAGGTCGGTGCTAACTCTAGTCTAGCTCCGCGAAGCCTTTAAATTAGCTCGCGGCGATTACTATACCTTATTATCCAAGGAACCCCCCCCTACCGCCGCTACTACCACTAACGCCGCCCCCGCCCCCGTTAATAATAGCAAGGGTCTCCGCTACAAGGTAGAGGCCCTCCGCTAGGAGGTTTAAGGCCAGGGCGCCGCGATAACGCGCCTCCTAGAGGGTATTCTCGCCGCCCTTTAAGGAGGTGGTAATCTTATTACCGGTAATAGTAATAATAGCAGTAAGGGCGGTTCGGGTAATAATACCGCTAACTAAAGTCCTCGATAAAGGCCTTATCTACCTTTTTAGGAACTAGTAAGGGGGCCAGTAAATTCCCCCCCTTTAATTAACTTATAATCAGAGGTTATCCTCTCCTTACATCTAGGTCCCCTTATCTTCGTGTATACTTTATAGTATAGTCTTATAGAGGCCCGTTATTCGTATCGGCTAGACCGTATTTTACCTTAAAAATATCTAACGCTATAGTATCCTTTATAGCGTCTAACGGTTCCTAAGTAGGTTCTGCGTATCCTGCCTAGTATACTAATACTTCGCGTTATACGCCGCGACCTCGCCGCTTATTTTATACGTATAAGATACTTTCTACCTCCTACTCTTTATTACTATAAAGGGCGCCCCGGATCAGTTTAGGCTATAGGTCGGTTACGACTTATCCGGGGAGGGGGTCGCTGCTAGCTCGCTTTAGGATATCGACGTAAAAGCGGTGATATATTCCCGAGGGTATATTTAACTTAATAATATAGGAATTAATTATTTTCGTTACTTTATACTTTTAATATAGCTAGCTTAGCTTCTTTAAAGGTCTAGGCGTGGAATAGTTAGCTATAAAAAGCTAGGCGAGGTCTCCTACCTTAAAGCGTTCGGCTAGGAGTCGCTATTTATTCGTGGATTCTTTATCTTATAGTTATTTTAAGGCTATAGCTACCTATATAAACTCTATAGCTCCCTATAAGCGACTTAGTAGGTTATAAGCGGCGGCTTCCTTCGGGTATATAGGTATCGGGTTGTAGATTTAGATAGGGTCGATATAAAGCCCGTATTCTAAGAAAACAGGGCTTAGCTAGGTTATTAAGCTTTTCTTATTATTAAGCGATAACTACGCGGCGGGTAATAACCGACCCTAGTCGTCCTAGGAATAGTATACGAAGGTATAAAGGTAGGCCTAGATATCTTAGTTTAGCGTTTTAGGCCCTTTATCGGTTTAGGGGTGGTAAGCAGTGCTAAGTCGCTACTTAATCCTTATAAGCTTATAGAAGTATCGCTAGAACCTTCTAGTCTAGTTTAAGCCCTGATTATTAATAATTAAGAGGGGTATACCGTAGAACCTAAAATAGTAGGTTAGGAAGCGTTCCGCGTAGGCCTCTACTTCTATTATTTCTATAGCCTTTAACGTTACTAACTTTATTAGCTAGTCTGTGATCACCTATAAGAAACGCGCCTTATTCTCGCCGGTAGGTAATAGGTCCGTTATAAAGTCTATTACGAGGTGGCTACGGATTCGCTCCGGTATAGGCAGTGGTTTTAATAATCCGCGCTTAGCGTTCCGCTATTAGTTACCTCCGTTATAAGGGTTATAGTTATAGATAAACTTCCGTATATCCTTATTTATACTAGGCTAGAAGAATTATCGGGCTATTATCGTGATTATATTCTCTTTACCCGGGTAACCGCTAATAGCGGAGTTATAGATCGCTTATACTAAGCGTCCTCTTAGCGGCGAGTCTTCTCCGGAGCTCGGAACCTAAAGACGATCCCGGAAGGTTATATATCCTATAGGGTTAAGAGAGTATTCCGCTATCTATAGTTATAGTCTAAGGGACGGGTCGAAGCTATGAGCTTTTATAGTAATCGCGGCGAGGACACCTTAGTACTAAGGGTTAGTCGTTATAGTTTCGTCCTAAAGTCGTTAAAGGTCTTTATTTATTATAAATACACGCTTAACGGATATTATCCTCCGTATAATCGGCTTAGGGGTCGTTTTAGGGATCGCGGAGTCGGGTATTAGTTAAATTACCCGCCCTTATTCCTGGTTATCTAAGCTATCCTTTAGGGCGTCCTGTTCGTGATAGGAGAGCGTATCCGCCGCGAAGTTCTTAGCACCTCGCCGGTATTCTAGTATAAAGTTAAACTAGACTAGTTCGCTAGCCTAATAACTTTACTTTTCGGTAAGGGACTATTTAATTATAAAGTACTCGAGAGCCTTATAGTCTAATAGTATCGTGAATTATTCGTACCTAGTTAGTTCTGCCTTCTAGGCGAGTATATAGCTTATAATCGCTAGTATCTCCTTATCGTGGATAGGGTAGTTATACTCCGCCGGGGTAAGCTTACGCGAGTAATATACAACTATATAATAATATCCTTATTCGTTTACCTAGGATAGAATACCACCTAACACGTAGCCCGAATAGTCGGTTTCTAGTATAGTCTTACGATCCGGGTTTTATAACTATAGAACGCGTTCTATCTAGAAGAGTCGTTTTAGCTCCTTTAAGGAGGCGTCTTCCTTAGCCCCCTACCTAAAGAGCCGATGCTTTTTCGGTAATACCGAAAGGGGGGCTATAATACCTACGAAGTTATAGATAAAGATCCGGTAGTAGTTCGCGAATCCTAAGGAACTTTATACTCCCTTTATTAAGGTAGGGGCCTCCTAGTCACGAATAGCCATTAACTTCTTAGGGTTATAAGACACTTCTTTATCTATTATAATAATAAAGCCTAGATATTTTATTATCGTTATACTAAACTCGTACCTAGCCGGGTCTAGGTTTAGGCCGGTATCCGCGAGCCTATATAGTATTAACCGGACCTTCGCTTTATAGTTATAATAAGATCCACTAAAGTAGATTAGGATATTGTCGATATATGCGGTAATAAAGTCGTTAAGGAACTCCTATAGCGTCTAATTAATATAGTGTTAGAAGGTAGCGGGTGCGCCGCTTGGTCTAAAGGGGTATACTAGCTACTTAAAGAGACTAAAGCGTATCCTAAAGGCTATTTTGCTTTTATATCCGGGAGCTATACCGATCTTATAAAAGGCAGCGACTATATTAAGCTTTATAAACTACTTAGCGCTAGGAAGGTTATATAGGGTCTTAGTAATTAAGGGGAGGGGGTAGCGATCTTATTAGGTAATCGCGTTTAAGGCTTTATAGTTATAATAAAAGCGTAGTCCGCCCCCTAGCCTTTTTACGAATAGGACTAGCGCGGTAGCCGCCGAGCCACTAGCTTATATAAATCCCTTATTTATTATGTTATTAAGCGTTTTCCGGAGCACTAGTAACTCTTCCCTTAATATACCGTAAAGGGGCCCCTATAGTAAGGTCGGCTTAAGTCTATTAGGACCTTGTTTTAGAGTAATTTCGTGGTTAACGCCGGGTCGGTAAGGGGGTAAGTCGTTAGCCTTATTAGGCGTAAAAAGGTCGCCGAACTCTTATAGAATATTTATAGGGATATAGTCCCGAGGGTCTACTAGTTCCTTTTTACGGAGGGCCTTATCGATATCCCGTATACTAACGGCATAGATTAAGGCGTTAAACTTTTCTCTTTCTTTCCCCTTTCGCCCTCTTTTTATTTATCGTATCGTAGCTATAAACACTAATCCTAAGACTAGCCTTATCTCGCGGATAGCTTATATATCGGTAGGTTCTTTTTCGCCTACTAGTTATAGGTTAATATCGGCGACTCCGTGGTATCACCTACGATTCTTCGTGTAATATATAATATTATTATATTCTAGTCACGGCTTCCCTAGGAATATATCCTAATCTAGTCCTTTTACTATGTAGGCGAAGACTTATTATATAGAGCCGCTAATCTCTAGCTCGAACACGGCGATCCTAGCGCTAGTAGCCGACTTAGACGTATCTAAGAATCCTTTTACTAGTCGTTTTCTTTTATCGATTAAAAGTAACTAGAGTCTTTAGGTAAAGCGTGTATTTATAGTAGCGTAGTAGTTATAACCCGTATCTATAAGAGTATATATATATCCTTTATTTACTCGTCTTAATATTAGGGCTAAGTTGCTACTAGCTAGGTATTTAAACACTTCCTACTCTTGCTATAAAGCGGCCGTTAGCTTTAACGCCCGTTTTTATATTAGAGTTATTCTTTTTCCGACTTTTTATTATTCGAACCGTCTTAACTCATAGCGACGTCGTTATCCCTAGCCTAAACCTTCGCTACGCGGGCGCCCTTAACGTTTAAGCTCTTATCCCGGGACTTATAGTTTATACGGATATATCCCTTTTTCCTATAACCCTAGCACTCCTGGTTATCGCGAGGTCGGTCTATAATCGTATCGGGCCGGACCTAATTAATCCCGTTTATCGTAACGTCTTTATCGGCGTCGGTCTTTTAGTTCCGGGCTCGGTTCGGTATATAGGTGTTCCGACTAGTTAGGCGTAGACCCTCTAGCCTTTAAGCGATACTCTAGACCTTAAGAACCTAGCTTATATAATCGTAAAGTAACTTTATAATGACTTAGGCGCTATATAGCTTCTGGCTTAGGGCTCCCTCTAGGAAGGTGATCTTCGCCGAGTTAGCCTACTCGCTACTACCTACTTAGGCGATCTGTTTCTTAAATTTCCGTAGGAACCATAAGAAGGTTTATTCCTCGCGGTATCTAAGGGAATATAGCGCGAAGGCCGCGCGAGGTTATTTATTCTGGTTTTTATATATACGGTCTAGGTAGGTAAGGAATAATTCTACGTCGCTGGTACCTCCTAGCCCCCCGGCGGCGTAGAAGGCTAATACCACTTATAAGGCACTCCCCTCTAGGTATAAGTTAATATAATACTATATTTCGGCTTAGTTATTAAATAAGTGTTTATTTAGCTAGAGCTTACCGCGTATTTACTACGACTAGGTGGTATACTCTATTCGCCTTCTACTAAACTTCGCGGGGTATAGTAAAGGCTTAGTACGTAGTGGATATAGCTTCTAGGGGACTTTGATTTAGGGGGGAGCAGAGGTTACCGGGGTAGGAGGGCCTGCTACCGATTCTATAGCAGTATTTATAGGGGCTCCCTCTAAGGGAGGCGCGAGGTTAAGGGTAGGTTACTACGGGGCCTAGGCTTTCGCGAGACCGTTTATAAGTTATTAGAGTAGCTCTTATTATTAAGCTATCTATTCCTCTAAAGGACTAAGCGTTATATTAATAGCTTCGGTAATCCTTCTATCCGTCTACTTAGCTAGCTTAGCGGGGTTTATAGGACCGCCGCCACTTAACGGCGCGTTTATATCTAACTCTATACTAACGCAGCGCGTAGGGTTCGCTAAATTCTAACTATATAAACGGCTAGTTATAGGCTAATCGCACTAAGTAAGGCCGAATAATTATATTAGCTAGAATTAAGGAAAGGAAAGGAAGAGGTCTATAGAGTAGTGCAGGATTCACTAGGTTTATACGAATCCGCGGTAAGGGTAGCGCGAGGTCCGAGCGTCGGATCTATATACTAATTAGCGGTTCCGGCCTTATACCGGAACTATACTTTCGAGGGGTTAACCCGTGATACTAGTCCTTATAAAGGGGAGGCACTTTACTTAGTAGATTACGGGTAACCGGTACCGCTTTAGCTATATATCTGCTTAGAGGGCTATATGTAGCTATTTAACTAAATAGGGGCTTAGTACGTAGACCTCTATGTATTATACTAAAGGGCTAGTAAACGTAGTAAGGGGTGCGTGGGTAAGTAGTTCCTTATTAGCGCTATTAGGCTATAGCTTAATAGTCGCTCTGTATCGCCTAGTCCTATTTAAGAGGAGGCACTTTATTAATAATAAATGGTTACTTACCCTGGGATCGTGTGACTAGAATAGCCTATACGGTCATTTAATAGGATCGGTATATAAACCTTACTAAGATCGAATAATCTTATTTTAGTTACTACTATTTAATATGTACTAACCGTATATATCTCTGGCTAGCTAGTACTATAGGACCTATAAGAGGATTTAAGTTAGGTTACCTTAGGGTATGGTAAATAATATATAAATAGAATATATTGCTTAAAGGGGAGGGCAAGGTTCCTGCTCTATATAGCCACTGGGAAACCTCGGTCTATCTAGGACTTAGCTAGTGCTAGCACCGGTTAAGCGCTATATGGGCTTTAGTGCCGGTATAGTGCTAGCACTAACCCAGCGCTATACGGGCTTTCGTGCTAGTATAGTATAGGATAGTGGTGCGTAGCAGCTTACTAGCCTATCGGCTTTATCTTTTATTAAGTATCTTCTTTATTATAATATACTCTAGGGCCCTATGGTCGGATAGGATCGTAAAGCGACTATAACTTAGGAGCTTGGTTTTCAATATATTACGTAACTTATAATCGCTAATATCTATCGCCGCGAATAGTAGGCGACCACGTAACGATATCCTTATTTATCTTCTTAAATTAATACGCCTCTTAGTACGAATCCCGAGTAGTCGATTTCTATAAAGGTCTTATTACTTAAGACCTATTATCGTAGGATCGGCTCCTCCTAGAACCTCTTCTTAACTTCTTCGAAAGTCGCCTATTCGTTACGAGCCTAAAAGAATGCCCCGTCTTTTTTATTAGCCTTATTAGGGCGGCGGTAATATAGGCGAAGTTCTCCACGAATATACGGTAATGGTTTATAAAGCCTAGGAAGCTTCGGACTCCTTTTATTAAAGTTAGGGCTTCCTACTCTCGGATCGCCTTTAGTTTATTAGGGTTATACGAAACACCCTAACCGGCGGTAACTATAAACCCTAAGTACTTTACGGTCCTTACGCTAAACTTATACTTTACCGGGCTAACCGTTAATCCTGCGTTGCTTAGCGATTATAGTACTAGTTTGACCTTCTTCTTATAATCGCGTAGGGATCTCCTTAAGTAAATTAACATATTATTAATATAGACGGTAACGAAATCGTTAAGGTGACGCTATAGCGTCTTATTTATATATCGTTAAAAGGACGCGGGGGCGCTACTAAGTCCGAAGGGGTATACTAGCTATTTAAATAAGCCGAATCGGGTTTAGAATACTATATTCGCTTTATGGCTAGCGGCTGTTCGGATCTTATAAAAAGCAGCGACTATATCGAGTTTCGTGAACCACTTAGCTCGCTTTAGGTTTCAGAGTATCTCTATAATTAGTAAAAGAGGGTAATAGTCTTTTTATATAATCGTATTTAGGGCGTAGTAGTCGTAATAGAATCGTAGCCCACCTCTTAGCTTCTTCACGAATAGAACTAAAGCTTTAGCGGCGGAGCTATAAGCTTATATAAAGCCCTTATCGATTAGGTCAGTAAGAGTTTTCCGTAAGACTAGTAGCTCTTCTCTAGATATATTATAGAGAGGGCCCTAAGGTAGTTCTGGTTCTTTATTATCGGGCCCTTATATAAGGTTTACCTTATGGATAACCGCGGGTTAATAAGGGGGAAGGCGGTTTGTTTATAAATTAAAGAATAAATTAGGAAATTATTATAGGATCTTTCCTAGGATATACTTCCGGGGGCTAACTAGAGACTTACTTTAGAGGGCCTTATCGATATCTTTAATACAGACTACGTAGAGCGGGATTGTTTTTTTTTCCAACTATTATTTCCTTTATAACCGGTATATAATACCGGTGAATACCGACCCGGTCACTACTTAAGCTCCGCGAATAGCTCTAACATTATCGGGCTTTTCTTTGCCCTAGAGTCGGATATCTATCCAAGCCACTCTATAATAAAGGCGACGTCTTTTTATATAGTAGGTAATATCGTTATATTCTATCTAAGGTTTCCCTAGGAATATATTATAATCTAATCCTAGTATTATATAAGTATATAGTTATTATATATATCCACTAATCTTAAGGTCGTATACAGCGATACCCGAGCTCCTAGTAGACCCTATAGTGTCGGAGAACCCTGAAAAGGGTCTTTTAGTCTTATCGACTAATAGGAGGCGGAGGGACTTTATAAGACGTTTACTTATAGCTACGTAATAGTTATATCCAGTATCTATAAGAGCGGTAATTAACTTCTTATTTATCCGCGCTTATATAAGAGCTAAATAACTATTACGCGACTATAATATAAACTCTGTTTAATCCCTTCATTACTTTATAATAGGCTTTAATACCCGTTTTTATACTAGAGCTATTCTTTTTCAGAGTCTTTATTATTATCCGTTATAAGCGGCTGGTCATAAGTTATTCATAGAGTGAGGCCGAATAATTGAATTATCTAAAGCTAAGGAGAAAAGAAGGAAAAGGGGAAAACTCTATAGGTGCTTACGACCTAAATATAATATCGTGGCGACCCACTAAAAACACACTATGATTAGTTAGAAGATCCGGTAGTCTACCGGATTATCTCCACGTGGTTAACCCGTAATATTACTCCCCTCCCCCCTTAGTAAGCTACTACTATTCGGTATAGGTTTATAAAGCGTTATTATGTAATCGAATAACGCCTCTTTATTAATTAAATAACGACATTTAGTAGCTCTTTAACCCTAAATAACCTCTTTATTCGTTAAAGAGTGCTTAAGGCGAGTTTTTATAGTTATACGATTAATTAACGTTCTATATAAGGGCGTTATTATTATTTATGGGGTCGTTCCTTCTATATAAGGATCCTTATACTATACCTTCCCTAGCGGAATAACTAACCTTGGCTGATAATACTAACTTCGCCGTCGCCTTTATAAATATATTTTTCTTCTTTTTTTTAATAATATCTATTACTATCCGTAATACGTTTTTTATCGCCTACGACTCCTTTATATATCGTATTATCGCGCTAACCTCTTATCTCTTTTTAGAAGATATTTAAGTTTTTAGGATTATCTCCGGCCCTTAAGGTACGTTTTCTTATTCTTCCCTTAAACCTTGTATAACGTTAGCTAACTTATATACGTGATATAAGGGGCTACCTATAATAATAATAATAATACCGCTAAGGAGGTACCTGCTCCCTCCCCGGCTAGTAAGGAGATTACTACTCCTGCCTTGTCTATAGACCACCGTACCTACCTAGCCCGAGCCGCTAAGGCTAAGGGTAAGCGTTCCGTGGGCGATACTTCTACGGTAGTTAAGAGCCCCGTAAAGCGTATTTATAGGATAAAATATCTTCCTAGAGGAACCTATAAGGACTTCTGTTTTACTTATATAAAAGCAGTTACCTCCGGCTAGGATAGGCGGCGTTATCGCGACTAATCGGGACCCGGAGTAAGGTTAGCCGACCCTAAATACTATAACTACTCGAAGGGCAGTTATAGGTGCCTTCCTCCTCCGCCTAGGATAGCTAGTCTATTAGTAGCACTCCTAGAGGCGGCGAAGGTAGTTAATAATAACCCCTTTTATAGCCCTAAGGTAATAAAGGCGCTTATAGCGGCTTATTTAGCTTTCTAGAAGGCGTCCGGGGTCTCGAAAAAGGCTTTTAGCACTTTATAGGGGGATAAGCCTATCTCGACGTCTATCGACTTAGAAGCCGGTAAGCCTTGCTTATTGATATATACCACCGCCTCTATCCCCCCGCGGGGACTCCTATATTATAGTAGGTGGCCCTATACTTATCACGGCGCCTCTTATTATTATTACGCCTATTCCTAGTATAACGATTACTTTTATAGGGGTAAAAGGCCTATGCTAGCTTAACCGGTTCCTATAAGTAGTTAAGAATATTATAGGGGTTATAGCCGTTAAGATAAAGGATATTAAGTCCTTTAAGGGAAAGAAGACGGATAGGTAGGCCAAGGTCGCGCTATTTATATCGTCTCTTATTATCGCCGAAAGCGTTAACGGTTATAAGGATATTCGTAACGATAATAATCTTAACGCCTAAACCCGGTAGCTAGGGGCGGGGCTTATCCGCCCCGACTTAATTAACGTAGACGGTTTCACTATTATTCTAACCTTTATTTAATCCTTACCGCCTTTACTATAACCCTTCTTTTTTTCGTAACGTTTATAGAGTTTATTATTAACTTTAATCACGCTATACTTCTTTTTATAGCGATCTCGGGCGCTTAATTATTATAGGGACTCCGTGGGTTCCTAGGATATCTAAGCGTATCCTTCCTACTTTACTAACGCTTCTCTTACCACGCCTTTACCTACCTCCTATTCCTAGCGTATAGGATTACCTTTACTGTCTATTTATCTGCTTCTAAACCGTTACGAATCGGTCCGGGTTAGGGGTTATATAAGACTTAACTAGGAAACGGGTCTTCGCTTATATGTTATAGGAGGTCTATATAGAACCTCGGGTATATACTTAAGGGTATATTTAGTTTTACTATATATAGGTTAATAACGTTATTATACGGTACTTTTAATATAGCTAGCTTAGTTTACGCGATGGTTATAGGGTAGAGTAGTTCACGAGTAAGAGCTATATAAGGTCGCCTTCTCGGAACTATTTAGTAAGGATATAACACTTATTCGCTAACTCTTCCTATTATAGTTATATAGCTGCTATTAAGGCTTAGGCGAACTTTATAGCCTCTTAGAGGCGGCGGAGCAGGTTATAGGCTACGAACTCCTAGGCGTTGCTACTTAGTTCTTCGTAAATATAGATCGGGTTAATATAGTATCCGTGTTCTAGGAAGAACGGACTTATCTTAGTAGTGGAGCTCTCCTAGTTATTTAACGCTAATTAGGTTTTAGGCAGTAACTTATCCTAATCGTTTTAGGCGTAGTAAATAAAGGCTTAGCGGTACGCCTATACTTTTTAGTTCGCTTACTTAGTAGCACTATCAGTCTAGGGGTAATAAGCCGTGCGTAATCGTTATTCGATTCTAGCTAGTTTATAAAAGTATTACTAAAAGTGACTTATTTAGTTAGAATCTTTATTACTTACCATTAAATAAGGTACACCATAGAACTAAAAAAAATAGTATAGGAACCGTTTAGCGTAAACTTTTACTTCTATAAAGTCTATCACTTTAAGGGTAATAGCCTTTATAAGTTGATCGGTTATAACCTATCGGTACTAACACTTCTTCTTTTTAGTAGGAGGCAGATCCGTTATAAAGTCTACTAATAGATTACTCCTTATTCGTTCATGGATTAGGAGCGGTTTTAAGAGCCCTTATTAAGTATTCCTCTACGTATAGCTCTAGTTATAGATATCGTAGTTACGTATAAAGCTGCGTATATCTTTCTTTATCCCCGGCTAAAAGAAGCGTCTCGCTATAAGGGTAATTATATTATCCCGCCCTAGATAGCCTCTAATCGTGGAGTTATATATAGATTAGATTACTCGCGTTTATAATATACTCCCTTCTTAAGCTCCCGGCACCTATAGGTGATCTCGGAATATTAATAGTCTTTACGAGGTAGTCCCGTATTCGCGATCTAGGCTTAGAGACCTAATAAGGGAGGGAACTATCGATCGCCTTTAGATACGGCTTACGTGGCTTAGCGATACTAGTTATTCTTTTTTACCGTGGCGTCCTATAGCCGTTATAATTCGTTGTCGGCTTCGAATACCTATAGGTTATCGCGAAGGAGGCGGATCTTTAGGGGAATTAAGGTCTCTGGGATTAACTATATATATTATGCCTGCTCCCGTTTATCGGAGAAGTCCTTTAGTTTATCTTATTCCCTTCGCGAGAGAATATCGGTAATATAGTTATTAGCACCCTTATAGTATTCTAGTATAAAGTCAAACTAAGCTAGCTCGCGGGCCTATTAGCTTTATCTCTGATTAAGTATCTTCTTTATTATAAAGTACTCTAGGGCCTTATAGTCGGATAGGATCGTAAAGCCACTATAACTTAGGAGCTTAGCTCTTTAATACGTTACATAACTTATAATCGCTAATATCTCCTTATTATAAATAGGGTAGTTATACTTAGCTTTAGTAAGTCACCGTAAATAATAGGCGACTATAAAACGATATCCCTATTTATTTTCTTAGACTAATACGCCTCCTAGTAAAAATCCCGAGTAATCGGTTTCCACGAAGGTCTTATTACTTAAGACCTATTACCGTAGGATCGGTTCCTCTTAGAAGCTCTTTTTAACCTCTTTAAAAGCCGTTTATTTATCGGGGCCCTAGGAGAACGCTCGGTCTTTCTTTAGTAGTCTTATTAGTGCGACTATAATATAGGCGAAGTTCTTTACGAATATACGGTAATAGTTTATAAAGCCTAGGAAGCTTCGGGCTCCCTTTATTAAGGTTAGGGCTTCCTACTCTTAGATCGCCTTTAGTTTATTAGGGTTATATAAAATACCCTAACCGGCGGTGACTATAAGCCCTAAATACTTTATAGTCTTTACGCTAAACTCGTACTTCGCTAGGTAAAGCGATAATCCTGCGTCGTTTAGCGATTATAATACTAGGTTAACATTATTCTTATAGTCGTATAGGGGTCTACTTAAGTAAATCAGGATATTATCGATATAGGCAGTAATAAAGTCGTTAAGGTAACGCTATAGCGTTTTATTAATATATTATTAAAAGGATACGGGGGCGCTACTAAGTCTAAAGGGGTATACTAACTATTAAAATAAGCCGAACCGGGTTCGAAACGCTATCTTCGCTTCGTGGCTAGCGGCTATTCGGATCTTATAGAACGTAGTAACTATATCGAGTTTTCTAAACCACTTAGCTCGCTCTAGGTTTCGGAGTATTCTTATAATTAGTAAGAGAGGGTAACGGTCTTTTTAGGTAATCGTATTTAGGGTATAGTACTTATAACAGAATCGTAACCCTCCTCCTGGCTTCTTTATAAATAGAACTAGAGCTTTATAGTATCTCGTATAAACCTCTTATCGATTAAGTCGGTAAGGGTCTTCCATAGGACTAGTAGTTCCTTTTTAGATATATTATATAAAGGACCCTAGGTTAGTTCTGGCTCCTTACCGTAGGGCCTTATATAAGGTTTACTTTATAGTTAACCCCGGGTCGATAAGGGGGAAGACGGTTCGTTTACGAATCGGAGAATAAGTTGGGAAATCGTTATAGGATCTCCTCTAGGATATACTTCCGGGGGTTAATATAACGAAAGGAAAGTCCGTAGACTTTAGTTAAGGAAAAGATATTATAGAAAAGGCTCAATAGCTTAGTATCGCAGGGTGATCGTAGTATATTCGTTAACTAAGCGCTGACTTTAAACCAAGACTTTAACTTAAGGGATTAAACTAATCCCTTAACGTAAGCATAGCGATAGGTTCAGATCGGTGGTCCGTGCTCGGCTATTAGTCTGACTGTATGCCTATGGGTCTGCGATTATCTTATTACACTGCCCCCACCCCGATAAGTCTGGTCCTATAGACTTATATTATTGTGATGCCTTTAATTACGCGTTTATCGCGATGAATTATCTTTATCTGGTTCTATACAAGCCCTTATTAAAAACCCGTAGGAAAAAAGAGTGGCCGCTCCTTTATGTACCTCTTCGGCGTTCTATCGCCGACTATATACCTTATTATTTATCTGAATATTACTACAGAAACTCCGCGATGTTTATTATTATTGTTTATGGTTATCTGACCCTTCGCGGATATTATGCCTAGCGCTAGGTAACTATTCGGCGATAAGTATATAGTTCCTTCGCGTAATTCTTTTTATAGCTCTCGATCTTCTTCCTATAACTATCTTCTATCGTTATAATCGCTAAGTCCTCGCCGATTATTTTTACCTATCTTTATTCTAACTATTATTACTATTATTATTAATAACGCCGTTTAGTCGCCGTTATATTATCCGATAATTTATAAGTCACTATTACTCTTCGTAAGCTAAAATATAATACTAATATAGGCTAGGAGTCGGCCCTCCCTTATAAGGCGCCCTGCCTCTTCTACGTGTCGCGTTTAGACTTTTATACCGGTATTAAGTATTTCGATAAGGCTAGCGACGGCACGGGTACTAGTCGCTGCGTTACTTACGCCCGCGGCTATTAATAATATATCGCTATACGTTTACTAATTACTCGGCGATTTCCTATACTAATTAGTTTTAGATTCCCGACTTTATACTAGGTGTTACTTAGCTACTCCAGAATAGTAGTAAGTAGATTTATATATTAGACGATAACCTAACGCCGATAGCTTAGCGTTATAGCCACAAACGTATTTTTAAAGCGTGTAAGTAGTTCCGTGTAGTTATAGACCGTGGAGAGAAGAAGCTCTCCGTAAAGAATATAAGTCTTAATTTATCGGCGATCCTTCGGTTATATTCTAATAGTTAGTAGATCTAAACGCTTATTTTAGATAAGATTTCTTTGCTTTATTCGATAATAATAGTTAACTTAATATATCGATTAGGTCGTATTAACGACGCCGAGGCTTTAGCGTTACTAGACCTTACTCGCCCTCCCCGTAAGGACGATCTCCGCGACGTTAAGTCGCTTATTAGTTTCGTTAAGGATCTAGCGATTAACGGTTATTACCCTTTTAACCGTAAAGGATATCTAGGGGGCCTGGATACCTTCCCGGTCCTTAATAGTCTCGCTAACCTTTTAGCGGCTATTAATAACCCTTAACGCCCTATTCTAGTATACCGTTTTATAGGCCGCTCGGCGGCTACTTATTATAGACACGCCTCCGCCGATGGCGATAATCCCTTTACCGATAGCTCTAATAAGCCTATAAAGCCTACTCCTTATCCCGCCGCGGCTTATCCCCGCCGACCTGCTTATCGCCGAACCTTTACCGCCTTATCGGCTACTACTCCCGGCCCCTTTAGCAATACCGAGTACACGCTACTAGTATTTGCCTTTTCCGATAAGGAGGATATCCCTTATCGTCTTATTCGTACTCCCCGGCGCTATATAGTCGCCGCGTAACCGGCCTCTAATAACGACGACGATACCGCCGCCGCTAATATCGATAATAAAACCGATTTCTATAGTTTTAGTAATTAATTTCTTTTATTCGCCGAGTATTTACCGGTAATAATCGCCTAAAATAGCGTTAAACCTTATTCTGATAGTCTAGGGTTTTGTCTTAGGACTAGTCGGGGCTTAACCCTGTTGATTTAGTTACTATAAGGAAAAGGTTATTATAACCTATAATTAAGTTCTTATTTATATCCGACGACCCTTCGTGGTCGTTTTACTTTTTATATATATGCTTTTTATGCTTTTAGTACCTTTTTCGGATCCCTAGAGCGTTGTCTAGGTAGCCCTTTAGTTCCTAGGTATTATACTCTATAGGCTAGCCTGCCCACTTTATAAGATAGAACGTTTTCTCTTATTCTTCTTTATAACTATTTATTTTATTTTATTTATTTATTCTTACTCTGTTTATCGCTTAGCTAATACTAGGCTAGCCTTCCTAGATAATAGTCCCTCTTAGATTTAGAAGGGGGGAAAATCTCTTCGGATAAAAACCCCTTCCCCCTTATAATAGTAATAAATTCGTTCCACGTGCACGGCCGCCGCGAAGACACTGTGCGGCCGCTGTATTAACACTATTCGTATTACGAAGCCACTAATATATAAGTCCTATACTTTTCCTTTGTCTTAGTCCCTGTTATCCTTATATTTATTAATTACTAAGACAGGCCCTTAGTAATTAATTCTATCCTAAGCTAGTAACCCTATCTACAGAATTTAACGTATCTTAGACCCACGTTTAAGCTTTTTACGTTATCTGTAGACGGCCTTATACGTAGTATAACATACGGTTCGTAGCTCCTATGTTTCATGTAGGTCCCGCCGTGATATCTTTACGCGCTCCGGAGCGCGGTATCGTCTCTATATACCTAACGGGCGACTAATCCGCTACGGCCCTGTTTATAGTAGGGCCTACCTGCCCTAGTTAACGATATAGGCGGGTCGGCCTTAGCGGTAATACTACCGGCGCCTGTTATTAACTGGCTACGAGCCGGGCGGTGGGGCTATCGGGCCCTCCCTGTTTAACCCTTATCGTGCTTACTAAGGCAGATAAGGGCTACCCGCGAACAGGGCCGGGTAATATAAAAAATTTACGCGTGCCCCTAGCCGGATTCGAACTAACCTAACCGCCTTATAGTTATATACTAGGGCACTACTAGTACGCTATAGGGGCTTCTTTATAACTAACGATATCTTCTACCTCCTATTTATCTTACTCCTCCTCTAGGAGCAGGAGGTCCTTCGCCGATAGGTTTACGGCTACTCGGTCTTTCCACGGTTCTAATAAGGATACCGGGAATATATCGTGTATCCTTATATACTACGCAGGAAGGTAAGCCCTATACGCCTACTCGCCGATTCTCTTAGTTACCTATACCTGAATATATCACGGTACTAGTTTCGACCGTTACCAGCATCGGAAGTTCTTCGTGGATAGTCTAATAATATTACCCACCTTATACTACTACGGTTAATAGCGTTAATTATAGTACTAAGCCTAGTACTTTATAGCATACGCCTAGTATTCGCGGACCTTCCGCCGAACCTCCGCTAGTTTCTTAATACGTTTTTAAATACCCTATACCCGGGTATCGTCCCTGGGTCGAATATATTCCACTATACGTAGATAGTACCCGTATAATACTTTATATAGCGAGATACTAAACAAGGAATACTCGCTATTATTATAAGCGAACCCTGCTTCTAATAACTAAATAGGCCACTATATTATCGCGTTATTAGCGATTATTCGTAGGTACTTAATTAAGAACTAATACGTTTATTCTATCTAACTATCCGTTTATAGGTGGTATACGGTGGATAGTCGCTAAGCGTTCGCCCGTTTACGGCAGAACTCTATCTAAAACTAACTAATAAATTGCTTATCCCGGTTTATTACTATACCCTTTAAGCTACCGAATCGGTACTTAATCTCCTTATATAATAACGCTATTAGCTAGGGTGCTATTAGCTCCTTTTATATAGGAATAAATAGAGTATACTTTATATACCTATTAATAATTACTAGGATAGCGTTATACGTTTACCTATTAGCCCCTTTTATAGGCGGTAGACTCATGATAAAATCTATACTAATCTCTTAAAACGGATACGTGGGTAACGGTAGCGTTTATAGCTAACTATATAGCTTATATTATAGCACCTATACTCCTTAATACGCCGAATATATACCGACATAATCACGAATATCCGCTACTAAGTCCACCGAGTAGAACTTCTTGAAAATCAGCTTAAGCGTCTTATTCGCTCCTACGTGCCTAGCTCTAGGGTTATTATAGTACTATTATAGGACCTCCGCCCATAGTATGCCCTATATAGGTAGTACTAACCGTCCCTTAAATAGTAGTATATCCTTTTCTCCGAGAGAGTACCCCGCTTTTTTTCTGGTCCCTTAGCGAATATTCTTTATTAAGGATATATAATCCGGGTTAATAGTTTATAGCCCTTTAACTAGATCTTTTAGTTCCTTACTAATAGTATACCGACCTGTTATTTTATTCCTAGCTAGCTCTTTAGCTATAGAATATAGGATATACTAATCCGGTATTATAGTAACCCTAGCCTTAGCCTCAGGTATTAGCGATATCTTATCGGCGACCCTTTACTAGGTAGTTACCCTATACCCTATACCTTATATTCGCGAGCGGGTAATAACGGCGACGATAATATACTAGGTGCTATCGGTAAGACGTAGGGGTTATAGCCCTCTTCTATCTTTATCTTTTAAGCTAGGCAGGGCCCCCTCCTATAGAGTCTATACCCGCTTATATTTACTAGGCCTATATTCGGGTAGCGTTACCTAAGCGGCTTAAACGTATACGATCTTTACCGCGTTACTTATTAGGGTAAGGTGGATATTTATAATCTATTAGTAAACGCTTATCGGGAGGTCGCTAACTAGTTATAATCTTTATAATAAGGTAAGGAGTATATTATCGTATAGCGTCTTATCCACTATATAATCCGGCTATCTTAATAGGCCGTTTACCGGGTTTGTTTTACCTAGGCGGTATTAAACCTTAAAGTCGAATAACGATAATCGGTATACCTATTTAGCGAGCCTTCCGCGAAGGTCCCGCGCCAGCGTATTTAGTATACCCTTAAGCGCCTAATAGTCCGTTAGTACCGTGAACACCTATCCTATACCTTCAAGATAATAGCGCTAATACTTAAGGCTCTTTATTATAGCTAATAGCTCCTATTATCCTATACCCTATTATTACTCTGTTTCGGAAAGCTTCCGCGAAAAGTAAGCGACCGGTCACTATCTAGTCTTATACTTTTAACTTAGGATCCCGGAAATAGCCTTATTCGAGGCATCCGTCTTAACCCTTATATCTAATACTAGATTCTAGTACCGTAGAATAGTCGCCGACCCGAAGGCGACCTTTAGTAATTTAAACGCCCGCTTAGCGTTATATAGGAACTTAAAAGGTCCCTTCTTTTTACCCGCCTAACTGCCTTTTAATAGCGTAGTTAATAGCGTTATAACTCTAGAGTATCCCTTAATAAACCTCCTATAGAAATTAGCGAAACTAAGGAAAACTTAGATATCCCGGAACGACTTAGGCGCTAGCTACTCGGCGACCGTATATACACCTTCCGGATCTATCGCGATACCTTTACGGGTTATTATAAACCCTAAGAAATCTACTCGGTTATAGTAAAATTTCTACTTTAATAGTTTCGCGTATAGCTAGGCCCTATAAAGCCGATCTAAGACCTTCTTTAGATCCTTTATATACTATTCCTTTAACCTAGAATATATAAGGATATTATCTAGATAAGCGATATAATATATATTTAGTAAACTAGCGAGCGCTTAGTGAATATACGCCCAGAAGGTAGCCGGAGTATTTATTAGCCTGAATAGCATAACCGTATACTTATAATAGCTATACCGTGTTCTAAACGCTATCTTCTAGCGGTCCTCCTTCTTAATCCGGATCCTAAAATAGGTATCTCGGATATCCACCTTGGAAAAGTATATCGCCCCGGTAAGCCTATCTAATAGCTCGCTGACTAGGGGTAAAGGGTAGCTATTCTTAATCGCTATAGCGTTTAACCCTCGAAAATCGATATAGAGTTATAAGCTACCGTCCTTCTTAGGTATAAATAGCACCGGTAAGCCTATAAGGCTTATTAACCGTTAGATACGACCGCTTATTATCCTTTTAGCGATATACTTCTTTAGCTCCTTTAGCTAGGCTCGAGATAAGGGATATAATAGCCCGAATAGCGGTTCCTTCCTATCTTATAAGTTAATCGTGTATTCGGCGTCCTTTAATAAGGGCGGCTCCTTCGCGGCCTACTCTGAAAACACGTCTTAGTAGTCGGCGATTTCCGGCGGTAACTCGACGACTAGTTCGTATATCACCTTATTATTATCTATAGACGGAATAGTTATATCCGGTGTCCCGGGTATAATAGTGGTAGCGGCAGCGATATATATAACGTACGCCTTCGCCCGCTTTTCGATAACCTCGCGAGCCTATAGCTCGGGGTCTATAATAGAGATCGGCCCGTAGACGAATATTCGGCGAGCCGTATTAATTATAATACCCTCCTAGTCTATACTATCGTTTAAGACTAGTAATTATTCGGTACCCTTAGGTCGATCCGTATTTAAGAAGACCCTTTTTAGTAGGTATAGTCGTCCCTCTATGTCTAGTAGATAGAAAGCTAAGCCGTATGCTCCGCGAACCCTCGCCGGGCTACTATTAAAGCCTTTAATTTCTAGAGTCTCGACCTCTAGGAGCGGTTTTTATTGATATTATACTCATAATAAGTAATAATCATAATAATAATAAGTATAATATCTAAGTTAAAATAAACAGTATATAGTTATAGCTATATAACTAGACGTCTCCTTTATAACAAGCGTAACCTATACTATAATACTATACGTATTATACGTGTCTATATACTTGGCTTATGATATATATAATATAAATACACTAGGTATCGTAAATACGATATCTTGGTTATTACTTAAGCTAATAACGTGGCGTGACAACCGTCGCGTAGGCCGTTGACGTAACAGTCGCCACCCAATCTTTCAGGGTCTTTTGCCAGCCCCGGATCCAGGAAGAAATCCCAGAAGTCAGTTGTTTTACACATAACTACGCGTTTGCGTAACAAGCAGTAATCCTACGGATCTACGAATTCAACAGCTATTTGCTTAATATTCCTCTCGTCCGCGCGTACAGCCTACTACTCATAGCACAATCTATTAAAGGTTTTAACCCTAGGCGTTCCACTAACGCCGGGCTAATAATATCCACCTACGTATAGGTATCTAAATCTATACTAAACTTAATCTCCTTTGCTTAACGGATTGTTATTATTATAGATCTCGCTACCTTGCTCACTATAATTGCCGGCCGGTTATCGGGCGTAGGTCCGGCTCCTTTATTACCTATGCCGACTTATTTCCCGAAAAATAGAGTTCTCTGACCCGAATATTATTATCGAGGTCGTTATATATAGCGTGTATATTACTAATATAGGCGCGACTCTTCGCCGCCCCGTCGTCGGCCGTTATCCGCTGTTCCTTATTGCTATAGCAGTCCTTAGAACGGTGACCCTTTTTGCTATAGTTATAACACTCGCCTATAAAGGCACGCGTGCTAGGCTGCGTTTACGAAGGCTCTAGGCCCGGGGCCTTTTAACCCGTTAGGGGCGCCCCCTTCGAGTCTACCTTACCTAGCTCGGCGGGCGTACGCCGACTAGTAGCCGGAGTGCTTACCCGGCTTAAGCGACTATCTAAATACTAGAAGTTCGATAAGGTCCTTTTATAACCGGTATCCGATCGCTTACTACTTACCTTCTTAACGGGACTTATATCCTAGAATAGCTGGGCCTCTTAAGCCAGAGTTGCGGCCTTATCTAATTTAGTCCTCCGTTCTTATATCTTATCCTTAATACGTAGAGGTAGTCGATTAAAATAGTTATACGTATACTCTTTACTTCCGCGTATCGCCTAGCCTAATAGCCTATATAGGTTATCCTACTATTTAAATAGCTTTATCGGCGTTATATCACCGGTTATTTATAGCTTACAAAGTTCCTTACGGTAATAGTACTGTTATATATTATAGGATAGATACTCTTACCGAATAAACGCTATAAAGCTATCCTAATTCGGGTTAGCGATCTTCCTGGTATAGTGCCTCTAGGACGTCTAGGAGGTATATTCGAGCTTCGTTAAAGCCTATTCAATCTGCTATAGCACTAGGGCACCAGGTCTAAAGTAGTTCCTAGCCTTAATCGCTATTAACTAATCGTCGATTTCTATAACCGTGGATAACTCTTTAATCAGCTTATAATTATATACTAGCGGTTTTTTATAATCACGCCGGGGCGCCGGTTATTCGGCGAGCTTCTTTATAATTACTCGGTTAATCTCGCTCTATTACTAGAGATACTATAAAAATATCGTAATTAATGCCTTTTACGTTAACGTTAAAGGGCCGGCGACGGATCGCCGATTAACCTACGAACCACTATCCTTAGGACCGAGCATAACCGACGTATTCGTGGAACCCTTATTTTTATCCGGTCCTTACTCGGGCACCGTTATTATTAGTTTAGGTATAACGGGCGCCTCCTGCCCGGCGTCCGCTTTACTAGCTCCCCCCGGGGGGACGCTTATTCCTTAAGTCCTTCTTAGTAGTATCTTCGGCCTAACTACCTTAAAGGTATAGAAGTTAAAGAATTATAACGAAAAGAATGTCCGTAGACTTTAGTTAAGGAAAGAATATTATAGAAAAAAAGGCTTAATAGTTTAGTATCGCAGGGTGATCGTAGTATATTTATTAACTGAGCGCTGACTTTAAACTAAGACATTAACTTAAGGAATCAAACTAATCCCTTAACGTACGCATAGAGATAGGTTCGGATCGGTGGTCTATATGCGGCTATCGGTCCGACTATATGCCGATAGGTTTGCGATTATCTTGTTATAATTAACTAAAGACTTACCTCGGAGGGCCTTATCGCTATCCTTAATACTAACTATATAGAGCGCGAGTTCCTTTTGTGCGAACTATTATGTCCTTTATAACCGGCGTATAATACCGGCGAACACTGACCCGGTTATTACTTAAGCTCCGCTAATAGCTCTAATATTATTAGGTTCTTCTTTACCCTAGAGTCGGATATCTATCCGAGCCACTCTATAATAAAGGTGATATCTTTTTACGTAATAGGTAATATCGTTATATTCTATCTAAAGTTTCCCTAGTAATATTTCGTGATTTAATCCTAGTATTATATAGGCATATAATCGTTATATATATTTACCGATCTCCAGATTGTATACGGCAATACTGAAAGTCTTAGTAGACCCTATAGTGTCGGAGAACCCTAAGAGGGGTCTTCTAGTCTTATTAACTAATATAAGGCGAAGGGACTTTATAAGACGTTCGCTTATAGCGGCGTAATAATTATATCTAGTATCTATAAAAGCGGTAATTAACTTTTTATTTATCTATGCTTATATAGAAGCTAAGTAACTACTTCACGACTGCGATATAAACTCTTTCTAATCCCTCTATTTCTTTATAGTAGGCTTTAGTGCCCGTTTTCGTACTAGAGCTATTCTTTTTCCGAGTCTTTATTATTATCGGTGACTCCTATATAGGTTATCTTATTATCCGAGGTTACCGAGACCTTAGCTACACGGCTTTCCTTTTAATCTTTAGCCTCCTTTCTCTTTAAGCGGTATTTCCTAGTAAGGTATCCCTTCTTTCCGTAGTTATAGCACTTTCTTATCTCTTTTCTTTTAGTCTATACTCGGTTAACTCCTTTTATCTTTATATTTTTATTATAGTCGTGGGCGTGATTATTATTATTATTACTATTACGGGGTATTTAACTAAAGCGTGGCCTTATAGCGAGGGCTTTAAGTCTCTAAGTAATACTCTACATCTTTACTACCTAAGCGTCGTAATTACTTAGGAGTTTCGTAGTAATAAGGGCAGCACGGAGGCAGCTACTAAGAGCTCCTTTTAGGAACCTGATCTTCGCCGTATCGTCCTATTAACCTCTGCCCGCGATAGCTAGCTATCGTTTAAAGCCGGGTATAAAACTACTAAACGCTTAGTCTTCGCGTTATCGTAATATGTATAAAGCGTTAGCCGTATAAGGTTACTTATTAATATCCTTATATATATAATCAAGGTAATTAAGAAAGTCTTTAGGGTCGTAATAACTATTAGTTCCGCCCGCCGCCTAAAAGGAGGTAACGACACGGCGAGGGCTTTTATGTAGATAGGCGTTAATAAAATACTACTTCTCGCGAGGGCTCTAGAAGAGGTATTAATCTAATAGAAGCTTCTCGCGTATTTCGGATAACTAGCGTATATACTCTAAGCGTTTTCCTTTAACCTTTATAGGGGTAGGAGTGCTTTGGTTTATAGGTTTATAGCGGGTATTGGGTCGGGCGTATACGTCGGGGCAGGCGTTTAGGAGCCTTATATAGCCTCCTCTAATAGGGGGGCTAGGCGCGGCGTAGCTATACGTTATTAGTTTTATATCGCTTATAGTAGTTAGTTAATAGCGTTCTGTTATTATTAGATCTAAGTGGTTAAGGTAGCGACCTGAGTTTATAGAAGGTTAATAATCTCCCTCCTCTACTCCGTAGCCTTAGGCGACTCGCCCGCTAGGCGTGACGGAGCGCTGCGAACTAGTAATTTATCTCTATAGGCGTAGCGTGTGGGTTTCGCTAAGCTTTAGATATATAAGCGGCTAGTTATAAGTTATTTAAAGAGTAAGGCTAAATAATTAAATTATCTAAAGCTAAGGAGAAAAGAAGGATAAGGGGAAAACTCTATAGGTGCGTACGACCCAGATATAATATCGTAGCGACCCACTAGGAACACACTGTGATTAGTCGGAAGATCCGTGGTCTACTGGATTATCTCCACGGGGTTAACTCGTAATATCCGTGACTCCTATATAAATCGTCTTATTATCCGAGGCCGCTAACACCTTAGCTACACGGTTCTTTTTCTAATCCTCGGCGTTTTTCTTCTTTAAGCGGTATTTCCTAGTAAGGTATCCTTTCTTCCTATAGTTATAACACTCTCCTATCTCTTATTTCTCGGTCTATACTCGATTAACTCTTCCTATCTTTATATCGCCGTTATAGTTATAAGCGTGATTATTATTATTACTATTATAAGGCGCTTAGCCGAACCATAGCCTTATATTAAGAGCTTCGAGTCTCTAAGCGATACTTTATATTTCTATTACCTAAGCGTAGTAGTTATTCCGTAGTTTCGCGGTAATAAGGGCAGTATAAAGGCGACTACTAAAAGCTCCCTCTAGGAATATAATCTTCGCGGTATTATCCTATTAACCTTTATTAGCGATCGTAAGTTATTATTCGAAACCGGGTATAAAGCTTCCGAACGCTTAGTCTTTACGCTACTATAGTATTCTTATGGCGTTAGCCGCGCGAGGTTATTTATTAACGTCTTTATATATACGGTTAAGGTAATTAAGGAAGTCTTCGGGGTTGTATTAATTATCGGTTCCGCCTACGGTCTAGAAGGAGGCGAGGACACGGCGGGGAGCTTTATTTAAATAGGCGTTAATAAAGTGCTACTTCTTATAAGGGCTCTAAAAAAGATATTAGTCGAGTAAAAGCTTTTCGCGAATCTTTGATGATTAGCTCGCGTACTCTAAGCGTTTACTATTAAACTTCTATAATAGCGGAAGTGCTTTAGTGCTAAGATTCGAGACGGGTATTAAGTCGGGTATAGGTGTTAGGGTAGGCGGCTAAGACCCCTATATAGTCTCCTTTAATAGTATAACGAGATAAGGTATAGCTATACGTTATTAGTTTTATATCGCTTATAGTAGCTAATTAATAGTATTCTATTATTCTTCGATCTAGGTAGTTAAGGTTGCGACCTAAGTCTATAAAGGGTTAATAATCTCCCTCCTTTACCCTATAGCCTTAGGCGACTCGCCCGCTATACGTAACGGAGCGCCGGGAGGTGGATTAAAGTGGTGGTCTATCTCTATTAGCGTAGTGTATAGGTTCCGCTAAGCTTTAGATATATAAGCGGCTAGTCACGAGCTATTTATAAGGTAAGGCTGAATAATTAAATTATCTAAAGCTAAGGAGGAAAGGAGGAAAAGGAGAAAACTCTATAAGTGTTTACGACCTAAATATAATATCGCGGCGACCTACTAGGAGCGCGGTATAATTAGTGGGAAGATCCACTGCTCTACCGGATTATCTTCACGGGGTCAAGCTGTAATAATAAGGCCGATTAAAACCCTTTTTAAGCCGCTTACGCCCCTCGAACCGTGGGATTAACCGGCTATGCCTGGCTCTATATATCCTACGCCGTTCTCCTAAGCTATAGCACTAGGAGCTCTTTTCTATTTTAGGCTAGTATAGTCTTACGCAGTGAAAGGAGGACGATTATATCTTCTAAAGTAATAAGCTACTCGTGTTCTTCTACGTTAACTCTATCGTTCTGCCATATCGAAAAGAGCACGCTAATAACGCCAAAGATCTTATTAAGCAGCTATAGAAGCGGTTCCAGATCCGGAATTTAGGTCTAATTAAATAGTTCCTAGATATCCAGGTTATAAGAGACTATAAACGCCGAAGACTATAGTTATCCCTTAATAACTATATTAACGAAAAGATAAAGGTGTTAAATATTGTTATTAGCCGAAGGGTCACCACGCCACTCGACTTTCCTAATATCCTTAAGCCGAATAGCTCGTAGGCGTTAAAGGACTCTATCCACCTATATCTTTAAAAGGTCAGAGCGATTAATTACGCCGCTTACTAAATAAGACCGGCTATCATAAAGGCTGCTTGTAGACTAGCTGAATTAACCATTAATTTATCCGGTTAGTATTATAAAGACGCTAACAAGTGCCTGAAGTACTCGACTTAACGAGGTCTCTCTACCTATCCTTTAAGCCACGGGATTCCGAAGAAAACCTAGCTAAATATACCCTCTTTTATATAAGTGACGCCGCCTTTAGAGACAATCGTGAGACTTAGTATAGCTCCTAGGGATATATAACCATGCTTTTTAACGGCCCTATCGACTAGAAGGCGTATAAGTAAACGAGCGTTATTATATCTAGTATAGAGGCAGAGCTCGTGGCTCTAAGTGCTACCGCCTAGTCGTATATCGCGACGCTACGGTTAATAAAGGATCTAACGTTAACCTTTAAGGTTAAACTTATTACTATCTATTCTAATAATAACTAGACCCGTTAGCTACTAGAAAGCCCTTGGCCGTAGGTCACCTCGAAGTTAAAGTATGTGGATATCCAGGCCCTATAGATCCAGCAGATTATATAATGCCGGGAGGTCGTGATGAATTAAATCGCCACTAATTATACAATCAGCGATAGGATAATAAAGCCGTTATCGCCGTAAAAGTATGTTATGTTCGTTAAGATACTTAGGATAGAAAAGAGTCCTGCCGGGTTAGTTTAATCGGATTAATTACTATCGACTTAATAGTTAATAGTGGTTTAGATTACGATCGCGATTAACGCGATCATTAAATTAACTATAATTATATAATAATTATTACATTGTTTTTAGGGTTAATTCAACTACTGCTTTGGGATTATAATAAAGCACGAGCTATTTAATAAGCCGTTAACCTTTAGGTTGATATCTGGGCTTAAAAACCCTTGATTTATACATTGTTTTTAAGCTTTAGCTCAATTAGCACTATCAGTATTAATCCTATAGCTCCAGGGGGGTATATCAGGCATTTATACCTAAGGTCACCGAAAAGTGCGATAAGCCCGATAGGTTATATTTGCAGAGCCACGTTATACACAACTCCGAATACGGCGGTACTTCTATTAGATATATTATAGTGCTTTTCCCCCCTCTTTTGCCTATATATTTAACATCGTAGACTTATACTCTTTAATAGTCTATAATAACCACAAGTCACACTTTATACGAGATTAGTGTCTTAACAACCTTTAACATAATTAAATAGGGGTTATATAGTATATAGGTAGAGACCCGTTATTCCGACTATACCACTTGGTTATTCCGACTGTAGTTCACATATATAATATAGAAAGACCCTTCGGAATATAAACACAGTACTTCGTAGCTACGGTCTCCAACGTCCTTTAACAAGTTAATTAATTTGATCGCTCGGATTAATTACGTTATATTCATGCACAAGCTTATTAGTTCGATTTAAGCTAATAGCAGCAGTAATAGTAACGCCTCTTCCTCTTCCACGTCCACGCCGCCCACGCCCACGCCCACGGCTATCTTATTCCTATAATACGACAATAAACGCGCCGCCTCCTATTCCGTAGATTGACGACGTAGATTAACGACGTAGATTAACGACGTAGATTAATAATATAGATTAACGACGTAGATTAGCAACGTAGATTATAGATATAGATCGATAAGGTAGTAGGAAGATTAGGTCTGATTAGAACTATAGTCGGAATAACTAAGTGGTATAGTCGGAATAACGGGCCTCTATAGGTATATCCTAATCCGCTTATTATCGTGATATTATTAGCTTCTTTAGGCTCCGCAAGTATATATTAAGAGACTGGATATTCCGACTATACCACTTAGATATTCCGACTATAGTTCTGATATGGACCCACCTTTTTCCTCTTTCGGAATACCACACATACCTACACTAAGTACGATCGTTAATCGTTCAATCGCCCGAACAGTCTTCTAACGTTGGATTAATTTGATCCCTCGGGTTAATTAAAGGCAGTAGCTAGAATGATTCGGATGATGTTGATTGAGACCGATGGTTCTATTTTATAGCTGTTTGCTACCAAGTAAGGCCTCTTTATAGAATCCAGTTCCTTATACTTTCCGATTCATGCATCTCTACTGCTGCTGCTGCTGCTGTTATTGTTGTTGTTGTTGTTATTGTTGTTACGAGCCTTGTGCCACCTCCTCCTGCCGAGCCACCGCCCGTTGCTCTTTAAGCTCCTATTCGGTGGGCTTATAGGCGCGAGTCCTTCCTTTGCGTGATCGTGAAGCGCTATCGCGTTGTTGATTAACGTTGTTGATTAACGTTGTTGATTGACGATATCTTGATGGGTTGAATTAATGTGGTACCTAGATTAGGTACTTTGTGTGTGGTCCAGAAAATAACTTTGATTGGTTAGAAAGGTGGGTCCACAGGAACTATAGTCGGAATATCCAAGTAGTATAGTCGGAATATCTAGTCTCTATATTAAACAATTAAACAGGAGTTAGGGTGTAAATGAAAATCTTTATATTTAGAGGCAGGATATTCCGACTATACCACTTAGATATTCCGACTATAGTTCTAATTGGACCCACTTTTCTAACTAATTAAATTTATTTTCTAACTACATATTGGTTTTACCGTATCGTTAATTCCACCCATTAAGATATCGTTAATCAAGGCAATCAATTCACACTTATAGTGGCGCTACTGCCGCCGATCTTCTTTACCCTGGGCTATAAGGGATAAGCCCAAAGGACTACGCGGCGGCTCGGCAGGAGGAGGTAGCGGCACGTTTTATAGCCTCGCGATAATAAGGGTTATAGTAATAAGGCGGCGAAGATATCCGTGGGCGTAGAAGAGGCCGTGGAAGAGGTGGAAGAGGGCGTGGAGCTGTTATTATTGGTGGAGGAGGTCGCGGAGCTATTTCTTCTGCGATCGGCTTTAATCGAACGGATAAGCTTATCTATTAATTACAGCAGCAACAATAATAATAACAGGAGTAGCAGGCTGGATATATAAGTGATAAGTGACGGGGAACTGGATTCCGTAAAGAGGCTCTAATCGGTGGTAAATAGACACGAAATGGAATCGCTGGTCTTAATCGAGTAGTCAAAATCATTTTAGTTACTGCCTTTAATTAATCTAAGCGATCAAAATAATCTACAAAGTAAAGCGTTAAAAGGCGTTAAAAGGCGTTAAAGTGGTTTACGACCATAGCAATGTCAGTCATTCCGAAATAGGAAGAAAGTGGGTCTATGTCAGAACTATAGTCGGAATATCCAAGTAGTATAGTCGTAATATCCTGCCTCTATATTTAATAGGCCTGACTAGGGAGCCTAGATATATTAATATCCGGGCTATAAAATAAGGCTAAGGGTGGATTTATGGCCGTAACGCCGAAATCTCTAAGTACTATAACTAATTTATATATACTATTTATGTCGTAACGTACGTCTTATTATAAGGTAGGTAAGTACCTAGACATACTATATAAGCTTATTTATAGAGATATAGGTAGGTGCCCTTGCTATTTACAAGCTATAAGCCTGGGGGCCATAGAGCTCTGATTGCCTGTACGAAGTACACGCACCCTTAGGAGTTCTAATGGTTTAGGCACCGAACTTATAATAGGTTACGTACAAAGTAGGCGTGGTATATACGGCTCTTAGGATTGTTTTTGTGTATCCACTTAACGCCTCATTTCGCCTCATTTTATAGCCCGGATATCAATCTGTCTAGGCTCCCTAGTCAGGCCCTATTTAATCCCATAGAAATATACGGTATTGGGTTCGACTTCGCTGTTAGATGTTCGACATCGAAATGCACGGGTGCCGGAAACATCCCCCTGGAAACCAGCGTTTTGGCTAAGTTAGCTTGTCTAGAAAATAGTTGGGCCATTGCGGCCAATCGCTCCTTCGGTGAACCCCTAGACGGCCGAGACCCGAGGCTGCTGGAGGACTGTCAACAGCATGCCCGGAGTTCCCCGAAACCTCAAAGGAGAAACAAACAAACAAGGGCTGCCCACGAAACAGGCGACCTAGAGCTTACTTTGCTGCTCAGGGTCATTTCTTCCTTTCCGCATGCTCCAAACGCAGCCTGTCGGGTAAGAGAGTAATTTCTTCTGTTGTTTACCCGATCCCTAATGCTTTGAATCGCCATAGCCGTGCCTGTACACCAGAAAAAGAGAAAGAAGCCGCAGCGCATGCATACATCATCCGCACACAGAACTCCGATCCCCCAACCCCGTGTTTTCACCCCTTCCATCCCCTAAGGATCCAGGCTGTCCTCTTTAAGCGGCTGTGAGCGCCCTACGGATGCGTGCGCCGCGCTGCCTCGATGTAAGATGTGCCTGGCGGCCAATGACGGCCTCAGCCTTCTGAATAACCTCTTCGCCCTCGGTCAAGATCAGCTCAATATGGCACGGGCTGGACATATAAGGGTTGATCTATATCAGGACATGTCAGCTGCCGGATTGGAGTGTCGCCCGAAAAATGTCGAGGTGTCTTACGCGACCATGGGCACGGTAAGTCCGTCTCCGTTGCTTCGGGGCCTGGTTGACCTGGATGTGCTTGACCACGAGGTTGCCGGTGTCGAGGCCCTTGGCGTCTGCATTGGCCTGTGCGTTCTTCAGCAGGCCGAGAAGGAAGTCGGCGGACTTCACAGGCCAGCGAGCCTTGGATACACCAAATTGCTTGCCTGTCCGTACGTATCCGTCGTCAGCAAGTCTGACACCATTACTGAGGCCACACGACAGATGCAGGCAGAGTGGTATGCCAGCTCTGTCCTCCACCAAACGGCCCCGCTTGGGTCTCTTTGAATCCATCCAACGCCTTCATCCCGCGGACTGGTAAATCCTTCCCGGACCACGAGGTCTTGCTAATCGAGAGCTTCCTACCTTGTGCGGTACGGCCGACGTCGCCAGCGAAGCGACGCATCGGAACAGCTTCCTTTTTCTCCTTCACATTCTCGAGGAAGGCCAGAGCACGCTCCAGCTTCCAGCCGTTGATGGCCTGTGCGGTTTCACGAGCGTTTTTGAATGAGGTTCGCAGGTAGGCTCCACGGGCGCGAGCCGACTTTGCGGGCGAGATCTCGGCGGTGGCGTATCGAACCTACGAAAGATGGTCATGTTAGCCAATGTCACCGCCAAGCCGTCTGAGATATCATTTCGAACGTGGAAGTTTAGTTTCATAGCCTTCAGAATGGCGTGTCGAGACTCAAGTCACAGAAGCCCGCAGTCTGGGTATAATATACACCCCGGCCGACAACACTAAATCAGATAGCAACTCACCATCGTGACAGCTGTATTTGATGATGGATTCTATGGTGGTGGGCGGCGCGGTAATCTGCAGAAGTCAGTTTGGAAGAAGTTCGCAACGACAACGACCACTTGGTCTGGTTGGCTCGCTTACCACGAAGCTCAGGGACTTTTGGGTGGCTAGGGTTTTGCAGCCCTGCTTACAAATAGGTTTCAATTAACACAAGATTTTGGTACGCAGTATATGTATATGGCCAAGATCTTGCTTATACAGGCGGTCGCGTCACCTTCCTAAATAAATTAAGTGGGGAGCAAATAATGACCAGGGGGCGTACGAATACCGGTACATACTCAACCAACGCGTGGGTGCGGCCCATGATACATTCACCGGTACCTTAACCGTCTCGGGAGATCTCCTTGATTTTTCTGCGCATGTCCTTGCTACCTACCTAGGTAGGTACAGTAACTCGACATAATTGTCGAGCCGATGTACCTACTTACGCACACCTATAACGTGGTGTGGTAAGTACATCGGCTCGACAGTTTTGTCTCGTCACTGTAGGTATGTATTATTAATTAGTGTAGTATATGGCCATTCCGTCACTACTGACGTCGCTTGTGTCACAATAGCTTACCTACATGGGTACCTAGTATAGCCGTCAGTGGCTACGCCCTCACGCTTCTGCGATCCTTTGCCCATTCTGGAGACGAGTCGGGCCCCGGACTCGTGCACTTCCTCCGCTTCGTCATGGTACACGTAATATGATGATAACGGCTGCCCGACTGATGTAATCGCAATCCTTCCAAGTTTAATAGACGTAGTACGACTCCCAGTAGCGTACCATGTTTGCTCTAGACGAGGGCTCTACTCCCGGAGGGTGATGAGGCCTACACAGTGTACCTAAGCATCCCAGTTTACTTTCAGCGGTCCGTATAATTGGCCATGGGCCAGGAAAGCTCAGGATGCCCATTTATGTCGAGCAGGTGACGAAGTTCGGACTGGGTAATTCCATCCAAGCCGTCCGGCTTTGTCCTCCATTCCCGTGTCACATCATTGAAAAACGCTATCTTATAGATATTGCTTTGTCCTGGCCTGAGCAAAAGTCTCCCAGTCATCATTCTGCTCCATCTGGCGTTTTCGCGCGACCCCTGAACTGGTCTGGACATTGGAAGGGGTAATCATGGCAAGATTCCCCCGGTACCTGGCGTCTGTCGCCGCCTTCATCTCTGCATTCGCGCGGCCTCAGGTCTTCGAGGACGGCTCAGTCACGGCACCCTGCGACTCTGCCCTTTATTGCCATGGCGACATATTGAGCCAGATTCAGCTCGCTCGGCCATTTGATGACTCCAAGACATTCGTGGATATGTAGGACACCATCCATCTGCCTCGCATTTGCACGAGATCTGACATTGGCTGATAGGCCAGCGAAGAGGACATTAGATGAGATACAAATGGCGTTCAATGCGCTTTCAAAGCCACTGAGCAACAATTCGGATCTAAATGACTTTCTGAAGGCCAATTTCGCTCTGGCTGGTGGTGAACTTGAGCAGGTGCATGATCTCCACACGGATCCTGTCTTCTTGGGCAAAATTAACAACAGTGTCATCCGCGAATTCACCGGGAAGGTCATTGACATCTGGCCTGACCTAACTCGGACCTATGCTGGAACCGGGAGTAACTGCAGCAACTGCCCGAACAGCTTCATCCCCATTCGCCGTCCCTTTGTCGTGGCCGGGGGTCGCTTCCGAGAGCCATACTATTGGGACTCGTTTTGGATCCTTGAGGGACTCCTGCGAACCAAGGGTTCCTTCACCCAGATCTCCCGAAACCAAATTGAGAATTTTTTAGACCTGATTGACCAGTACGGATTCGTCATGAACGGTGCACGGAAATACTATCTGAACCGTTCACAACCACCCCTGCTCTCCCAGATGGTACGCGTCTATATTGAGCATACCAACGAAACCGATCTCTTGGATCGGGCCCTGCCCCTGCTGATCGAGGAACATAAATGGTGGACCATCAATCGTACCGTGAATGTTACCAAAGGTGACAAAACATACCAGTTAAACCTGTAAGTGGTTACCTCGCCCGCTCAACTTTCGAACCCAAGCAACAAGCAGGGTCCCTCCCACGCCACCCCCGCAACTGCTCAAAACGTGGAGGCTAACGATTGACTTGCTCGTAGATACAATGTTTCTAATACCGAGCCGCGTCCAGAATCATACTATGAGGACTTTGTGACTGTGTCTAACGGATCCTATCACGCCAAATCGGGAGTAATCTACCCGGAAACGTACAAGTTGAAGCATGATGAGAAGGCTATGGTATATGCCAATCTTGCGTCAGGCGCCGAAAGCGGGTGGGATTATACCGCTCGCTGGCTAGCATATCCCAGTGATGCTCTTCGGGATGTATACTTCCCCCTCAGGTCCCTCAATATTATAAATACCATCCCCGTGGAACTCAATTCCATACTGTACTGGAACGAGGTAACAATTTCCCAGTTCCTCAACCGCACTGGCAATGAGACAGGGGCAAGAATATGGGCACAGATGGCGGCTAATCGAAGTGAAGCCATGTACGACTTGATGTGGAATTCGACGTTGTTCGGCTACTTCGATTACAACCTCACATTGGCAGCGCAGAACACTTACGTGCCTGCGGATGACGATGTTACGTTCGCGGAAAGGAACAACGCGCCAGCTGGCCAGCAGGTGTCCTTCTCTGTGTCACAATTCTTCCCGTTTTGGACAGGGGCCGCGCCCTTTCACTTGAAAAACAACCCTTATGCGGTGAAGAGGGCATTTGAACGTGTTTCTACGCACCTCGATCACAAGCCAGGAGGCATTCCTGCGACAAACCTTCACTCCGGGGAGCAGTGGGATCAACCTAGTGTTTGGCCGCCTCTCATGCACGTCTTAATGGCAGGCCTCTTGAATACACCCCCGACTTTTGGCGAGTCGGACCCTTCGTATATCGACGTGCAGGAGCTTGCTCTACGTCTGGGTCAGCGGTACCTAGACTCGACTTTCTGCGCTTGGTACGCCACAGGAGGCTACACGAGCGAGATTCCGCAGCTTGAAGGATTCAATGCTGATGACATAGGGATTATGTTCGAGAAATACTCCGATAACTCCACCAATGAAGCTGGTGGGGGTGGAGAGTATGAAGTTGTCGAGGGATTTGGATGGACAAATGGCGTCCTGATCTGGGCAGTGGACACCTTTGGAGATAAGCTTTCCCAACCTGAATGCGGCGATATAAGCGCCGCCAATGTACGGCGGGCTAAGCGAAGTGGCTGCCCAACAGCCGTTGAATTGAGCAGGCTGGATGCCTCCTGGACCAAGAAATTCGGCAGGCGCTCCTTGGGAAGATAAGCGAATACTCAGGGAACACAACACAAGGCTTCAGGAAAATGTTTAGGCCCCGTTCGATAATTTATTTCAACGCGCTGTTGAAAAGTGTCAGGACACTAATATCGTACGAAGTGTGACTTGTGTTCATTGTCCACTATGAAAGAGTACCAGTCTACGATATTAAATATAGGGAGCACTTATTCCGACTAGGGCATTTGTTTATTCCGACTAGGGCCCTATTTTTTGTAGCCGGCGCTAGCCGCTAGCTATCACGAACCTTCTATTAATTAGGCAGGTAATCTAATTTATCTATCTACTATAACCACGATATCGTCTTTTCCACCTTTATAACTATCTATCTCTAATAATAACGTTAAAATAACGCTTTTACCGCCTTAGTTTTTTAACCTTAGATATGATGATATTAAAGAGCTTCTTACCCACGCTAACAAGTAGGCCCGCGATAACGGATACGCGATTATAATCCGATATCGAACTAACCTAGCTAAGGACGGTATATATCGCCGCTATAATCTTTGCTATAATCGTGGAGGCTCTATACGCCCTTCGGTTATTACGGGCGCGAGGCCTAATATAACCTCGAAAAAGACTGCCTGCCCCTTCCAGGTTAAGGCTAATCTTATTAATAATCGTTAGTTTACTACGATTATAAACCCTGATTATAACCATAAGGTAAGCCTTAATATCGCGGCCTATCCTATCCACTATAAAAGGAACTAGACCGACGAATAGAGGGAGGAGATCCGCTAGTAATTCCGTATAACCCTATTATCGGCTTATATAATTTACTTATTTATACATAAGAAATATCCAGACTAGGTTAGTACTTAATCCTCTATACTCTTCCCTATCTAATATATTCTTTTCTATTAGATTTAGCTATAAAGCGATATCGTTAATAAGATCTTAATAGCATAGAAGGAGTTACTTAGTGGCTATACGCCTATATAAGCCCTAATCCGCGAATTCGAGACGCGTAGGATTAAGCATAGCTATTAATAGCTTAGGGGAGTAATCACTTCGATAATCTAGACTTATCTATAATACGAGTAAATATAAACGCTTAATCCCGAGGTTATAATTAGCGATAATATATATAAGACTAATCGGTTTAAGATGCCCTTCGTTAATATCTATAGTATTAGTAATATCCAGAGCACCTTTAATATCGCCTTTTGCCTTATTAATAAAAAAGACTAGGAAGCGTACGAATAGACCCTTGAATGTCTCGATAAATATCGTGTCGCCCTTAATATTAAGAGCCCGCTTATAATTATCTTAGACTTTAATAAGGTATTTAAGAACGCTATAGCTATAGTATTTAACGATACCTTATAGTAGATCTACGTATAGTATATAAATAAAAACGTATAAGGTAAGATAAAAGATAAATAGATTTAGGAAGGCGATAATACCGATTAATAACGCGAGGCGTTTAAAGCTTCCGAAACTATAGCGCCTCTTTTTAGTAACCTCTTAATACCTAAGGGTCCTTTCTATACGTCCCTCCCCGATTATAGTAAGATTCCGTATAATCCTTACGGCTTTATAATAGTCTAGAAGGCTATTATATATATAAAATCGGAAAAGGATTATAAGGCCGCCTAGCTATTTATACTTAAAGAGTTCCCTGACTAGGAGGCCGTTATTTAATATATCCTTAAGACTTAGATACCGTGGCGGAAGCAGTTCGTTACTTTTTAGACCTTATAGCTTCGGAACTTTAGTATACGCGTTACGTTACGCGTAGAGTCGAGCCAAAGGAGATTAAGAGCTATCTATATAACTCTACTACCGATCTTAAATTCTTAGCCGAACGTATAGAAGAAATAGTAAAGAATCGTTAATCCGAATATAATACGGAGGAGGCTATTTAGGCCTCGTATTAGATCTAAGACTATCGCTTATATTAGTAGATAGGAGATATAAGAATAAGATATAGTAGGCCCGCCTTAGTACTAGTTCTAGGCTAATATCGTATAGCTATCGGTATTAAGAAGGGTAATCTATTATTAATAGATTATATTAATATATTTAAAACCCAGTTCGGCTTACCCTGCTCGTATATAATTCTAGTAAAAGAGTAGGAGGCTAATCCGTAGCCGTTTACGTATCTTAAGTTCTATCTATACTAGTACCTTAGTCGCGATCTTATTATAAAGGATCGATTATATTATATACTTAACCTTATTGTTATTCTATTTAGCCGTGGCCGCCTATATATTAAGCCTAACGATATACTAGTTACCTTAATTCCTTATAGAAATAATAGGCGCCTATAGAATGTAGCGACGCGTGCCAGCGACCCTTCGGAATAGGAACTTGATAAGGAGAGGGCTTACTAGCGGTAGGCAGAGGTTACCGCCCGGTTTATAAAGGAGTAATAGGATCGGCCTCGTGGCCGGGGTCGTGGCCGGGGTTATAGCCGGGGTCGTGGTCGGGGCCGTGGCAGAGCTTATAGATAACGTGGAGGGCGAGGGCGAGGATAAACATAGCTAAATTTAGTAGGAAACACCTCGATATAAGCTGGATCTTAGTCGGGAATAGATAAGGCTATACGTAGGCTATAGGAAGAGCTAGGATAGCGTGAGTAATACGGTAGGAAGATAGCTTATAGCTAATTAATTAGTTAATTAACGATCGTATCTAAGGGTAAAAGGACGATCCGAATAATATAATAAGCTACTGTTTATATTAAACCAATTAATCTAATAAAAAATAAAAATAAAAATAATAAAAGATAATAGCTAGCGGCTAGCGCCGGCTATAAAAATAGGGCCCTAGTCGGAATAAATAAATACCCTAGTCGGAATAAGTGCTCCCTAAATATATAGGTTCGGGGGGATAGCGTAGGTGGTAGACACGCTTAGTAGTAGCGTAAAGCCGTAGGTTCGAATCCTACTCCCCTTGAAACCGTGCGCGAATTTTAATTCGCCACGACTACCCGGAGCCCCTATACGGAATAGGGGTCCTAGCAATAGGGATATATTAGTCAGACCATTTACGCACTGCCTAATAGAAGAACTACAACCATAGCTATATAGCTAAGTCTTCTTAGAAACTAGCTTGCTATACTAAGGAGATAGAACCTATCTAGCTATAGAAACACACACCTAGCCCTAGCTCGGCTAATACCTGAAAATACTCTTAGTGGACGTTTAACGTCCCGCGAGACCTGAATAACCCCTCTTATTCGAACTTCCCTACTTACCTTTATTAAGGTGTTTATGTATATAGACCCCTTAGGGTACGATATAGGGCGTCCTTTGCTCTTCTTAGAGATCTCCCAGACGTTAAATATATTTATTATCATCATTATAAATATATAGGTAAAAGAGAGGAAATAACACTATGATACATCTAATAGAAGTACCGCCGTATTCGGAGCAGTGTGTGACGTGGCTTTGCGAATGTACCTAACAGGATATCGGGGCATTTGGGCATAAATGCCTGATACCCCCCCCCCCCCCAGAGCCGCAGGATTAATCCTGACGGTTCTGATCGAATTAAAGCTCAAAATCTAGGGTATTTAAGCCTAGATATTAATCCAAAGGACAACGGCTTATTAAACAGCTCGTGCCTTATTGTGATCCTAAAACTATAGTTAAATTGACCCTAAAAACAACGTGAGAATTGTTATATAATTATAGTTAATCTGACGATCGCGTTAATCGCGATCGTAATCTAATCTAAACCACTATTAAGGCGGTGGTAATCGATCCGCTTAAACCGAGCCGGCAGGGCTCTTTTCTATCCTAAGCATCTTAACGAAGGTAATATGCTTTTGCGTAGATAACGCCTTTATTATCCCGTCGCTGACTATCTTATTCGTCGCGATCTAGTCAACCACGATCTCTTAGCGTTATACGATCTGCCGGATCTATAGGGCGTGAATATTAAGATGCTTTAACTTCGAGGTTACTTATAGGCGAGGAGTACCACTATTTGCAAGCGGCCTGTCTACTATTTGCAAGCGTCCCAAACCCAATTAGGAAGGTTACGCGAGCCCGCGTAGTAGTCTGTATACGCCACGATCTTGGCTGTAGATATCCCGTATAGATATATTATATCACGATAAACGTTTTATATACGTAAG
>NW_027263540.1:1413776-1790809 GCF_042370955.1 Sodiomyces alcalophilus JCM 7366 | reverse complement strand
AGGTTCGGGGGATAGCGTAGGTGGTAGACACGCTTAGTAGTAGCGTAAAGCCGTAGGTTCGAATCCTACTCCCCTTGAAACCGTGCGCGAATTTTATTTCGCCACGACTACCCGGAGCCCCTATACGGAATAGGGGTCCTAGCAATAGGGATATATTAGTCAGACCATTTACGCACTGCTTAATAGAAGAACTACAACCATAGCTATATAGCTAAGTCTTCTTAGAAACTAGCTTGCTATACTAAGGAGATAGAACCTATCTAGCTATAGAAACACACACCTAGCCCTAGCTCGGTTAATCCCTGAAAATACTTTTAGTGGACGTTTAACGTCCCCGCGAGACCTGAATAACCCCTTTTTATTCGAACTTCCCTACTTACCTTTATTAAGGTGTTTATGTATATAGCCCCCTTAGGGTACGATATAGGGCGTCCTTTGTTTTTTTTAGAGATTTCCCAGACGTTAAATATATTTATTATCATCTTTATAAATATATAGGTAAAAGAGAGGAAATAACATTTTGATACATTTAATAGAAGTCCCCCCGTTTTGGGACCAGTGTGTGACGGGGCTTTGGGAATGTCCCTAACAGGATATCGGGGCATTTGGGCATAAATCCCTGATCCCCCCCCCCCCCCCAGAGCCGCAGGATTAATCCTGACGGTTCTGATCGAATTAAAGCTCAAAATCTAGGGTATTTAAGCCTAGATATTAATCCAAAGGACAACGGCTTATTAAACAGCTCGTGCCTTATTGTGATCCTAAAACTATAGTTAAATTGACCCTAAAAACAACGTGAGAATTGTTATATAATTATAGTTAATCTGACGATCGCGTTAATCGCGATCGTAATCTAATCTAAACCACTATTAAGGCGGTGGTAATCGATCCGCTTAAACCGAGCCGGCAGGGCTCTTTTCTATCCTAAGCATCTTAACGAAGGTAATATGCTTTTGCGTAGATAACGCCTTTATTATCCCGTCGCTGACTATCTTATTCGTCGCGATCTAGTCAACCACGATCTCTTAGCGTTATACGATCTGCCGGATCTATAGGGCGTGAATATTAAGATGCTTTAACTTCGAGGTTACTTATAGGCGAGGAGTACCACTATTTGCAAGCGGCCTGTCTACTATTTGCAAGCGTCCCAAACCCAATTAGGAAGGTTACGCGAGCCCGCGTAGTAGTCTGTATACGCCACGATCTTGGCTGTAGATATCCCGTATAGATATATTATATCACGATAAACGTTTTATATACGTAAGATAGCCGTTAATCACTATGACTTATACTTAATGCCCTACGCTATTAGATCGTAGCTGTTCTGACCTGTTTTCTATTATATCAGAGTACCCTAAATTGTATTATGTCCTCGAGGTAGGAAAAGGAGGTGGAAAAGTGGTAGAAAAAGAGGTGGAAAAAGAGGTAGAAAAAGAGGTAGAAAAAGGAGGTGAATTTTGTTTAAGGTGACACGGAGTGGTGGGTGGTTACGTAACCTTATCTATCACACAGATAAGATCTTATCTACCTATTATACGGATACGGTCTTATTTATTATATAGATAAGGTTATATAATCACCCACTACTACGAATACGTGTTACCTTAAAAAAAATTCACCTCCTTTTTCCGCCTCATTTTCTACCTGCTTTTCCACCGCTTTTTCTATCACGATAGCGTGTATTGTTCTTAACTAAAGCTTTATATAAGGAGGTTAAAATAAGCAGTGAATTTACAGTAACGGACATTTATAGTAAGCTAGGGAGAGAAAACCTTATCGTGATGTATCTGTACGGGATATCTATAGCTAAGATCGTGGCGTATACAGACTATTACGCGGGCTCGCGTAACCTTCCTAATTGGGTTTGGGACGCTTGTAAATAGTAGACAGGCCGCTTGTAAATAGTGGTACTTATGGGCGAGGGCTCGTTAGCAGTTAATGTGTTTGATTATTACCGTAGAAGATGGTGATAGGATCCTTTTTAAAGGCTAGCGTTAAGTCCTTTATTAGCCGTAGCGTCGCGATATACTGCTAGGCGGTAGCACTTAGAGCCACGGGCTCTGCCTCTATGCTAGAGGTGATAACGCTTGTTTGTTTATTCGCCTTCTAGTCGATAGGACCTCTAAAGAGGATGGTTATGTATCCCTGCGAGCTGTACCGAGTCTTATAGTCGTCGGCGAAGGCGGTATCGCTTATATAGAAAAAAGCGAATTTAGCTGCGTTTTCTGATAGATCCTGTGCTTTAAAGGATAGGTAGAGGGCGCTCGTTAAGCCGAGGTATTTAAGGTACCTGTTAGTAGCTTCGTGATGTTGACTAGATGGGTTAGTAGCGAATTTAGCTAGTCTAGAGGCAGCCCGAGCTATATCCGGCCTTATTTAATAAGCCCTGTAGTTGATTGATCCGACCTTTTAAAGATATAGGTGGATGGACTCTTCTGACGCCTGCTGTTTGCTTGGCTCTATGACGTTAGGGAAAGGAAGAGGCGTAGATACTCTGCGGCCGCCTGTCTTAATCTTTAACATCTTTATCTTTTCGTTAATATAGTTATTAAGCGATAACCATAGCCTCCGACGTTAACGATCGCGTATAACTCTAATACTAAGGAACCACTTAAGCGGTCCTAAATCCCGAACCTCGAACCGTTATTATAGCTGCTTAATTAATTCTTTGGTAGCGGCAGTATACTGTTTATAATATAGTAAAACGATATTATCTATATAAAAGAAGACGAGTAGCTTATCGTTTTTGAAGACGTAGTTATCCCCCTTTAGTTACGTTAGCCCGTATTTACTTAAAATAGATAAGAGTTCCTGATACTATAACTTAGGCGATTTTCGTAGGCTATATAACGCCCTGCGTAGGCGGTGGATGCCTCTCTTTATAGGTTATAGGAGCTTCGTTAACGGCTCTAATCCGGCCTTATTAGTGATGTTTAAGGCGGCCTATAAGATATTCTATCCCGGGGCGTCCCTTATATAGACCTCTTCGTTAAGGCGGGCGTTCGTAAACGCGTTAACGATATTAAGTTAGCGGGTCTCTAAATCGAAGTGGGTAGTAATCGTTATAAGCGTTTTAAAGGTCCTGCCGGCGAGGGTAAAGGCGTAGGTATCTAGGTAATTTTAAGGCTGTTAATTACTATGAACGTAGAGGCGTGTCTTAAATTTAGTGATATACCTAGATGGATCGACCTTGTACTTAAATACCTATATAAGATCGAGGGGCCGGCTTAGTAGTAGTATGCTATCTAGGAGGCCCTTAACGGCTTTAAACGTGCCTATCTAATTCAGGGTCTTTACCTCTTTAGAGGCGGCTATTATCCACTACGTTCTATACGGCGACTTTATTATCTATATCTAATTAGTAGGCTCTTCGGGTATATCGCGGCGTAGTAGTGGCTTCTTCGGGATCTTAAAACGGTTCAGATAGAGGAAGGCTAAGTCGGTGTATCGTTACGGTGGCCGCTAGTTACGTTACGGTCGAGATATAGCTGCCGGCGTTAGAGGTAGCTGTTAAGTAGCTGCCGCTAGAGTGGTGGATAGTCCCGGGGCTGCCGTTACGGTAGCGGTGGCGGCGGCCGTTACTTTATCCTTTAGAATTAACTGATCGGGGGATAATAAACCTATAGTAGTGCCGGCGGCGGCTAGAGTAATAGTATTATCCGAGTCGTTAGAATCGGAAGTATCTTTATCCGGGTCGTTATTATTAGAGGTAGCGGCGGTTGCTATGGCTGATGTTGTTATAGCTAGAGGTAGTAATTATCCTATAGCTGTAGTAGAAGGCGTTAATTAACGTGAAGCCGGCGGCATTGTTATAGGAGGGGAAAAAGAGGAAGAGGGTGTTGTTTTAGGAGAGGTTTTAGAGATAAGTATAGTAGTAATTATGGCCTATGATATAATAGAGCCCTGAGCTTGGGCGGCTATAGTGGAAGGAGTAACCTCGGTGGCTACTATAGCTGCCGTTTTAGGCGGCTACGATCGCTATAGTGACTTATCCACCCCCCTAGAATTAGGCGAGGGAGTCGAATTTTCCGTTACTTTAATAGCTGCTACTTTAACCTCTTCTTCTTTAACCTATTTAACTACTTTAACTGCTTTAATAGCAGTAGTAGCTCTTCTTTTAATTACTTTAATCGCTCCTATTAATCGGATATTTTAGAGTGACTTTAACACCGAGTTCTGCTATATCGTGGCGAAGTAATCGAATTACGGTATAGCCGGTGATATATATAACGGATCCTCTCTTTCTGGCTCCGGTAGGTTAAGCTTTTTATATAGCTCTATTAAAATAGGTGGGTTAACGTTACGATCTTTATATAAAAGTCTTTCGTTAAATCTGACGTCTCTTGTGCGTAGAATCCTTCCGAGCTTTAGCACCTAAATCCGATAAATATTAGTGCTTTTGTAGCCGATTGGATAACCGATATAAGCCCTCTCCGCGAGCTTTTCGTTCTTCCGGCGGCCATGTTAGTAGTTAGCAGTTAAGGGATAGGCACGGTAGCCGTACCTTTTTAGGTAACCGATTAAAGGGGTTATCGTGATACGCTTAATACCTATCCTATTAACCCACTTATCTATATAACCCTTCGGCGACTTCCACCTAAGGTCCCGGCGTGGAGTTAGATTATATAGGTATATCGCGGCGGCCACGATCTCTGGCTATATATCCTATTAGAACCTGGAAGCTATTACGAGGGCTCGGGTAATAGCGTATATAATACCACCGTGCTATTCGGCCCGGAGGTTTTAGGCGGCTATATTCGGAGCCGACCTCTTAATTAGGATACCCTAGTAGGCACCCTAGTCGTTAAATTCCCGTTATAGGGCCTGCTTACTCTCTAGGCGTATAACCCGGATCGGGTAGCCGTACTACCTCCACGTTTATACCTTATGCTTAGCGACCGACTTAAGGGCTGACTTATAATCTAGTAGGAATTCCCCTTTATTTATCTTAGTATAGGGATCGTGGAAGAGGACGGTTACCTTTAGTCTATTATAGGACTTATCGTTAAAGAATAGATCTATATCTATACGCTACCACGGCCTTATTGGGTGGTGGTTTAGAGGCTATCGTGATCCCTGCCTTTAGCCGTTATTAGTGGAGTAGTCCTGGCACTTAATCTTTAAGGGGAACTCTTTACCGGATACTGCCCCGCCGGAGTAGGTATTCACGATCTTTTTAAGGGCTTCTGCGCTAGTATGGCCTAGCCGTTTATACTATAAGCGAGTGTCGGCGATGCTTATAATAGGGGTTCTGGAGCTATTAAAAAAGCTCTGTTATTATGCTGTTAGTTAGAGGGTAAACTAACCTCCTATATTCTTTAGAGGCAGGGTAATAGTCCTACTTTTTTCCTTAATTTCTAACGCCTATCTACCGGTAATAAGCGATCCTGTTAGAAATAGGCGGAGGGCTAATATAAAGGTTATAGGATATTCCTTAATATACGCTATATCCTTTAAAATTAGCGTATACGGCTAATAATCACGATCTTTAACTTCTAGCCTTATAGTCCCGAATCCGGTAACCGGATCCGATAATCCTCCGCCGGTATTAAACGTTATAAGCTCTTCTGCTAGCCGATAATCCTAAAGTAGGTGCCGTTAATTAGTGATATACCTTATAATAACGGAATTAACTAATAGCGTATTTTTAAAGGGTCTAGCTACGGCTACTATTAATAAAAAGCTGTATATACCGTATAAAGACGTATCGTCCTTATCCGAATCCGGGGCCCCGTTATCGATAAAATTAGATACCTCCTTAGAAGAGTTTTTCGGTTATAACTCCTTTTAACCCTTATTTGCCCTACTATCGAGGTCCTTTTTAAGGTTACTTTAGAATACTTTCCGGCGTTCTTTACCCTAGCTAGCGATTACCCGGTTATAGCGTTCTTTAGCCTCCTTTGTTATCTTAAAGGACTTGTTCCTACGGGACTTATTTATATTCGGGTATTTTTAATCCGGGCAGCACTAAAACTTAGCCCTCCTGGCTCTACGGTAATCGTAGATAAACTCCGGCTAATCCCTTTAACGATCCTGCTAGCGATCCTGTTACTAACCTTTTTTATCTTTTCCTAGGAACGTGGCCGTATAAAACAATAACGATCCCGGCCTCCGATTAAGGCGATAAGGGTGCCTATAACGTAACTAGGTAGTGTATTCGGCGACGATATCTTTAATACCTAGGATATTCTCTTTATTAGTAACCAGGATAAAGCAAAAACGAGCTTTAGACTATTCCGGGGCTACTAAGCCGATCGTATTAAAAAAACCATTAATTTAATCTATCTTCGAATTAATCGCCCTAACTTTATACGTCTTCGCGCGGGTATATAACGCTATAAAGTCATCTAGCCAGCGTTAATAAAGTATCTTCCTAATAGGTTATATATATTCGTCCCACCGTTTCTTAAATGGGACTTCTAGGCGGCGTTCGTGGGCTTTATCTTATCCTTCAGGATCTTTAGGATTTCTTTTAGATCGGTGGTTTAACCATATTACTCTATAACGTTCCTCGCGACGGTCCGTTAGATATAAAGGAAAACGGAGGCGAGCCCCTCTTACTCCCTGGTATACTTATTATAGTGATATAGCCAGATCTTATATATCTAATTCTAGCTATCGTTATTAGCGTTAGCTTCTGGAGGGGGCTTGTCTTTTAGTGGTTCGGGTCTATTATCGTCGTCGATACTAGGATTAATAAGGTCCTTAACCTTTTTCGCGGCGGCGTGGCCTAGAACGCCTCGGAGCCAGTTATGCTAATCGCCGGGGGCGGCGAGCATAACTTCGGTTAAAGCTATCGCGACTTCGAAGATAGGCGATTAATTAAAGGAGGAGGAGGAGGAGGTTGTTTAATGAGTAGGCGGACGTGCCGGTAGAACGGCTCTAACCGTAATAGAATAAAGGCAAAAAGAGGGCTTTAAAAAGAGAGGCGAAGAGTCTAGAACTATTGGATCGATCGGAATAGAGTCGTTTACTAGAGCGCCGGGCTTATAACTGTCAGGACACTAATATCGTACGAAGTGTGACTTATGTATATTATTCACTATAAAAGATTACTAGTCTACGATATTAAATATATAGGTAAAAGAGGGGAAATAACACTGTGATACATCTAATAGAAGTACCGCCGTATGCGGAGCAGTGTGTGACGTGGCTCTGCGAATATACCTAATAGGGTATCGGGGCATTTGGGCATAAATGCCTGATAAAAAGAGTACCACTATTTGCAAGCGGCCTGTCTACTATTTACGAGCCTCTTAAGCCTAATTAGGAAGGTTACGCGAGCCCGCGCAGTAGTCTATATACGCCACGATCTTAGCTATAGATATCTCGTACCGGTATATATTATAATAGAATTTTTATAGTGTTAAGATAGGTTATAATTGCGGCGACTTATACCTGATATTCTATATAGCAAAATCATAGCTATTTTAACTCTTTATTTATTATATTTAAGTATTTTAGAACACGTTATATCCTTTACTTATCCGAAACCCGTGATCCCGGTATTAGCTAGCCCGGATAAGCTACTAGTAGCCGTTAAGGCGTATTCTTATAGCTATGGTTTTAGTATTATAAAGTCAGGTAATAGAAAGCTTGTTAGTGGTATAGTCTTTTAGATTACCCTCGCCTATAACCGCGGCGGTATATAGAGGCTATCTAAAGCCGTTATAAAAGCTACTAAAATAACTAAAATTAGATACCTTTTGGCTACCGAGATAGTATTAATTAGGAAAGCATAGTGTTTCTTTATCGGTGATAAGGACTATTATAACCACCCTCTATTTACGTTAAACGTGGCGGCGGCGACGGTAATAGCAAGGCTAGATTCGTAATGAGTAATTAGAGTATCGCGGATTAAGGTATTAGTCGAGTCGTTATCGGCTATAGGCAGGTTAACGGCCTTATTACTATATAACTGTAATAAAAGTTTAAGTACGATATCGCAGGCGGCCTTATACTTAGCCTATAAGATATTTATAACTATTAATAGTAGCTATAGCGGGACAAATACGGCCCTTTATTATCGACGTAGTATTCCCTTAAGGCCTTAGAGTCGGGATCGTTAAGCGAATACTATAAATATAAACACTTTAACTATAATATAGGCCGTATCGACATAATGTTTCAAACTAATCAAGACTATATTAATTAATAAAGAAAGAATCCGGAGCTTTTAAGTATATATTATACTTATTCTATTAATAAATATTAATATTATATTTATTTATTTATTTATTTATTATTCTTACTCCGATATCCTTTTCCTACTTAAGTAGCCAGGAGTTAGAATTCTAACTATACGGTCCTTCTCTAATACCTATAGGGGGGAAAACCGTAGTATAAGACTTAGGGAACTAGTATATAACTTGGATAAAAACTCTAATACTCCCCTCCTTTAGGATTACTACCTTATACGGGTACCGTGGCGGCCACGTTACTAACTCGCTACTAGTATAAAACTCATAGCTTTTATACTAGGAAGCCTATAACGCTTTTACCTATAGCGACTTTAATACCGACTATATACTCGAATAACGGCGCGCGTATAGTTATCTTAGTTGGTTTTATACGCCTCCTATATGCCCTAGGCCTAACCCCTACGGGCCTACTATAGGCGACTTATATATATACGCTTCCTAGGGTTTAAAGCTCCTAAGTTTCCCTTGCTTTTTAATAGCTATAAGTGGAGCTAATATAGGCTATATACCTATATAGAACGCTTATATAATAGCGTAAGAGGGTGCCTCCGTATTATACAAGGGACGCCGTGTATTTTACTAAAGAAAGGCGAAGCCGTTACTATACAGAACGGCTTAGGCAGTATAATCTCGGATAAGTCTTCGATAACAGGAGTGCTTAAGACCACGAAGTGTATATAACCAAAATAACACATATAATAAGGAGACCTTTAAAAGAGGTTCCTGGAGATGCGCGCTGCTTTAATCAGGGTAATATAGCTTAAATAAAGTGAATATAATAAATATAGTAAAACTTAGGGTTAAAAGGATAATAATTATATGGGATAATCTGTATTCTCTCTGTCTAGGTGGCGTCGCCACGTATATATAATATATAAGATAAATAGAAAAGCGCGCGTCTTATAATATCACGTAACGTCCTAACGATATAGCACTAGGTTCCGATCTACCCCTCTATAATCGGCCCTAGTTATCTTACTTATATCCTTATAGCTATAATAACTCTAAATATAATTAGGCTACCCTAATTAAGCTAAGTATAATCTAGTAAAACTATTCTAAAGACTTACTTATGCTTATAGAGAGTCCGTCCGCTAACTATATAATCCTTTTTCTCGGTATAAGCTCGCTCTATAATAGCCGTAACTATATCCTTATCCTACTTAATCCTAGTATTCTACTATAACTATCCTTCCTAGGGAATCGTATATAAAGGCGGTATATATAAAGAACTATTAACGACGGCGTTATAAAGTATCGCTTAGTAAATACTATTATATAAGTAAGCCTAGTTATCTTAGGAGAATAAGCTAGGCCTAATCGGGCTAATATAAGAGTTTATAGGGCGAGGATTATATAGCCTATAGAATAGGTGTCTATAAGATATCTCGATACCCTTCTCTTACTCCTTTATATCCTTTATCTATTTACCTTAGATTTTAACCTTCCTAGACTATACTAAGACTTTTTTTTAGCGATATGTAAATAATCTTATAACTATTTAAGTTAATACTAGCAAACTTAGAAGGCTTAGAGGACTTAGGAGTCTTCTTAGGACTCTTCGTGACCTTAGTGACCTTCTTAGGCGTGACCGGTGCCGAAGGCTTCTTAGAGATATTCTTAGGCGTCTTAGGACGCACCGGGATACTAGTATCTTTCTTAGGAGTGCTCCTAACTAGCGCCTAAGTCTTCTTCTTAACCTAGTTAGAGCAACCAGGAGCTATAGGCTTAGATTTAATAATAGGCTTATTAATAAGGGTAAAACCTATACTCTTAGGAGGAGGCGGTAAAGGAGATTAGGGGACTACTAGAATTACTAATATCTTCTAGTAGCTAAAACCGAGAATCGCTTTAATATAAGATAGCTATTCTTCCTTAATATAACGCGTATAAGCGGCGCTATTACTCCTATAGTAAGGTCCTTATATAAACCGATAACTCTTTAAGCTCTAAGGGAATAAGTAGCCCTTTTAGATAATGGCTTATATCTATTCGATAATAAAGAGACTATATAAGTAATTATCCGTCTAATAAGGGCCGGGAATAATATAAAAACGGCGAGTAAGGCTAGAGACGGCCTTATTAGGTATACTAATACTACGTAGCTAACCTATAGTATACTTAAATAACCGTAGGAGGCGGTCTTAGTATTACTAGTATTCTAAATACTATCGTCTTTATATATACACTATATCTCTTAATCTATAATTAGACTAATAAAATAATTATTAAAGTAATAAATAATAGGGATAAAGCGACTTCTATTAATACGGTTAATCTCTTTAAGCGGTTAAGGAGAGTAAACTAGTGTCCGGCTATTTAACTCCTAGTAAGGGGCAATATTAACCTAGGCTACGGGACGGCTATCCCCTTACCTACGCTTAAATATTACACGTATTATATCCTCTAGACTACCTTTCTCTAGCTATCTTTTATTTATTAGGTCGTAGTATATCCTAAATAATAACTATATTATAGGATAAGTATCCTAGGACCTTTTACTAAATATACTTATTATAGGGATATAAGGGAGTATTATATTAATTATAATAGCGTCGAGTTTGCTATCTATAGTATTTTCGAGGAGGCGTTAGACTACGCGTATATTATCCTAAGGCTGCTAAGGGAAGCCTGTAAAGGGAGTAGCGTTATTAGGGACGTTAAATAAACGGTATAGTAGACCTTACTAGGGAAACACCTATCGGCTATTATTAGGGTCACCGATATAACGGGGGCGTATAGTCTTATTAATAGTAGCACGAGTAGCGGGAATAATATTAGCGGTAAGGATAGGACCGGCGGGAGCCGGCTCCTAGTAGTTAAAGGTGGGGGGGTAGATATTCGGAATGTCTTTATTAGCCTAATCACGGTAATATATAGGCGGGGGGGATATAGGAAAAATATATAAGGGTAGCGGGGGTAATAAATACCGAAGAAATAGATAGAGGTAGGTTAGAAAGAAACTTAATAATATAGGAAAAGAGAAGAAGAGAGGGAAAACGGGTTAACTAGGGCTAGTGATAGGGGATATATATCCTTTATCGACGTGTAATATTTCTAGGCAGTGCCTCTCTTACCAGACTGGCTTTAACTAGAGTTTCTATTATAGCTATTAGTTAAATAGGGTCGTGATTATTAAAGAAAGGGTAATCCTGATACTATTTATGGTCTTCGGATAAAGGTAACTTAGTAAATTAGGCTTAGGATCTAAATACGGAAGTCGGCTTACCGTGTAACTAATCGAATTAGATAAAAAGATTAGATAGTACCTTTTTTATTATACCTATAGTCGCGATTATATAATACAGCGATATAAGGAAGGTAATCTTAAATCACGTTTAAAGCCTAGTCTTTTGGTAACTTAAAATAGGCTATTTATTTAACTACGCCTCTTTAAGTCACTAAACTATAAATTACTAGGCTATATTACTTATCGTCGAGGGATATAAGGCGGAGGGATACTAGCTAAAGGCGTATTTTTTAGGCTCTACGTCGTTATATTATCTTACGACTTAATATCGTGTTTTCCTATATACTTCTCCTTAATAATAGTAATAAGATTATCGATATATCCGCTAAAGCTCTAATCACGTGGCTTAATAACCTTAGCTCTTATAAGCGTAAGAAAGCCGTGGCTAGTTAAGAGTTAGTTTATCCTATACCGTGTCTCTGGTCTAAGACACGACTTATCGCGGGTACGGTTAATAAGTATAATGTTTTTATAATAGTCTAAGATATAGTAGTGAGTTTTTTTTACGCTTTTTATCGTGTTACCCTGATTAGGGTAAGCTAATATTATAGATATAGGTAAACTCGTACTTTATTTAGTACAAAGTGGCTAGTAAGGGTGGCGCTTTATATATCGAACTGGATTTTATAGGCTAAATTATCTAAGGCAACTCTAGGGCTATTATCGTAGGCCGGGTCTAGGATAGCCTGCTAAATCTTACTAATAAGGACGTAGAGTAGGAGCTATTTAAGAAGGTAAGGTCTAGTAATAATTTATCTTTATTTCGTCGCCGTGTATTCGTGGCTAAGGACCTTACTAGTCCTTAGAAGGAGTATATTATAAAGACGGTGACCCGGGCTTATACGGTTAGAGCCCTGATTATCTAAGGGTTTAGGGTTATTAATAAGGTGCTATACTAGTGCTATAAGAAATAATAGTCGGCTATAAGTAATCGGGTTAATAATAAGATCACTTATCCTTTCTTTAAGTACGTATCGCTCTAATATAATCATCGATTTCCGGACTACGCTAACTACTATTTTTATAAAATAGCTTACACGTCTTATAATAATAAGCTTCGGAAGTAGTTCTATTAGTCTAATTAGGAGGTCTTATAGCTAGATAATAACTATATAGGTATTAGTTACTCTAATCTATATATTAAAGACTTATTAGTACTGCTATAGTCCGTATACCATAATAATATATGTCCGCGGCTTTTACCTTAGTATAGTATCTTCGTGGTAAGTATTATTACTCTATACTATAAAAGTGCTTAGTAGATACACGATATTTATAGAGGAAGGGGTCTTAAACCGTGGGACTATATAATAGCATAAGTCCCTATATTACCGTATAAATATAAGGATAACCTTAAGAAGTTCTGTTATACTATTTAGAATAACCCGATAAAAAGGGATCGAGAAGAGATAGTGGAGTGGTATTATATCCCCTTTATCTCTAGGGCTTAGGTTTAGCGGTATAAGTCGGAAGTGTATAGCCCTAATAATAATAACTATAAAAGCAAGCCGGAATAAGATATAGATAGGTGATTCGGGTAGTAATTACTATAATTAGGGTAACCTTAGTATAATTAGAATATTTTATTTCGGTGCGCGGTATAAACGGGTAAAGGAAAGGTAGATAAATAATAAATATATTTAGTGGAAATATCTTTATAGTGTTTACTTAGTTAGTGCCTATAAATAGAAAATAGTAATAATAAAATATAAATAAAAGGAACTAATAAATAAAATAATAAGTAGAAGGGCGTGGAATAGGGTAATTAGGGTAATAAAGGGTAAACGGGAAAGAAATAGGAAAAAAGCGAGTTAAGGAGTCCTAAAAGTAGTGTTTTTATTTTAGGGAGTAATAGTTAGTTTTTAAGAATAAGTAGATAGCGGTGCCTTATATATCCTTGGCCCTAATACTATATATAAGACTCTTAATAAGTATAGTATTACCACGATTAGGTTAACTAGGTAGGAAGTAATAGTATAGGATAAAGTATAAGGTCCTAGTATAGTCCTTATACTCACTTAGGTTAAAGTCAGGATCTCTAGGGATATAGACTTTAACTCTTCCTAACTATATCGCTTCCCGGAGCTCTACTTCTAACCTCTTATAATACTCGCCTAGTAAGTCCTAAAGCCTTATTAACCCTCGTAAAAGTGCGTTAACAGTCTTATTAGGGGAACCTTTGTTATCTTAACGCTTATTATCCTTGGCCTTAGTATCTTTATTAGTGGATTCACCTAGGAGGAGGGGTGCTTTAACTAGCTCTTGATCGATAAGGATACCGCGGGTAGGGTATATAATTATTAGTTCTTTAGCGTAGTCCCTTTCTAGTATCGTCTAGTCCTCCGGCTCCTAGTATCCGTCTTCGTCCTAAATATATTTTCTAAGGCGGTTAGCGGTAAAAGTAACGCCCTAGAGCTGTTCCCCTAATAAAATTAATAGCCTAAAGGTCTTATTATCCTGATTAGACGATACGATACGAAATAGGCTATTCTAGCGGTAGTCTAGCTTCTTATCGCGGCTTGTATCGATAGCTAGCTTAGTATCGTGTATAAAGATAAGGTCGCTAACTTAGAGTCTTTATTTATATAGGGTCCTAACTCTTAAACGGTTAAAGGAATCTGTCTTTTATTACCGTTACTTATTAACTATATCGGTAGTAGTCCTCCGGTCGGCTTTTAACTAGGCGAAGGCCCTTAGGCATAGTAATATCTCTTCTTCGAGGGTCTTAACACGGCACTAGTTAAGTACTCTCTAAGTAAGGCAGGTCGTCTTAATAGGCGTGATAGCCTCGTAGCTATAAAGGAGGTAAAAGGGCGTCCTTATAATAGATACTCGGATAGTCGTGCGGTCCGTGAAAAAAACTATAGGTAGGATCTTATATAATATACCGCGGTAAATCTTCTATTAAATAGTAAGCGTATAGGCGATAGGCTTATATCCTACCTTATTTAGACTATTAGCGCGGGGTTAGTAGGCAGAGATAACCTTACGCTTTATTAGGTATACCCGATTTAGCTTAATCACGCTACCCTTATTCTTAGGGCCTCCGTCTATAATTATATACTAGTATAGTCTATACCGGCAGATAACGTCTGCCTATTAAAATATCGCGATAGCTTATAATATATTTTTCTATAATAAATAGGCTTTAACCTATCCCGTGAATATATATCGAGCTTCTATTATGTAGTACCTATTAAGATATTAGATATTAAGACTTACTTATATAAAGGGGAGAGCTTCTTAAGGTAGTTAAGTAGCGATTAGGGGATCTTCGCGTGCTTTACCTTAGCGGCTCTAATACTTAGTATATACTTCGATAACCTCTTTAGTCTGCTTATAGATCCTGTCCTAGGTATATAAGGGGGTAAGCTTTTAGTATATCCGGTACCTTATATAGTGGCCTGACTTATTATAGGCTTTTCTAATTAGGGTAACCTAAGTCTCTTTATTATTAATCTACCTTCTAGGAGTCGAATCTTTCTTAGTAACTCTTATATATAGTAGACCGTCCTTTACGAAAACATAGGTTAATCGATCCTTTAACACGGCGGGCGTTATAAGGGTCTATCCTAGAGAGTATCCGTAGGCTCGTTAAATATAAGGCTATTTATTAAGAAAACTAGCTCTAGGTAATATCCGGGTCTAAAACGTTTTTAGCTAGGGTAGGGTTATTAAACCTCTTATCCGTATCTATAAGGAAGATTCGGCTATTAATAAAGCCGTTAATATCTCCCTTTATAGCGTCGTTAGCCTGATTAGATAGAGTAGCAGGTATCCTTAAAAGTCTATTAGCCATAGTGTTTTTAGTCCCCTTAATATACTTAATCTTAAAGTCGAAGAGTCGGATCCAGGTAATCCACTAAGTAATAAATACGCCGGGCAGGTCCGTAGCAGAACTATTAAGCTAGGATACTAAGGCTTAAGTATCTATTACTAGTATAAAGCGGACTCTATAAACATAGTTACGGAATCGGCGTAGCACCTTTAATACTCCCCTTAGCTCTAGCTTACCGGCATTATAGACCTTCTTTACTAGGTTCTATCTACCGTTTTTATACCGGGTAATAGCCCTTTTCTTATCGATATACTAGCCTAAGATTCCGCCCTAGCCCTTAATACACGCGTCGATAATAATATAGATAATACTAGCCCCTTTACTATACTCGATAATAATTAGGACCGGTATAGAGGTTAGGGTAACCTTAAGAGTATCTATAGTATACTACTAAGGTTCGCTTTATAGGAAGGTAAAACCCTTTTTTAGTAGGTTTATTAGCGGCCCTGCGATAATAGTAAAGCAGTAGATCCAGATATAGTAAAAGGTGGCGAGGCTAAGAAAAGAATAGATTTCGGAAATAGTCCGGCACTTTTACGACTTAGTTAACTTAGCCACTTTAGCCTACTTAGGGGAATAGCTATTAGTTCCGTATATATAGCCTATAATAATAGCCGCTTTCTAATACTATTAGCTTTTAGCGCTAGCTATAATAGCTTTAGCGAGCTTTATATTAAGAAGGACTTTTTTAATATTACTAATATACTCGGCTATATAGTAGCGAATTCTAGGTCTAATTAGGGTATTATTATAGGTAGTAATCGGCCCTTTAACCGCGATATCGTTAATAAAGGGTTAATAGTATTAGGGAATAAGGTTATAAAGGATACGGGTTATAGTATATATAAACTATACCACTAAGTTAGTCGCCCTTTACGGAAGGGTGTATATCCTAAAGAGTCCTAAAACCATAGTAAAGGTCGTTAAGTCCCTGAATTCCTTATTTAGGGTAACTTAGTCGTAGCCGGAGAAGAAATCCAGAAAGGAAACTATCTTATATATACTGAAATCTCCGGAAAACCTATCGGCCCTAGGCAGGATAAAGGTATTATATAGGGTAATAGTATTAATCTTAGTAGTAGAGTTAATAAGGCGTATATTATTATCTTTTTTCTTTATAAGGAACTAAGGGTTTCGGTAAGCCGCGTGGCTTTTCTTAATAACCCCCTTATCCTTCCTATCCTTAATTATCTTAACGATAATAGACTCTAGGGCTCTTAGGATAAGGATCCCTTTCGCCTACTATATCTTATACGGAACTACCTTAATCTTCTATAACGGGGCGACTATAGGGTTAAGCCTCCTATATTCTTACTAATCCTACGCGAGGGCAGGTTCGCGGTCTAAGAGGGTCTTTATTAAGAGCTCCTTTTCTATAGGTAATAAATAGTCGGCAGAGTATAAGATATCTTTAAGTCGCTTTTCCGTAAGTCTCGAGTAAGGGGTAATCTTAGAGAACTTTAGGGTAATTAGGCTAATAAAACGGTCGTCTTCCTGCTCCTATATATCCTCGGGGATTTCCGCTAAGATCTTCTGCTTCTAAAGGGGGTCGCCTTTAGGGGCGGAATTATCGGATAGCGCGTTATTTATAGGGTAAATCCTAAGGGCTTTCGGCTTATATATAGTATAAATAGCCTGATTAGGCTAATAATATACTTACTTAATTAGGTCTTAGTGCTTTCTCCTCTTCGCGGTCTATATCTTCTTTACGGCTATTACGGCGGCGCTAGTAATACGCGTATCTTCCGCTCTTAGTGCCGATAACGCTAACGATTAGTAAGACTTCCACGCTTCTAACTTAAAATTAGTATAAGTGATTTAGTATAAATTAGGCTAATTAGGGTAATTATAATAAGGATTTATAGAAAAATATAGTAGTAGTAAAAGAAAACGGTTTTTATAGTATTATCGGGCTTCCTTATTATATTTCCTATACCCTTAGCCCTAATTCTATAGTATCGCCCTTAAGGCTATATATACCCTTAATAAAAGTGGCTTAATCTCCTTAAAGAATATAAAGGCTACTAGAGACGCTATATCGGCGTTTTTAATCGTGTATTAAATCTTATCGCCCTCTTTTAGAACGTCTAAAGGGTAATAGTTAGCCTTTTCTTTAATAGATAGCGAGGTCGCGGCCCTAGGCTAATAGGTAGGGTGGCTATTCTAAAGCTAATATTAATTAGCCTAATTAGACCGATCCTTATTAACCCGATACCTTTTATTAGCCTTATAATTCGGCTAGCTTTAGTTCCTTAGTATCTCCTTAATCTATTTATAATAGGCGATAGGTATAAGAATATCGGCGTTACTAAGCGTAAAGTCGGTATCGATTTAATTATCCCAGAAAGAAAAGGACGCTTTAGTCTCCTAGATCCACGGTATACTAAATAGTATATCGGGCCTTAGACCGGGTAGGACTTAGAAGTTAAAAACGCCGTTTTACTCGCCAACCTATAAACGCTCCTTAAGGTATTTAGTATACGGTTACCCCTCCTGGTTATTAACGCCCTTAATTCGGATCTTAGTCTAGCTAATACGATATTCTAAACCAAAGCGTTTTACGGTATTTATAAAGATAGTATTAAAGGTAGCCCCTATATTAATAATAGCCTTTATAAAAACGTTAGGGTTATATATTATAGTACCCTTTTAAGTAAGCCTGCACTTTAAGACTATATACTAGGTAATAACTAAGGGGTTATCGGTTTTAGGGGCTACCTCTCTCTTAATAATAGTAAGGGCACTTAAGCTAGTATTATCGGGTCGGGAGAATAAAACGGTATATCCCTTTAACGAAGGTAGGGGAGGAGGTATACTAGGGGGACCTTATCTATTAAGGAAGAAGGCCTTATTAGTGGTTAGATAAACGATCTCGCGCTACGGTTAACTAGTCTTAGCGGCGCGTATCCTCTTATTATTTCTTAGCCTTATATCCGGGTCGGTAAGGAAGTGGTATTAGATAGGAACCTTAATACGGAGGTGCCTGATTTACCTATCTAGGTCTAATCGAGCTTACTCTAGGTTATAAGGCTAATCCGCGGAGTAGCTAGGCTTATATTTACTAATAGTCTTAGGTTATTATTATTTATACTATATCGGCGCTTTATTTATCCCCACTTCTTTATTAACGGTCTTAGCTATAAGTAGAGTCGGGACCCGGTAGCTAGGACTAGGGTTTAACTTCTATAGACGTTATTTAATAACCTAATTAGGGAAACGGATAACCTTAGGAGTGGGTTTAACGATCCTCCTACTCCTAATCGTGTAAAAAGGCTAAAAGGGGGACTACTCTTTCCGGGTATTATTCGACGCGGTATAGATATCCGCCTACTAATAATCGAATATAATAGACACAAAATTAACGCTAATGCTTATTATAGGAGCCTTAGCCTTTACTTCTTCCTCCTTTAGCCTAGTATAATATTCTAATATTACTCTTATAACGTCTTTTATCTTAATAAAGAGGCTTCCGGAGTTAGTACTAATATAGTAGGCTTAAGCCAGGTCTTTATACTTCCTTTCAAGGCGCGTGCTAAGCTAGTATAGGATAGACCGCTAGTACGGCTAGTCTTACTGCTTAAGGTATATATCCTAGGGGCAGGGCTATTACTTATTATTTTAGTCTAAGGCGAGGTAATCGGGGTAATAGAACCTAACTAAGTGCCAGGTCTTATTTAGCTATAGTACCGCGAATAATTTATAGTGGTAACGCTCCTATCTATAATAAAAGTAACGGGGGGTTAGTTATTAATAGGGTGGTATTATAACGGGCCGCTAAAGTAAGGGTAGGAATTCTTATTCCTATACTATAATAGCCCTTGCCTATACTATATATCGTCTTTATATATACCGATATTAGTCTGATTAAGGGTAATATAATAAGCTACCGGAGTAGCGTCCTGCCTTTTCGAAATAGACTGCTTTATAGCGGCGTAGAACGGGGTCTTTAGGTAAGGGTCGGTAGTAAGGATCGCGTTAACCTTATCGGCTCCTACTCGACGCGAGAGGGCTATAACTTAGGGAACCGCGTTCCTATTAATGCCTATACCGTTATAAACTATAAAGATAGCGTACTTCTCTAAAAGCTCCGTTAACTTATCTATATCGCTCCTTATCTATATAGTCGGTTTAGGTATTATAGTAGGCCTTTATAAAATAGTCGGCGTATATATTATCGGGTTAGCCTAATTAGGCCGAGGGGTAATAGCTAGTATCGGTTTAATAGTTAGCGTAAGAGTAGGAATATCTATAATACTCGCTACCTTATTATTAGGCCGCCTGTCGGCTACCTAAACGTCTTTTGCCCACTCTTTTAGTATATCCGATAAGTCGTAATACCTACGTAGCCGGTTCTTTAGGTTAACGAATTTATACTTTATCTAATTTATAAGCTATATATTAATATCTTAGTATAGGATAGTAAGGAAGATATTATAAAGCTTATAGTCCTTAATAAAGGTGCTACTAACTTTATTAGCTCTTAACTTCTATACCGTAACGATTATTAATAGCTATTTAACTTATTAGACTATCTTAACCTTTTTATGCTTATAAGTAAGTTATAGTTGGCGTACTTTATCGGATAGGTGGAGCTGCTAGTTAGGGTCTAGGTAGGAGTATTTATTAATACGCCGTTACTTTAGGTTCTTTGATTAGCTACCGGATACTTTAATAAATCGGATTATCTTATTAACCGTAAGGCGGATATTAGCCTCCGTGAATAGGCTAATATAGGAGATTTTATTAGCCTTACTAAGGCAGTTAAGCTTAGCGTAGTCTTAATAATCCCTAAGGAAGTTAGATAGGGCCCTCCTATTAAAGCGAGGGGCTCCCTTAGTAAAGGGGCTTAGAAACGCGCGAGATATAATAGTAGCTTTATCCCTCTTATCGTTATATAGGCTAATATACTAATAGATAGCCGCGAGCGTCTTTAAGGTAAGGCTCGCCTTAAAGTTCTTTAGGATATTATTAGGAGGCGCGACCTTTATACTAGGTGCGTGGGCCTGCTAGGGAGCGCTTAGTCCGGGGGAAACGGAGGAAACGGGGGGAATAAGGGAAACTAGCCCGCCGCTAGGGGTCGGGTTGCCCTGACTAGGCGAAGGGGAAGCCGATACGGCTTTATAGCCGGACGCCGGGACGCCCTAAACATAAGAGACGGTTATTAACGGGCCGATACCGGGGTCTATATCCCCTTACCTAAGCGAGGCGGTTATAAGAAAAGGGTTAGCTATAGGAGTAGTGTTACTCTAATTAGGCGTAACCGTGGTTACTAGGGTTAGGATAGCCGCGTATATACTATTATTATTAGGCTTAGAGTCGCTATAGACTATAATTATAGGGGGAGGGTTATAATAGTCGGTTTATTATAAGGCCGTTATATTAATAAAAGGGGGGGGTTAATTTATTATAATAACTGGTTTAGGCGGATTAGGGGAATCAGGGTCTTTAAGAAAGAAAGGGTTAAGAAATAAGAAGTAGTCGTGTATTAAGTCTATAAGTCTAAGGATAATTCTACTTAGCTATAGGGGGTAGGAGGAGCCCTTTTTTTAGGGGCCCTAAAGGATATAATATAAGTATTCTTCGCTAAGGCTTAGGAGGGAACCTATTATAGTTAGACTAATAGGGATACCTATAAGGAATAGGATAAGGTATCGCTAGCTATTATAGGAGATTAGTTTAAGTTATATCCGGGATCTATTAGCAGGTTTACTTAACCGCTAGGTCTATAAGGGCGTAATATCTTAGGGCTCTTTAATAAGTCTTTCTAACTATTAGAGCCTTATATAACTAGATTTTCTTAAAATTCTTAGGGCTAAGGACTTACCGCTATTTCTATAGGCCTTTATTACCCTAATTATAATAAAGTTAACCCTATACCTTTATTATTTTATACTTAAAGGGTTATAGTAAAAGACTTTTTTATACTTAAGCTCTATAGCCCTTAATAGTCTATATCCGTAGCTTTTCTTAGTCCGGTAAAGGAGCACGCCCTCCGTGTCTATATCTATACTATATCCGGAATCTATCTTATAGTTAATCTATTCTTTCTTTTATTTATTATACCTTTTTCTTAACTATTTTTCGCTTTTCTATCCACTTCTACTTTATCGGCGGTAAGGGCCTATCTCTCCGTCTATAGCTCTTATTTTATTTTCGGTAAGGAGGATCTGTCCCCGTTTTCTGGTTATTAGGTTTTATTAAGGCTATATAGGGGGCAGGTTTCCTAGGCTATTATCGTAATCTCTATACTAATTCTAAATATTAATACTTTATTTTTAATCTTAGCCCCTTAGCCGTATACTTCCCTCTCCACTTCCGTAATTAACGTGTAGTTTATTTAGGTAGGCCGGAACACCTTTTAAGTATTTTCGGTTACCCTAATCAGATAATAAGGACTTCCTAGGCACCGAATAGATCCGCCTCTAAGCACTAATTAAAAAAAGGCGAAGCCGTTACTATACAGAACGGCTTAGGTAGTATAATCTCGGATAAGTCTTTAATAACAGGAGTGCTTAAGACCACGAAATATATATAACTAAAATAATATATATTATAAGGCGACCTTTAAAAGAGGTTTCTAGAGGTGCGCGCTGCTCTGATCAGGGCAACATAGCTTAAATAAAGTGAAGATAATAAACGTGGCAAAACTTAGGGTTAAAAGGATAATGATTATATAGGATAATAAGTATTCTCTGTGTCTAGGTGGCGTCGCTATGTATATATAATATATAAGATAAATGAAAAAGCGCGCGTCTTATAACGTCACGTAACGTCCTAATAATATAGCACTGGGTTCCGATCCACCCCTCTATATTACTTACGCGCTTAGGGATAGGGCGGTACCGTCCTCTTATTTCCACGGTCAAGCGACTAACTCCCCCGTGGCACCTATTAACGACTAGCGAAGCCGGGCGGAAGGTGGGTCTAATAGGCCCCCTATTTAACCTTTATTATATATACTAGGCAGATAAGGGCCCCCTAGAATAGGATCCGAGTAGCGTAAAAAAGGAAAAGAGGTTTCTTTTTTGCGTGCGCCTCTAGCCGGATTCAAACCGACCTAGTTACCTTGACTATATGCCAGGTATACCACTAGTATACTATAGAGGCTGATATTATACTTATAATAAGTAATAATTATAATAATAATAAGTATAATATCTAAGTTAAAATAAATAGTATATAGTTATAGCTATATTACTAGACGTTTACTTTATAACTCGCTTAACCTATACGATAATACTATACATATTATATATATATATATATATACTTAGCTTATAATATATAGTATATAAATATACTAGGTATCGTAAATACAATATCTTAATTATTACTTAAGCTAATAATATAGCGTGATAACCGTCGCGTAGGCTATTGACGTAATAGTCGTTACCTAATCTTTTAGGGTCTTTTGCTAGCCCCGTATCCAGGAAGAAATCCTAGAAGTCAGCTCTTTACATATATAATATTAATATTATTATACGCAGCTACGCGTTTGCGTAATAAGTAGTAATCCTACGAATTTAACAGCTATTTTGCCTGATCTTCGTCTCTTCCGGCCGTATACCTACTACTCGTAGCCTAAGTTATTAAAAGGTTATAAGCCCGGGTTAGTAAAGAAGGAAATCTACTCTTTTACCATATTATTCTACTCGAAATACTAAAAAGACTCCTGTCTTTTTAGGCCACCTGCCTTTTTAGGGTATCCCTTTATGCTCCCCCGATCGTAGATCTTTATCTCCGACTGTATAAAATCCCTTTATCTCCCGAAGATAGCTCATTGAATCGAACCGTTCGTTCCGATACTACGGTTTAAAGCTCTTTACTCTTCCTAATACGGTTGCAGAAAGCCGTGCTAAGAGCCTAGCTCTTTGTTCTAAAGTAGGAAGAACTACAGGATCGGAATAAGACTCTTTGTTATGATTGGATATACTATTCCTTTATTTTACGAAGGACTTTGTAAAAAAGAAGAAAAACAACGAATACGTGGATTAAACATAAAGGCTCTTATAACTGCTCCACGAATAATAGCTATAATAATTAAGCTACTTGACCTACCGCGTTGCCTGTAATAATAGGATATTATAATATGGTATATAAGCTTTTAGTACAAAGTGCGCCCGTGGAAATTCTGTTATTCGCTTAGTATAAGCATCGCTTTTCTTCGCGCCGCGAGATCTATAAATAGCTGTACTGTTTAGACCCACTATTAGACGCACTTTTAGACCCACTTTTATAAAGAATACACCGATTAGAATGAGACCTTTAGCTTAGTATTCTTTTTTTCTGTCCTTTATCGATAACGTAATAAAGAAAGACTAATAAAAAAATAATAAGAAATAAATCGTTAAATAACTTAGTTAATTCTGACTTAAATAAGTAATTCAAAGTATCGTTCTGCTACTTAAAAATAGCTTAATAAGAGAGTGGTAAAGAGACTTTAGTCCGGAAGCCATAGGGTAGTTCTGAAACTAATAATAAAGATAATAATAATAATACTAACCTTAATATTGATTAGTTAGTAGAAAACATTTATATAATATAAGCAGAAAATAGTGTTAAGCTTAATCTAATTTTCTGTGTTGATAGCAGGGCTACGACGTAGATGATAATAAATAAAAGACTCTTTTCTATTTATAATATAAAAGAAAGAACCGTTCGTTGGGGTTAGGTAAAAGAAATAAAGATGTAAGGGGAAGGAGACTACGTGATAAAATTCAGGAATACTAGAGCCTTTTGCTTATAAAAGAGTGTCTTTATATACCGGAAATAGGCACAAATATTATTAGTCTCTCTTGTCTTAATAATAAAGCTCGCGGTCTTACCAGAAATAAAGAGCTTTTATTCTTTAATAATAAAGAGCCCCTCTTTCTCTATAGAACGGCTCTGCTTTGTAACGGGCTATACTAGGCTATAGCATGGACACTATTATACGGGGGGGTTAAGTCTTAGAAAATAAATATAAGAGAATAAACATGGAAAGACTGTTATAAAGAGCTATTTTACCTAAAGAATGGTTTCAAGACTTAACTAGAAAAAAGAGGTTTTAGAGGTTTAAAGCACAGATTTTAAAGCAACTAAATAAATAAAGAAAGGGGTTAGTTAAACCTTAATAAAGAAATAATATAATAAACACACCTTAGCCTCTTTAACCTCTTTAACCTTAAGAAGAGGTTTATAAATAAAGAGACTGTAATAACTGTCGAAGGACTACTTCTATAACTGAAAGCATAACGCCAGGGTATAACAGGATAGGTTATATTAATTCTATTGCCTTATAAAGTCTTCATATTAAACACTCTTTAAAAATATCATAATATAACTAATAAAGATACAACTTAAATATGGAGCTATAATGCCTATAAAGGAAGTAAGTCTATTATACTTACGAATAAAGATTTAGTTAATAAATATAAAGACTTTTCCTCTTTAGAAAAGCTTTATATGGATCTTTATAGCTCCATCGAACCTCTTTCTTATAATAAAAAGCGTTGGATTTTGTTTATACTAGACCGTTCTACCTGGTTTCTATAGGCATAACTGCTCTTAGATAAGTCTGAAACGATACTAGTTATAGCTATAAAAGAGTGGAAAGTTTAGGTGGAAAATAATAATAATAATAATAATAATAATAATAATAATAATAATAATAATAATAATAATAATAATAATAATAATAATAATAATAATAATAATAATAATAATAATAATAATAATAATAATAATAATAATCATAATAATAATAATAATAATAATAATAAAATTTTCGAGATTCCTACTATCTTAATAGATAGTGAGAGTGCAAAGAAGCTCGCCGAAAACCCTGAATTCCATAAACGGGTAAAGCATATCGACAGGCAGTATCACTACTACAGGCAGAAGATCTAGAGGAAAAGAGGCAGTTTGAATTTGGAAGACTATAAAGACTGCAGAAGTAAGATACAGAGAGAGAGAGAGAAAAAGGAAAGGAAGAGGGAGGCAGGCAGCCTAGTATATATAGCCCTTTCCTACGGTTTATTTAAGCTACTGATTTAGTATCCAGACCCTCGAAGTATAGGCGAGGGTCCGTGGGTTATTCCGAAGGTCCTAAAGGTCCGTGGGTCTACCTAAAGGTCTATGGGTCCACCTAAAGGTCTGTGGGCCTACCTAGAGGTCCGTGGGTCCACCTAGGGTCCCGGGGGACTCGGGGGGACCCTGGAGGACTCAGGAAGTCCCTGGGGGACTCGGGAGGACCCTAGAGGACTTAGGAGGTCCCTCGGGGACTCGGGCGGACTTAGGAAGTCCCTGACTTACAGGAGGTTTCGTATATCGTACTACACCGTATATAGGTATATTTATCTAGGTATAGTACTAATATAATATAGTCGAAAATCGCCTAGGCGATACTAATAGTATAGCTCCGGCTTAGGGTCTAGAATTCCTATTATCGCTGTATTTCGCTTTTATCCCGCCTATAAAGCTCGAGCTTAAGATTAGGGCTCCGGTTATTCTATTACGGAACCTACGTCTATAGAAGAGCCTTTATAATGGTACGCGTATAGTTATTATATGGATAGTAACAAATATCTTAGAGGTGAAAATTCTATTAGGGTCGTGTACGGGCAAGCACTACTTTATCCCGCGGGTTATCCTGAATATAACGGAAGAAGATTTCACGTTTATCCTCCGCCGGGGTTAGTTTTCTATACGGCTTTGCTTTATAATAACTATTAATAAGTCGTAAGGTTAATCGTTCAGTACGATTAGCGTCGATCAAAGTCTACCGGTCTTTATCCAGGGGTAATTCTATATTACTATATCCAGGGTTACTAATATACGGCGACTATTCGTTCTATTACCGGGCAAAGATAGGCTACTAGCCGAGGATAGGCGATATATAGATAATATCATATATCTAGAGGTCTTAATAAATTCGTTTACTTCCTAAGAATAGGCAGGCGCTCTGGGTTAGTACGGGCGTTAGGCAGCTATCTAATTAATTAAGTCTTATCTAAGAATAAATAAGAACGACTCCGAGTCTTTATTATAAAAAAAAGAAAAGCCAAAAAGGATAAAAGACGTAGATATAAAATAAAGCAAAAAATAGGAAATTAAATTATAAGGGGGAAAATAGCAGAAAAATAAGAAGAAAATAAGAATAAAAGTAAAAATCGTATCCTAGAATAAAAGTAAATAAAAGGAAATAGATAAAAAGGCGGGCTGTATCTATTACTATTCCGGTCCTATCGTATTCTCTAAAACTTATATTATATTCCTAATAAACCATAGGAGCTGCCTCTTCTAGCCGTTTATTATACCGCTCGCTAGTATTGTTAACTACCACTCTATATTTCCTAGTATAATAGGATAGGCGGGCGTGGCGGGGGGCGGGCGGGTATTATACGGGTATCGCGGGTATTCTATTTATTCTATGCATTCTATATATACCGTGTATACTATACATTCTAGATATTACAGGTATAGACGGTATTACGGGCATTATGGGCATACCTGGCTATAAGGGCATTCTAGACTATATAGGCGCGGCGGTAAAGGGGGCGGGCGCAGGGGTAATAGTAGCGGGGATAGCGGCGGTAATAGCGGGGGCGGGAGTAGGCGTCACGGGGTTTCTGGCCTTAGAGGCACTAGCCGTTTTCGCCTTCTTCGATAAAGGCCCATTATGCTCTACTGACTTATTAGTTTATTATACGCGTAGCGATAACTTACTATATCAGACTTACCACCTATACCCTTAGCCGCATATATACCCCTATAGGGCATAGAGGGGGCAGGGCGGAGCGAGTATTTATATCCCTCTAAGTTATAATAGCAGTTATTATAACTACTATTAGCTATGCCCGGAACGATATAGCACCTAGCGAATAGGCCGTCTTTTTTACCGCACTGCTTATAATCCTTAGTATATAAGCCTATTAGCGATATTATAATAGCCTCGCGATTAGCTACCCGATTAAGATTAAGCTATTTATTCTCCTAGAGGATAAGGTCGCGCTTTACCTATAAGCGGATTATTATTAGTATATTTAATAGGGCTTAATATAATAGGAGGGAATATACCCAGATTCCTTGTATAGTCTATAACGCTTTGGAGTCTTTATAGCCTTTATTATATACTTTATTTATAGCCTCGCCCCGGGGAATCGTATATCTATTATTTCCGGCTATTATACCTTATACGCGGCTACGGGAAGAGGAGGGGGGGCCGGCCGCGGGCTTAGCAGCGGTGGTGGTGCAGGAGCTAGCGGCGCGCGTGCTAGGAGTATGGGTGGGAGGCTGGCTCGCTCTAACTCCAGGAATTAAGGCCTAGAGCTTAGATAAGGTGGGCGAGTAGGGGGCGGGCGGCGTATCGTAGTCGGGGCGGGGCGTGCCGTCGCGGGAGGCGGGAATAAAATCACTAGTTTAAGGGGCAGGCATTCTATATAAGCGGTTAGTATTAGGACTTCGCTAGATTATAATAGTTATTTATACCCGCTAACTTATATAGCGACGCTAGCTATTACCTTAACGGCGTGATATTAATTATAGTTAATTAATATAGGGAGAAGATAATAAAGATTAATTAATTAATTATAGCCGAGTATAAGAAAATGTAAGCTATAGTCGGTGGCTTTATAATCGAATAAAGGTAAGCTTGATTATAGGCGTAGAGATAAAGAAAATAAAAACGGGCGAGGTTTATTTTTATAGACTAAAGCACTAAAAATCACTATAATAGGCTTAGGAAAAACAAGCTAATTAGTAATTAGGATTTTAAGTATAGTTATTTAGTCGCTTATAATCTATTATAGTAGGGGCCCGCTTAAAATTATCGTATAGGGAGCCAGCTAAAAATCGCAGCCGCGCCTAAAGGGCGAGATCATCTCTCCTTCCCTATAGGGGGAGGGGAGAAATCTCGTATAATACCACTATGCTATTCGCCCTAGGGGTTTTAGGCGGCTATATTTAGCGCCGACCGCTTAATTAGGATAGCCTGGTAGGTACCCTAGTTATTAAATTCCTATTATAGGGCCCGCTTATTATCTAGGCATATAACCCGGATCGGGTAACCGTACTGCCTTTATATTTAGGGAGCACTTATTCCGACTAGGGCGCTATTTTCATAGCCGGCGCTAGCCGTCCACGATTACCTCTTATTCTTTTAGGATTTTCTTTTTAAAAAACGTTCCTATCTACTATATAGCCACGATATCGGCTTCTTTACCCTTAACAATTATCATCTATCTCTAACGCCTAATAACGTCGAAGTAGCGCGTTTACCTCCCGATTCTTTATATAACAATAACAACAACAACAACAATCATAATAATCAGGTCGTGATCGCCCGGGGGTTCGGGGTCAGGGTGGAAGGCATAGACAACGTGGAGTGAGCGGTCGGGGTTAATTCAACCCAAATTCCGTGTAAGGCAACTCAATCCCACCTAGATCCTAGTCGGGAACGGATAGGCTATCCATAGGCTACAGGAAGAGCCAGAGAGGCGTGCGTATATTATATTATAGGGAGATACGAAGCAGCTATTTATAGTCGAATTAATCCGTCGATTAGCGATCGTATCTAAGGCTAAAAAGACGATCCTTATATTAAAAAAAAGAAAGAAAAAGGTAATCGTAGGGCGGCTAGCGCTAGCTACTAAAATAGTGCCCTAGTCGGAATAAATAAATGCCCTAGTCGGAATAAGTCCTCCCTGTATTTACACCTTATGCTTAGGGACCGACTTAAGGGCTGACTTATAATCTGGCAGAAACTCCCCCTTATTTATCTTAATATAGAGGTTATAGAAAAGGACGGTTACTTTTAGTCTATTATAGGATTTATTATTAGAGAATAGATCCATATCTACACGTTGCTAGGGTCTTCTTAGGTAGTGGTTTAGAGGCCGTTATAATTATTAATATTATACTTATAATAAGTAATAATGATAATAATAATATAAATACACAGGTATCGTAAATACGATATCTTGGTTATTACTTAAGCTAATAACGTGGCGTGATAACCGTCGCGTAGGCTGTTAACGTAACAGTCGCCACCCAATGTTTTAGGGTCTTTTGCCAGCCCCAGATCCAGGAAGAAATCCCAGAAGTCAGTTCTTTATATATAACTACGCGATTACGTAACAAGCAGTAATCCTACGATTCTACGAATTCAACAGCTATTTACTTAATTTTCCTCTCTTCCGCTCGTATAGCCTACTACTCGTAGCCTAATTTATTAAAAGGTTATAAGCCCGGGTTAGTAAAGAAGCAAATCTACTCTTTTCTACCCTATTATTCCACGCAAAATACCTAAAAGACTCCTACCTGCCTTTTTAGGCTATCCCTTTATCCTCCCCTGGTCGTAGATCCTTATCTCCGACCGTATAAAATCCCTTTATCTGCCGAAAACAGCTAATCGAATATAACCATTCGTTCCGATACCACGGTTCAAAGCTCTTTATTCTTCCTAATACGGTCGCTAAGATTCGTGCTAAGAGGCCAGCTCTTTATTCCTATTCCGGAAAAACTATACGATCACAATAAGACTCTTTATTACGATCGGATATACTATTCCTTTATTTATAAAGGGACTTTTTGAAAAAAGAAAAAAGGATAACGAATACGTAGATTAAACGCAGCTACTTTTATAGTTATTATAGCTCCACGAATAACAGCTATAATAATTAAGCCACTTAACCTACCGCGCTGCCTATAATAACAGGATATCGTAACGTGGTATATAAGCTTTTAGTTAAAAGTCCGCCTATAGAAATCCTGTTATTCGCTTTATACGAGCATCGCTTTTCTTTGCGCCGCGAGATCTATAAATAGCTTTATTATTTAGACCCACTTTTAGACCCACTTTTCGAAGCTAGGCTAATCAGAATCAGACCTTTGGCTCGGTATTCTTTATTTCTGTCCTTTATCGATAACGTAATAAAGAAAAAGCAATAAAGAAAATAATAAAAAACAAATCGTTAAATAACTTGGTTAATGCTAACCCAAATAATTAATAAAAAATATTATTCTATTACTTAAAAATAGCCTAATTAGAGACTAGCCAAGAAATTTCAGTCCGGAAGCCTCAGGGCAGCATAGACTATCAAAACTAGACTATAGGAATACATGCTTACTTTACTCGTAAAGGAAAATATATTAAAGACGTTATAAAGCCCCTTCTAGTAAATCCTTCTACAAAACAGAAGGAGGAGTCTCTAAAAGTAGCTAGACATATACTCTCTACTCTTTTAGACGGTCCCTTAACCCAGGTTTAAGGAATAAACGAAGCTTTAAAAGTATAGGATAAACTAAAGGATTTATATAAAGCAAAGGGATTCTAGGCCGACTATATCGTCCTGACTTCTTTTTTTAACCTCTCGCCTTCAGAATTTCCTAATCTCGAAGCGTCTTTATATAAAATATAAAAGAGACTGCTTACCTTAAATCAAAGAGGTATATCCTTTTCTAATAAGGTGATCTTTACCTGGATTCTTAATAGTCTCCATAAAAGGTACGAATCTATAATAGAATAAATAACTTAAGCTCTCCGTCACGATAGCACTTATTATATACTAGATAAATTAACAGCGGAATTAATAGATCCTTTAAGAAAGGTCGATTAGCCGTCGAATACCCTCCTTATATAAGGTTCAAAATCACAGAAAAATATAAAGAAACCCTAAAAGAAGACTAAGGCTTTATTCTATAAGAACTATAAGAAGCCTGGCTATACGCCGACTAACTACTACTTTCGCTATCCGAAAAAAGCACCTAAGAACTAGGTAATAACGGATACTTCAGGATCAAGGAAAAATACCCAGAATAAGGTCAATAAATCCTCGTCCTCTTAAAAGGATAAGGAAAAGAAAGGAGGTGGAAATACGCGTCTTTCTCGAAAAGAGAAGCGTATAATAAACCTCGTGCTAAAAGTAAAGGAATAGCACGCCCTAAATACGTCTTTAAAAAAGGAAAACGACGAGTCTACTACGGTTAATATAATGATAGATTAACAGAATCAGTAGCAGGATTAGCCGCAGGAAAAAGAAATGGAAAAAGAATAGGAAGACGATAATAAAAATAAAGAGGCCGGCGTTATTTTTAAAGACGTCGTCCCTCCTCCGTTTCCTCTTCCAGACTGTCCTAATCCTTTTACACAGGATTTAATAGATATAGATCAGGTATTTATTATCTCTTCTACGAATAAATATATAAATAATACTAACCTTAATATAGATTAGTTAGTGGAAAAAATTCATAAAATATAAGCAGAAAACAGTATTATATTAGATCTAAATTTCTATATAGATAGCGAGGCTACGGCGTATATTATTATAAATAAAAGACTCTTTTCTACTCATAATTCTACAAAAAGAACTATTTATTAGAGTCAGATAAAGGAAATAAAGATATAAGGTAAAGGAGACTGCGTTATAAAATTTAGGGATACTAAAAAGCTTCTGCTTTTAAAAGAGTGTGCCTTTATATACCAGAAATAGGCACGAATATCATTAGTCTCTCTCGTCTTAATAGTAAAGCTCGCGGTCTTACTAGAAATAAGAAGCTCTTATTATTTAATAATAAAGAGCCCCTCTTTCTTTATATAACGGCTTTGCTTTATAACGGGCTATACTAGGCTATAGCACGGGCACTATCGTACGGGGGGGCTAAGTCTCTGAAAATAAATACAATAAATATAAAGAAATAGCTATAAAAGGGTTCTATACTAAAGAAACAGCCAGGAGACTCAACTAGAATAAAGAGGTTTTAAAGGTTCAAAGAACAGGTTTTAAAGAAACTAAATAAGCAAAGAAATATAATAAAAGGGTTAGTTAAACCTTAACTAAGTAATAATATAATAAAGAAACCTTAAAAAAAGCTTTATAAACAAAAGGACCGTAGTAACCGTCAAAGAACTACCTCTATAACTAAAAGCACAACGCTATGGCATAACAGGATACGTTATATTAACCCTGCTACCTTAAAAGGTCTTTATACGAATACTCTTTAAAAAGAATATAATATAACCAACAAAGGGTTAACTAAAATATAGAGTTATAATACCTATAAGAAGAGCAAGTCTATTACACTTACGAATAAAGATTCAGTTAATCAATACAAAGACTTTTTATATTTAGAAAAGGTTTATATAGATCTTTACGGACTAACCGAACTTCTTTCTTATAATAAAAAGCGTTGGATTTTAGTTATACTAGACCGTTACACCCGGGTCCTAAAGGCACAACTGCTCTTAGACAAATCTAGAACGACGGTAGTTACAGCTATAAAAGAGTAGAAAGCTTTGGTGGAAAATAATAATAATAATCATAATAAATATCACTTCTTTATTAAAGAAGTAGATACTAATAGTAAAAAAGAATTTAATAACGCCTCTTTTTAACGCCTATTTGCAGGTATAAAACATAATATAAAGCCACCATACACTTACAAAGCTCAAGGCTCTATTAAACGAGTTATAAGAACTATAATAGAAAAGGTTCGAGCTCTTCTTTTCCACTTAGGGCTACCTCGATACCTTTAAGGTCAAGCTATGCTTTTAGCTATTTATATATATAATAGATCACCTAATTCAGCTCTTAAATATAAGTGTCCCTTTAAGCTTTTATAAGGTCAGAAACCTAATATTAATAATATACGGGTTTAGGGTTCTATTATTTATTATAAAAACAACGACCCGAATATAAAGAAACTAGATATAAGGGCACTTCGAGGTGCTTTGATAGGTTTTAATAACTATAACTATAAGCTTTATAACCCAGTAACTATAAAGACTAGTTGGTTTCGAGACGTTTATATCTTAGAGAATCAGTTTCTTTACTCTTCTTTAGATAACTATAATAATAACTATACGCCTAAAAACAATAATAACCTCCCTCCTTATATTAATACTCAGGTATATAATAATTAGGTTTCCAACCGCGGGCCTTATCAACCCGTTAAGTATAATAAAGGAATCACTTTTAGTGAAAATACCGGTTAATTTTCACAAAATATTCCTTCGCGCGTTTCGAAACATTCTATTGAATCTATTCAACCTGAAAAAGAGAATAATAATAATAACAGACGTAAGAGTCTTCGTCTGCGGGCAGCGGGCTATAAAGTTCCAGCTATTAATAATAATAATAATAATAATAATAATATTAACTATAGCCCGGCTAATAATAATAATAGTAGCCAAAGTACTAGGCTAGAAGTCTAAATACCTTGAGAACCTTCGAAACCGGACTATAAGGATTTAATATCCTATAATAATAGTGCGCACTTACTATATTATATAAAGGATATAATACTTGGAAACCTATGGTTTTAAGAGGATTCCCTATTTCTTTTAACTATAAATTCGATTAACGAACCAGCTACCTATAAACAGGCTATAAACTGCCTAGATAAAGATAAATGGATAGACGCGATGGTAGCAGACATATTAGAAGTCGAAAAGAGAAAGACCTAGGACTTAATAAGTATAAGAAATACGCCTAATAATTATAATAAAATAAAAGAAGACTATCACGTACTAGGAGGTCGTTAGGTCTTTAGAATTAAATATAATAGCTCTAGCGAAGGTATTTAATATAAGGCTCGGTGGGTTATTCAGGGGTTTAATCAGGTTCTAGGTCTTAATTATCTAGAAACCTTTTTAACTACCTGCCGGGCAGAAAGCTATAAATTAGCTTTAATACTAGGCCTATCACGCGACTAGAAATTCAGGGAGTTCGACGTCAAAAACGCGTTCGTTTATACCAATATAGATACCCTAATATACGCTATATAACCTATAGGCTTCAAGAAAGAAGACAGCTCAGAAAATAATAAAAATAAAAATAATAATTATATAACACTCTATAAGCTTAATAAAGCTTTGTACGGGTTGAAATAAAGTCCTAGACTCTAGTATAATTACCTGGTTAAGATATTATCCAAGCTAGGTTACCGGGTCTCTAAATATAATAACGGACTTTTTACCTTTTATAAATATAATAAAATTAAAAGAATAGAAGAACGAGCTATTCTTTTATACCACGTTAACGATATAGTGGCTCTAAGCCCTTCTAAGAACACTTTAGACTATTTCTTTAAGGAGATATCTAAAGATATTACACTTAAAGACTTAGGTAAAATAAATACCTTTTTAGGCTATATAATAAATATAAATAAAGACAATAAGACTCTTTCTATAAGTCAGTTACCTTATACTAATAAGATACTTAAAAGGTATGATAAACGAAGTCTGAAAAGGGTTAACACCCCTTATATACACAAGAAGGTCCTAGGACTAAATCCTAAACAGGCGTTAACTAATAAAATAAATAAATACCAACAGGAAATCGGGGCCTTATTATACCCAGCCTTGCATTTAAGACCAGATATAACGTACGCAGTTAACGAGTATTCCCGCTATATAAGTAATCCCTCCTAAGACCACTTTACTGCGTTAAATCGAATTTAGGCTTATATAACTACATATCCTAATATCGGTCTTTTATATAACTATAATAAAGAAGACCTTGGTATTTACGGTTATTCAGATACCAGCTTTTTAGATATAATCGAAGATAGAACCTCGACTTCAGGATATATTTACTGCGTAGGAGTAAATAACCCCGTTAGTTAGACCTCAACTAAACAAAAAGTCGGTGCTTTACCGATAACAGAGGCCGAATATATAGCTCTCATAGAAGCTTCCAAAGAAGGAATCTATCTTTATAATCTATATAAAGATATACTTTAGAATCTGGGTCTAGATTCTAATATAAGAGGTAATAATAATAACAATAATAATAATAATAATAATAATAATAATAATAATAATAATAATAATAATAATAATAATAATAATAATACTAATAAAACTCTCGAGATTCCTACTATCTTAATAGATAGTGAGAGTGTAAAGAGGCTCGCCGAAAACCCTGAATTTTAGAAACGGGTAAAGCATATCGATAGGCAGTATCACTACTACAGGTAACAGCTATAAAATAATAAAATAAAGATCGTATATATATATGCGAAATTTAATGTAGCTAATATAATGACTAAAGGTTTAGCAAAAGAGGCTTATAATACTCTTTGCGGCTATATAAACCTAGGTCATAAAGACGATATGTTGCCTAAGTATAATTTGCCGTCTTATAATAATATTAAAGAATTAAAATACTAGGTTTTAATACTTAGTATTCTTAGTTCTTTATAAGGGGATGCAACTAGGTTTTTTACCTCCGGGCTTTCCTAGATATTTAAGGTTTTTCTAAACTTTCCTTTGGATAATATACTATAATAATAACAAGGGTTTTTGAATTTTCCATTAAATTAAAAAGAAGAGGTTTTTTCAAATTCTTTCCTCTATGTATTCTAGTCTTAGATAGACTAGGATTACTGCGCTATAACATAATATAACTATAACTATAACCTGACTAAGCTGCACTTATTATATAAGAGTCAGCTTACGGGGGGGTGTTGATATTATACTCAGAATAAGTAATAATCATAATAACAATATAAATACACAGGTATCGTAAATACGATATCTTAGTTAGTACATAATCTAATAACGTGGCGTGATAACCGTCGCGTAGGCTGTTGACGTAACAGTCGCCACCCAATGTTTCAGAGTCTTTTGCCAGCTCCGGATCCAGGAAGAAATCCCAGAAGTCAGTTCTTTACACATAACTACGCGTTTGCGTAACAAGCAGTAATCCTACGATTCTACGAATTCAACAGCTATTTGCTTGATTTTCCTCTCTTCCGCTCGTACAGCCTACTACTCGTAGCCCAATTTATTAAAAATAATACCTGCCTTTAGCTATTCTTAGTAGAGTAGTCCTGGCACTTAATCTTTAAGGGGTACTCTTTACCAGATACTACTCCGCCGGAGCAGGCAGTTATAATCTTTTTAAGGGCTTTAGCGCTGGCGTGGCCTAGCCGCTTATACTATAAGCGAGCGTCGGCGAGGCTTATAATAAGGGTCCTAGAGTATTAAAAAAGCTCTGTCATTATTATACCCTTAGATCGAGGATAACCTAACCTCTTATATTCTTTAAGGGCAGGGTAATAGTCCTACCTTTTGCCTTTATTTATAACCCCTATTTACCGGTAATAAGCAATCCTTTCAAAAGTAAGCGGAGGGCTAATATAAGGGTTATAGGATATCTCTTAATATATGCTATATCCTTTAAAATCAGCGTATACGGCTAATAATCACGATCTTTAACTTCTAGCCTTTAAGCCCCGAATCTAGTAACCGGATCCAACAGTCCTCCGCCGGGATTGAACATAACGAGCTCTTCCGCTAGCCGATAATCCTAGAGTAGATGCCGTTAATTAGTGATATGCTTTATAGTGCCGGAACTAACTAATAGCTTGTTTTTAAAGGCTCAGGCTATTATTAATCCGAAGCTATATATACCATACGAAGAGGTGTTATCCGAATCCGAATCCGGTGCCTAACCGTTAATAAAATTAGATACGTCCTTAAAAGAGTCTTTTAGTTATAACTCCTTTTTATCCTTATTCTCCCTATTATCGAGGTCCTTTTTAAGGTTGCTTTAGAATACTTTCCGGCATTCTTTACTCTAGCTGGTGATTAACCGGTTATAGCATTCTTTAGCCTCCTTTATTATTCTAAAGAACTTATTCCTGCGGGACTTATTAATATTCGGGTATTTCTACTCCGGGCGGCACTAACGTTTGGCCTTCCTGACTCTACGGTAATCGTAGATAAATTCTGGCCGATCCTGGCTCTATTAAGGATTCTTTTAGCGATCCTATTACTAACTTTCTTTATCTCTTCCTAGGAACGTGGCCGTATAAAGCAATAACGATCCCGGCTTTTAATTAAGACGATAAGGGTGACTATAATATAACCAGGTAGTGTATTCAGCGACGATATCTTTAACGGCTAGAACGTCATTTTTATTAGTAACTAAGTAAAGGAAAAATGAGTTTTACACTATTCTAGGGCTACCGAGCTGATCGTATTAAAAACGCCATTAATTAAATCTATCTTCGAATCGGTCGCCCTGACCTTATGTATCTTCGCGCGGGTATATAACGCTTTAAAGCTATCTAGCTAGCATTAATAGGGTATATTCCTAATAGATTATATATATTTATCCTACCGTTTCTTAAGAAGGGACTTCTAGGCGGCGATTATAGGCTTTATCTTATCCTTTAGGATCTTTAGGATTTCTTTCGGATCAGTGGTTTAACTATACTACTCTATAATATTCCTCGCGCCGGTCTATCGAATATAAATCAAAACAGAGGCAAGCCCCTCCTGCTCCCTGGTATAGTTATTATAGTAATATAGCTAGATCTTATACTTATAATCCTAGCTATTATCAGGACACTAATATCCTACGAAGTGTGACTTGTGTTCATTATAGACTATGAATGAGTACTAATCTACGATGTCCTATATATAGGCAAAAGAGGGGGAAAAGCACTATGATATATCTAGTAGAAGTACCACCGTATTCGGAGCAGTGCGTGACGTGGCTCTGCGAATATACCTAACAGGATATCAGGGCATTTAGGCATAAATGCCTAACACACCCCCCCCAGATCCGCAGGATTAATCCTAACGGTTCTGATTGAATTATAGCTTGAAATCTAGGGTATTTAAGCCTAGGTATCAATTCAAAGGTCAAGGGATTATTAAACAGCTTATGCCTTATTATAATCCTAAAAACAACGTGATAATTATTACACAATTATAGTCAATCTAACGATCGTCAATTACGATCGTAATTCAATCCAAACCACCGTCAAGGCGATAGTAATCAATCTAACTACCGTTAAGGCCGTGGTAATCGATCCGCTTAAACTAAGCCGGCAAGGCTCTTTTCTATCCTAAGCATCTTAACGAACATAGCATGCTTTTACGGCGGCAACGCCTTTATTATCTTATCACTAACTATCTCGTTAATAGCGATCTAAATAATCACGATTTCCTGACGATATACGATCTACCAGATCTATAGGGCCTATATATCGAGATATTTTAATTTTAACGTTACCTATAGGCGCGGGCTTTCTAGCAGCTAACGGGTCTAGTTATTATCGTAATAGATAGTAATAGGGTTAACCTTAAAGGCCAACATTAGATCCTTTCTTAATCGCAGCGTCGCGATATACTGCCAGGCAACGGCGCTCAGAGCTACAGGCTCTATTTCGGTGCTCGATATAACAACGCTCATTTACTTATTCGCCTTCCAGTTACTAGGACCTCTAAAAAGCATAGTTATATATCCCTAGGATCTATACCGAGTCTCACAATCGTCTCTAAAGGCGGCTTCGCTTATATAAAAAAGGGCGTAATTAGCTAGGGTTTCTTCGGAATCCCGTGGCCTAAAGGATAGGCAGAGGGACCTCGTTAAGTCGAGGTACTTAAGGCACCTATTAGCGGCTTTATAATACTAACCGGATAGATTAATAGCGAATTCGGCTAGTCTAGAAGCAGCCTTTATAATACCCGGCCTCCTTTAATAGGCTATGTAGTTAATCGATCCGACCTTTTAAAGATATAGGTAGATAGAGTCTTCTAACGCCTATAAGCTATTCGGTTCTAATATATCGGGAATAGTAAGCGGCGTGGTAACCCTTTAGCTAGTAACGATATTTAACGCCTTTATCTTTTCGTTAATATAGTTATCTAGTAATAACTATAGCTTTCGGCGTTCACGATCCCTTATGACCCGGATACTAAGGAACCACTTAATAGGACCTAAATCCCGGATCTAGAACCGCTCCTATAGCTGCTTAATCAGATCTTCGGCGGCGTTAACATGCCCTTTTCCATATAGTAGAACTATATCGTTAACGTAGAAGAATATAAGCAGCTTATCACTTCGGAAGACGTAATCGTCCTCCTTTAACTATATAAGACAATACATACCTAAAATAGAAGAGAGCTCCTGATACCATAGTTTAGGGGAACGGCAAGCTATACAGGGCCCGAAATAGCCGGTTAATCCCACGATTTAAGGGGTGTAAGAGGCTTAAAAACGGTTTTAATCTGGCCTCGTTAATAACGTTAGTGGCAGAGGCGGCCTATAAGATATTCTATCCCGGCGGGTCTCTAACATAGACCTCTTTATTAAGGTAGGCATTCGTAAACGTATTAATGGTATTAAGTTAGCGGGTCTCCAGATCAAAATAGGTAGTAATAGCCATAAGCGTTTTAAAGGTCCTGCCGGCCAGGGTAGAGGCGTAGGCGTTAAGGTGGTTTTAAGGCTATTAATCACTATAAATGCAGAGGCGTGCCTTAAATCTAGTAACATAGTCGGATAAATCAACCTTATATTTAAATACCCATATCAGATCTAAAGGGCGGCTCGGAAGCGTAGAAGGCAACGGAGTGTTAATAGCTTTAAATATGCCTATCTTAATAAGAGCCTATACCTCTTTAGAGGCGGCTATAACCCACTATATGCTATATAAAGACCTTATTATCTAGTTCTAATTAGACGGCTCTTCGGGTATATCGCGGCGTAGTAGTGGCTTCTTCGGTATATCGAAGCGGTTAAGATAAGGAAGGCAGAGTCGGCGTATCGTTATAATAGCCGGCGGTTATATTACGGCTAAGAGGAGGCTGCCGGCGTAGTAACTAAAGATAGGGCACCCGCCGTGGATAAGGATAGACGGGTATCCGGCGCTAGATAGTCCGAAGATAGAGTGCTAGCCGGCGTTAAAGAGGCAGCCGATAAAGGCAGCTATTAAGCAGCTGCCGCAGGAGTAGTGGAGGGCCCCGGGGCTGCCGTTACGGCAGCCGTGGTAGTAGCCATTTGTTATAGGTTTTATATAAGGAGTAAAGAGAGTCGTTAAGACTATAATAAGAACAGGTCACGAAGCTGACCTTAGGGAGGAATGATTATAAGATTATTCGTTAAGCCCTTTTAACTCAGGACTTAACGGGAAACACCCTACTTAAGGACTAGTGACTATCCTCCCTAGGATCGGTATATAATAACCTAAGGCTCTAAGACCACCGGTCTTAGGCCAGCTTAATAATCCTAAAATATAACTCGGTCCTAAATATTCCTAGGGTTAACTTTAGGGCCGGTTCCGGGTTCTTAATATATTCCTTAACGCCTCTAAGTCCTATCCGATTTCCTCGAATAGAATATCCCTGATATCACGCCCCTCCTTCTAAGGCTCCTGTCTATAGGAGCCGGTGGCCGTTACTAGTCCGGCCCGTTTATTAATCCACCCCGACCTAGGGATAGACAGGCCGGCCTAAACTCTACCTATTAGGGCCACCACTCCCTCCTTATCCTCCCGAAGCTAAACTAGTTATCCCCCTTAACCTAACCTATCCCTTTAATTAATACTATCCACCTCGCGTAGTATAACCGTAGTCTTTATAAACCAAAAGGCCTAGTTATCTTTAGATAAAGCATAACTCTCCTAGGTCTCCTTTATTTATCTCCCTTACTACGACTATACTATAATAAAGCCCTAAGCACTCTGGTTAGGGCCCTATCTAATAAAGGGCTCTAGTCAGAATAAACCATAATTCTAAAGCAGATATTAGGTTAGTAGTGAATCGTAACCCTTATTGCTTTTATAATTCCCTTATACTACTATTATTATTAAGGCGACCTAAAAAGCCTATATAAAGAACACTATCAGATAAGGCCCGCCACGCTATAGTCCTAAATAATAAAAGAACTTACTCTATTTCCTTTATCGCCCTCTCACGGCTTATCTAGCTTAAGGCCGGTTAATAATAAGTCGTGACATCTATTATAAATATTAATAATAACAAAGCCTATCCGTAACGCGTATACTATAATAGCACCCTAGGCGCGTCCTTTATTAACTAAATAACCGTATTATAGAAACCCGTAATAGGTAGTCGTATCTAGGTAAAAGGGGAAGGAATAATATAAGTAGGGCCTATATTAGGTTATATAACTATTCTGATATAGGACTTTTCTATCTACCTAACTTAGCTTATTATTTTCTTCTTCCTTACCCTTTCTTATTTACTTATCTATAATAATAATAATAGTATCGCTATTATAGTAAGTTATTTATCCCCGTCTATATTAAGGGCATCGACTTATCCTATTAACTCCTTATTAGGGTATATATTATCTCTATATAGTTCCGTGCATCGCGTATAGGATCGCGGGCGGCTTAGGATTCGGCTAATATCGTAGTAAATTATTATTATTATTATTACCACCACTATCACTATCACCACTATATAAGTGTTATATCCCTTTCGCGTAGACCTTAGGCTAACTTATAGTATTAGAGCAGACCACTATTATATAATAGCGCCTCCTGCTTTAGCTAATAAGCATAAAAAGTCCGGCGCGGCCGGTAAATTCTCTAAGAAGTCCGGTAAGGCCGGTAAAAAGTCCGACACGGTCGGTAATAAGTCCACTAAGGTAGCACCTAAGGTTATCGGTAAGGGGATAACTAAGACTATTAGGAAAAAGGCATGGCGGGCCGCTAAAAAGGCTTAGGCTAAGGCTAAGGCCGCGGCTATAGCGGCTACTCTTAAGTAGTAGTAGTAGTAGTAGTAGTAGTAGCAGTCTAACCCTTTATCGGACTCGTTATCGGATTCGTCCTCGGATTCGTCGTCTTCTTCCTCCTTAAAGGATAAAGCTATTAAGTAGCCGGGCATAGCGGCTACTCTAGCTAAATAAGCTATATCGGTTAGGACCGTTAAAAAGCCGGCTACTATAGCTACTCCGGTTACTAAGTCGACTAACCCTCTCCTTTTAGGGCGTAATAACTCGCCGTAGGGTGCTCTTAAGCCCCTTAGCGACCTAAAGGGCGTCCTTAACTATACTAGTTAGGATATCGTTATAAGCGGTAATACCGATAAAGCCACCCTCTTTAACGATAAGGAAGCTAACTCCGATAGGTCGTCGTTATCGGAGTTCGCTCTATCTATAAACGGGTCTAGCGATAGACCCTCGGACTTTAGCGATAGCGACGGCGTTAAGATACCGGTACGTCCCGTTATCTTAGTTAGGTAGGGCCTAAAGCTTTATGCTCCTTATAGGCGGTATGCCCGTATACTAGGTTCCCTAGCGCTACGTGGCGATAACGCTACCGGTCCTATTATTATACGGCCCTGCCGCGGTAGTAAGGTATCTAATAAATGCTATTACTACTATAATAGTAATAGCCGCGACTATAAGTTAGTATATTTATCTAGCTATAGTCCCCTTTACTTTAACTACTCCTAAGGTTACTAACTAGATATATAGCTTTTATTATAGGCGGAGTAAGTAGCTAAAAAGCTATAGAAGATATTAGTGGCGGCTGCACGGGGCGGTAATAGTCTAGACGACTAGACGTCTATAAGTTAGCCTAATATCCTTACGAAGAGTACCGCTAATACCTATAAGCGCCGGGCCTACCGGGTCTAAACTAAGCTGCGTTAGGCCCTTAAGGCTATAAAGAAATACGCCTAGGATAATAAGGGGTTTGACCCCGTAGCGCGTCGTTACTAGGAAAAGGAGGATAAGGCCGAGCGTAAAAGGCGCGATACTCCTATTTATATAAAGCGTTACCTGGCTACTATTACCCGCTACCTAGGCTAATTAGTTAAATAAAGTTTAAAGTTAGCCGGTCTTTATAAAGAAACCGGCCTAAAAAATAACTAAGGATATCTTATAGTAGTCGTTAGGATCGGGCTAGGAGGAGTTAGGGGGGGTGGGGCGTTAGCGTTTGGTTTTTTTTTGATTTTTCTTTTTTTTTCTATTTTTTTTATTTGCTTCCCTAGACCTAAATAAGAAAAGTCCCTGCGGGGCACTAATAGCGCTATTAACTAGTTTCATTCTTTTAACTATAATACTCCTCGATAAGCGTATTAGGGAGGTATCTTCGTGGTTCCTAAGTATTATATTTATACTTATACCCGGCCCACTTAATAAGGTATTCGCGCCTATTCCCGTTATAGCGATAACCCAGGACTTCCTCTACCTTATATTTATCCGACTCCTATAGTTCGACCTTAACGTCCACGGGTATAGGCGACCTGCTATCCCGAGACTTTTATAGTTCGAGGAGCGAGATTAGGAAAATATTATAAATCTTTATTAACTCCGGGAGCTATAGCTTATAGGTAAGCCGATACTAGCCTATTACGGAGGTAATCTTATAGGGGCCGAGGAACTTATCTAATAGTTTCTTATTAGGGCGACGTTACTTAATATTCTTCGAGGATAGCAGTATATAATCGCTAATCTTAAAACGCTAGGCCGCCCGGCTAGCGTTATAGTACTATTTATAAGTGGTTTAGGCTTTTGTAATAAGGACCTTTATAGCCCTGCGATTTAATATAAGGTGCTTTACCCTTTACTCGGCTATAGCGGCACGAACCTCGCCTAACTTACGTATCTATATATCGTATAGTCCGTGTAGGTTAAAACCTATTAGCGTAATAAAAGGGGTTTACCGGATAGCCGAATACTATACGGTGTTATAGGTAAACTAGGCTAGGGGTAGCTAGTTAACCTAGTTATCCTGTTATAGGGCACCGAATACCCGTAGGAAGTGCTCTAAATTCTGGTTCTATCGTTTTATCTAGCTATCCGTCTAGGGGTGGAACGCGGTTAATAACCGCCGCTTAACGCTTAGGAGGCTATATAGGGTAGTCTAGAACTTACTAGTAAATAGGGACCCTCGGTCCGAAACGATACTATTAGGTAGGCCGTAGATACTAAAAATATACACCTATAGGGTATTAGTAAGACCCTTAGCTATTAAAGAGCTGCTATAAGGGATATAGATTACGTACTTAGTATATTAATACACCACGACTAGGATAGAATCCCTTTTTTTCCCTATAAGGTTATAGGGGGGAGGCCTATCACGAAGTCTATTAAGATCTCTTAGAATAGCCGTTCGGGTACAGGCAGAGGTGCCAGGTACCTAAAGGGCTTATACTAGCGCGGCTTAGTTCTCTAATAGATACTATACGTAGGCACGAACTTCTTAATGTCTCGCGAGAGGTATTCCTAGTAGTAGGAATCGGAAATCCTCTTAATTATCCGACCTAATCTATAATAGCCCGTAGTAGGCGTGTTATAAAATACCTAAAGGACCTTATCGCGTAGACCTAACTAGTTTGGTATAAAGAGACGGTCCCTAAAGTAGACCGTACCCTAACCGTTATAGGACTATAGGTCCGCTAAGTTATTTTTCGATACTAAGGAGATATAAAAGGGATTATCCTTTTAGGCAAAGATAATCTTATCCTTTAGGCTAGATAGACCTAAGGGCTTAGGTATACCTCGGGCCCTTATAAGGCTAATAATAAACTTCTTAGTGAATCCCTTAACGGGTTTCTACCGCTCCGCTTTAAGATCTGCCTAATCTATAGTAAGCTATGGCTTCTATAAGAGCCTATCTACGGGGTTCTAAACGCCTAGGCGGTAACGGATCTTAAAATCAAAGCTTAATAGCTCCTCTAGCTAATAGGCGTGTTAAGGTTTAATTTAAGGCTTATTTAGTAGATACCGGTGGTTTAAGTAGTTAGTTAGTACCTTTACTAGGGTCTAACTATACGCTAAATAATAGCGCTATTACCGGAACGCTTTAACGATCGCTATTAACTTAGTGTCTAGTTTCGGATAGTTTAGTTCGGGTCCCCTTAGCTTCCTAGATAGGAACGCCACGGGTCGCTAGGTTCGGTCCTTATACTAGCTAATTATAGCGCCTAGTACGAAGTTAGACGTATCGGGTTTAACACGAATAGGCAGGGCTAGGTTAAAATACCGTAGCACGGGTACCGACTAGAATAACGATTATAACTTCTTAAAAGCGGCTCTCTCTATATCCCCTAACTAGAATATACCTAGTCTACCCCCTAACCTTAATAGGTCTATAAAAGGGGCAGTAACCTTAAAGTAGCCTTCGATAAAACGTTAATAGAAACCGGTAAAACCCAGGAAGACTTAAATCTTCTTAACGGAAATAGGTTCCTCCTAATCCTTAATAGCCTTAACCCTCTTCGGGTCTATAAAGACCCTATTAGGGCTATATATAAAGCCTAAGAACTTAACCTTTTACGTCTCGAACACGTACTTCTAAGGGTTTACGAATAGGGACTATTCCCTTAGGCGCGTAAGGATCTCCTTAATATGTATATAATAGGTACTAAGGTCCTTATTATAAATCAGGATATCGTCTAGGTATATAACGTAGATAGTATTAACGAGACCCTTTAAGGCTTTATTAATATAACGCTAAAGCCTAGCGGGGGTATTATATAGACTAAAGGGTATTACTAAGTACTTAAATTATCCGTACTTAGTTTTAAAAGCCGTCTTCCACTTATCCCCTTCTCGAATTCTTAAGCGATAATAGGCGTCCTTAAGATCTAACTTAGTATAAACCGTAGAGGACGCGAGGCGGTTAAGGATCTTATATATTAGGGGGAGCGGGGTACGGTCCTTCTAGGTAACCTTATTAAGACCTCGATAGTCTATATATAGACATAGCTATCCACCCTTCTTTAGTATAAATAGGATCGGGGCGCCCGTAAAGCTTATTAATAGTCGAATCCACCCTTTAGCTATAGCCTCCTTAATATATTCTTATAGGACGGCTAGTTCTTACTCGGCTAGGGGGTAGATAGGGCCGAATAGGGGTAACTTACCTTCCTTTATCTCGATTATATAATCCTAATACTAGTAGGCGGGTAGACGGCCGGCCTCCACGATATTAAAAACATCTAAAAACTCTTAATAGTGCTCGGGGATAATATTCCCTAACTTATCCTTATCTAGCGACTCTTAATACGGCCCGGGATTAAGATATTCTAGGATCCCTTTATTTAGTTAGGTCGGGTTAGGGGGCACGGGGGGTATAGGTTATAATAGGTCTAATTAGATAATAGGGATTAAAGGACTATTAGGTAACGTATCCTCTTCTTCCTTAATAGCGTTCCACTTTATACCGATAACTTAGCCGATACGGGGGGCACCGGACCTTATAAGGCGGATAATAAATTATATATACTCCTTCGCCTTCTTTAACTCTCTTCGACCCAGGATACCTCGAAGGTCCTCTTACTAGAGTCGATATATCTATTTACCGGACCAGAAGGAGGTAACGGGGTTATATTCTACTAACCAGGGTATACCGAGGATAACTTAGGACCTATCAGGGTCTATATCTAATACCTTAAACTTAATCGGATATATCCGGGTCCGGTCCTAACTATCCGTAACCTTAATATACGTCTTAAAGGACCCGATAGACTATACGTTAACCCTAGGGATAACTTATCTAAGTCGCTTCGGTGGTCCTAAGGGACCGTGGTTAGGAGGCAGGGCTTTTCGGTTAATTAGGTTAACCTCGGCGCCTCTATTAAGCTTAGCGCTCCGGCGGCCCTATGCGCCGCTTAACCGTAACTCTAACTTCGCCTTAATTACGCCCTTATTAGCGAAGAACGGCTAAGACGGCGGCCCTTCCTAGGCCTAAGCCTATCTAATAACGGGGTGCCTTATATTAACCGGTAGGTTATTCGGGTTCTAACTATTAGAGTATCCTAACGACTAACCTAACTTAGAGGGTTCCTTCGGGTATTTATTCCGGTAGTAACCCTTTTTATTATAGCCGAAGTATATAATACCGCTATTATTACGCCTCTTAGGGGGCCTAGGGGCTTCCGTGTCGTCTACTTTAATTAATCCTATAAAACCTTAGGGAGGTATAAAGGGCCGAATAGTTATAGTACGGGCCCTATTAAGGGCCTTATTACGCCTACGCTTCTCGCCGCGGGGCTACCTTAGGCGATTATTCCGGGGCGTCTCTTCTTTATTCTTATATAAAAGAGTAATCTCTGCCTATTAGGCTATAACACCTAACGCCTTATTATCGGTAAGGATACTAGCGGCCACGATCTAGTTATATAGTGGCTTATTAAGCTTTATTAAGATTAACTATATACGCTACTTATCGGGGAAGGGTAAGGATACCTTATTAAATAACGAGTCTAGCCTATTAATAAACTTAGTATAGGTTTAATTAGGTTTTTATATAGTCTAGTCCGAGAATAGCTTCTTAGTTATAGATATCTTACGGGTCTTATTATTAACTAATTACTCGGTTAGGAAGGTCTTAAGGTCCTCCTAGGTAGCACCTTTAGTCTTCCTATAAACACGCCTATAATAGGCACGATATCAGGATTTTATAATCTTTAGTAGCAGGGTAAAAGTAAGATAGATCTTCTCTGCTTTAGACGGCTTAACCTCGTCGAGTATAAAGCGCTCTTCGATTTCTTCGATAAATATCTAGAACTAGTCGTAGGACTACCCGTCCTATTCGGGGAGCTTCTACGGGACCTTATACTAGCTTTTACGGGAGTCTCCTTAGGGGATATACTCGGAGGTGTTAGGGTCCTTCCCTTATTAAAGGGTAAGGAGGCGCTTCTCCTTCTTTTCACGGGCTCGGCGGTCCTTATAATGCTTAATTAGGAAATCGAGTTCCGCTAATAATAAAGTGCCGGGAGGGCGGCTTTTAAGGTCTTTAATATCGAATTAGGGTCCTACGCGGATAACTTAGGGGGTCCCTTAGTCAAGTAATAGTCCTACTATAGGATTATAAGCGTCCGGGTTAGCTTACCCGCGAATCTCGAATTTAGGGTTACTATCTTTATCCTCTAACTTAGGTATAAGGGATTACTCGCGATCGGCGCCTAATAGCCCGGCTTCGGCTCTTTCGGTAACAGGGAAAATATCCCGGGTACGAATAATAATAGTACGCTTAGGGGGTATCTTTAGTACTAGTTAGGGGTAATAATAGGATTTAAAAGATAACTTAGTCTTTTAAACTCTTAATAATCGTTATACCCGTAAACGGTTCGAATAAATAAAATATTATAGGTTTTATATAAGGAGTAAAGAGAGTCGTTAAGACTATAGTAAGAATAGGTCACGAAGCTAACCTTAAGGGGGAATAATTATAAGATTATTCGTTAAGCCCTTTTAACTCAGGACTTAACGGGAAACACCCTATTTAAGGACTAGTGACTATCCTCCCTAGGATCGGTATATAATAACCTAAGGCTCTAAGACCACCGGTCTTAGGCCAGCTTAATAATCCTAAAACATAACTCGGTCCTAAATATTCCTAGGGTTAACTTTAAGGCCGGTTCCGGGTTCTTAACACATTCCTTAACGCCTCTAAGTCCTATCCGATTTCCTTGAATAGAATATCCCTAACACCGTTACTTTATCCTCCAGAACTAACTAATCAGGTAATAATAAACCTATAGCCGTGGTGGTGCCGGCGGCGGCGCCGGCGACAGGCGTAATAGTATCTTCAGAGTTATTAGAATCAGAGGAATCTTTATCCGAGTCATTATCGTTATAGGAGGAATCGTTAAAGGCAGCGGCGGTTACTACTAACGTTATTAAAGCTAGAGGCTTGGCCGGAGGAGCCGGCTAGTAGGCAGCTATTACGGCAGCCGGTGGAATAGCTGCTATAGGCGTTAATTAAGGTAAAGCTAGAGGCGTTATTATAGGAGGGGAAAAAGAAAAGGGCGTTGTTTTAGGAGAGGTTTTAAAAGAGGTTTTAGAGGTAATTATAGCAGTAATTATAGCCGGCGCTATAGGCGTTATGGCCGAGCCCTTAGCTCGGGCGGTAGTGGCTGCCATAGTGGAAGGAGCAACCCGGGTAGCCATTATAGCTGCCGTTTTAGGCGGCTACGATCGCTATTATAACTTATCTACCCCCCCAGAATTAGGCGAGGGAGTCGAATTTTCTATCACTTTAACAGCTACTTTAACCTCTTCTTCTTTAATAACCTATTCAACTATAGCTCTTTTAATTACTTTAAGCTACTCTGGTCATCTAATATTCTAGAACGACTCCATTATCGTATTCTGCTATAACATCATAAATTAATCGTATATCGACCTCACGCCAATAGTCTCGAGGGCGTCCTTTTCGGTATCGTCAGGCAGATTAAGCTCTTTAAAAATCTCTATTACCATAGGTAGGTCCATATCACGATCCTTATACAAGATCTTTTCGTTAAAGCTAACGTCTCTTATACGCAGGACCCTCCTAAGCTTTAGCACTCAAATCTGATATATATTATTGCTCTCGTATCCGATCAAATAACCGATATAAGCCCTCTCTGCGAGCTTCTTATTCTTCCGGCGTCCACGTTAATAGTTAGCAGTTAATAGATAGGCATAGTAACCGTACCTCTTTAGGTAACCGATTAATAGGGTGCTAGTAATATATTCGATACCTATCTTATTAACCCACTTATCTATATAACCCTTTACCGACTTCCACCTAAGGTTACGGCGTGGAATCAGGTTATACAGGTATATCGCGGCGGCGATAATCTCCGGCTATATATCCTACTAAAAGCCGCAGGCGATAACGAGGGCCCGGCTAATAGTGTATATAACGGCCCTATAGCGTTCCGCTCCGGCGTTTTATACGGCTATATAAGGTAATAACCTCTCGATCAGAATCCCTCTGCTATAGGCCTAGTTATCGAGATTGCTTTATAGGGCTCGTTTATTATTTAGGTGTATTACTATAATAGGGCACTAATACTGCCGTGCTATACGCAGCTTAAAGGAGGTAACCGATAAAAAAGCTGACTTAAGGTTATTTAGGAAGTCCCCCACGATAAAGTGCGTACAGGGATAGTAGTATAGTATCAGCTTAGTAAGGCCATTAAAAAACTCGTCGTTAGAGAAGAGGTCGATATCTATACGCTGCTAAGGGCGTGTGGGTTAGTGGTTTAGTGGCCTTCGTGATATTAGCCTCCGGGCTTTACTGCCGGAGCAGCTTTTATACTCTATTATAAGGGGAAAATCCTCCCCTCCAGAGATAGTGCCGCCTATATAGGCGGTCGTGATATGATTAAGGGCATCGGCACTTATATAGCCTAGCCGCTTATGCTATAAACGAGTATCGGCGACGCTTATAATCGGGGCTCTTAAGTTATTAAAAAAGCTTAGTTATTATGAAGCCGTTAGTTAGAGGGCAAACTAACCTCCCACGTTCTTTAAAGGCAGGGTAACGGTCCTTCCTTTTTCTTTAATTTCTAACGCTTATCTATTAATAACGAGCGATCCTATTAAAAGTAATCGGAGGGCTGATATAAGGGTTATAGGATATCCCTCGATATACGCTATATCCTTTAAAATCAGCGGAAACAGCTAACGATCCCGATCTTTAACTTCCAGCCTTATAATACCGAATCCGGCAACCGGATCCGACTCTCCTCCGCCGGTATCGAACGTTATATACTTTTCCGTAGGCCGGTAGTCTTCTAGAAGGTGACGCTTATTAGTGATATGCCTTATAGTGCCGGAATTAACTAATAGCTCGTTTTCAAAGGCTCCGGCTAATACTAATAAAAAGCTGTATATACCGTACGATCTGGTTCCTTTATCCGAATCCGAGTCCGAAGAACCAGCGCCCCCGGTGGCCACGAAATTGGATAAATCCTTGGAAGGGTCTTTTAAGGGTGACTTCTATTAACCCTTATTTCTTTTACTTTCGGCGTCCTTTTTAAGGTTATTCTGGAACCTCTTTCGACGATCGTTATCCTAACTAGCGATAATCCGGTTATAGCGTTCTTCCGTCTTCTTAGATAACTTAAAGGTCTTCCCTTTTCGGGTCGGGTTAATATTCTAGCAGGTCTAAATTAGCTTATAGTAGGTGCGGGTCTTCCGGGCTATATGGTAATCGTGAATGAATTCCCTTTTGGTACCCTGTTAACGATCCTTTTAATGATCCGATTAACGATCCGGTTGCTAACCTTATTTATCGTTTCCTAAGAACATGGCTATATAGAACGATAACGATCCCGGCTTTCGATCTAGACGTAGAGGGTGCTTATAACGTAACTAAGTGGTGTATTCGTTAACCACGGTCTCGATATCCGATAATCTAGCCTCGTCTTCTTCTATTAGTATTATAGAAAACCGGGCTTCCGACTACTCCGGGGAAATCGATCTAATCGTATTAAAAAGTCCGTTAAGCTAGTCTATCTTCGAATCGATCACGCGAACCTAATACGTCTTTACCTTTTTATATAACTTACGGAAGTTATTAAGCCAGCGTTAGTAAAGCATCTTCTTAATAGACTATATATAATTATCCTAATAGCGCTTAATTAGTGACCTCTAGGTGGTGTTAGTGGGTTTAAGACGTGCCTTTAAGATTCGTAGGATTTCCTTTAGATCGTCTTTACTGGCAAAGGACTCCGCGAGGCTCCGGTTTATAGTGGTGGTAATATAATCCAGAACGGCCTTTACCGCGGCCTTTTCCTACTTATATTCGTTATAGGCGAAGAGCTATAGCTTATATTTTTAATCCTAATCTTCGTTATCTTTGCTTATAGCAGGAGGGCTAAGCTTTTAGAGGCATTACGGGCGTTTCGTATCGTTTAGATCCGGATCCACGAGCTTCGTAACCTTATTAGAGAGGGCGACTTCTATTACACGTAGATACCACTAGTGCTAGTCCTTAGAAGAGGTTAGTATAACTAAGGTTATCGTGACGGCGTGGAAGGGTAGTTAATTAGACGGAATGGGAGAAGGAGAAGGGGAAGGAGGAGGAATAGATAAAGGCGGTTAAAAGGGTTAGTGATAATAGGTAGGCAGACGGGCTAGTAGACGACTCTATCCGCAATAAAGCAGGACTTAAAAAGAGAGGCTCTAGTTAACTAAGAGCTTTAAAAAGAGGGCTTTAAAAGACAGAGGCATAGAGCCTAGAACTGTTAGATCGACCGGAATAGAGGCGTTTTACTAGAGCGCCGGGCTTATAACTATCTGGACACTAATATTATACGAAGTATGACTTATATTTATTATAGACTATAAAAGAGTACCAGTCTACGATATTCTATATATAGGCAAAAGAGGGGGAAAAGAACTATATTACATCTAATAGAAGTACCGCCGTATTCGGAGCAATGCGTGATATGGCCCTACGAATATACCCAACAGGATATCGGAGCATTTAGGCACAAATGCCTAACAGCTATTATTATCTACGTAAGCTTCTAAAGGGGGCTTGTCTTTTAGTAGTTCGAGTCTATTACTATTATTAATACTAGGATTAATAAGGTCCTTAACCTTTTTCCCGGCGGCGTGGCCTATAATGCCTTAGAGCTAGTTATACTAATCGCCGGGAACAGCGAGTATAACTTCGGTTAAGGCTATAGTGACTTTAATAATAGGTGAATAATTAGAGGAGGAGGAGGCTATTTAACGAGTAGGTGGATATTCCCGTAGAACGGCTCTAACTATAACAGAATAGAGACTTAAAAAGAGAGGCTCTAAGTAGGAGCTTTAAACCCGAGGGCTTTAAAAGAGAGGCATAGAGCCTAGAATTATTAGATCGATATAAATGGAGTTATTTACTAGAGCAGCGGGCTTATAACTATTAGAACACGAATAAGATATAAAGAGTAACTTATGTTTATTAGAGACTATAAAAGAGTACTAGTCTACGATATCTAATATATAGGCAAAAAAGGGGAAAGGCCCTATAGTATATCTAATAGAAGTACCTCCGTATTCGGAGCAGTGTGTGATATAGCCCTTCGAATATAACCCTTCGGGCTTATCGGGGACCTTAGGCACAAATGCCTAACAAGAATCTAGGATTATAGACTCCCGTATAGGTTATATAGTAGCTGATAGGGTTATTATAGATGCCTCTTCTATAGCCTTCGGCGTGACTTTATATCCGTACGTAGTTATGCCTTTTCTAATTCACTTCCGATCATTATTTCTGATCAGTTGTCAAGAAAAGAATTTAATAAGATAAAAGTGTATCAAGGCATATGGCTACTTCTGCATCATAAGCTGGACAAATTCATTGTCTAGGACGAAGAAGGGTACTTGTTAGCGATCTCTCATGTGTACATATGCCGAAGTGGATATTCTCACAGTCGATTCGCCCGTCGCCATCCTGGTCTGCTTCTCGAATCATCTCGTCGACTTCGTCGTCTGTGAGTTTCTCTCCAATAGATGTCATGACATGGCGTAGTTCAGCGGCAGAGATAAAGCCATTGTTATCTCGGTCAAAGACCTGCGCAAGGGTCAATATAGCCAGGGTTAGTCCTAACCAAGTGTTTGGGACACACCTTGAATGCTTCACGAATTTCCTCCTCCGAATCTGTGTCCTTCATTTTGCGGGCCATCATAGTCAGGAACTCTTAAAACAAGGGCGTTTTAGCGTTGGATCTACACCGAGAACCTCAGCATGAAGTACCTACCGGGGAAATCAATAGTGCCATTATTATCAGCATCAACTTCGTTAATCATGTCTTGAAGTTCCGATTCTGATGGATTTTGTCCTAGAGAGCGCATGACGGTCCCGAGCTCCTTGGTTGTGATTTGGCCTATGTGGTTGGTCAGCCTAGAGATGTCCGAGGTATGTATTTATCGTGTTGTCTTCTAATGAAGGCCCAGTAGGTACCACGACCTGGCAAGAGAAAGTCGCTGGACGAGCGGAAAGAATTAACTAACCATCGCCGTCTTTGTCCTGCGAGCAGGTCAGCGAATAACAGCATAGATTGAGCACACTGGCCAGTAGACGTGGGGGTTGTGTAGACAAGCACGAACAAACAGAGAAAAAGCCTCCTTGAACTCAGAGACCTGTTCCTCCGTGAGGGAATCGGCCTAGGCAGCGATAACTGTCAGTATCCTCGCTGCGCCCAGGACTCCTTGCTTATCGCCATGATCGTCTTGGAGCCCAAAATATGACCATAACGACAAAGGGTATGAAAAAAGCTGACCATAGTGTTGGAATAAAGGAGAGTGTTTCGAAAGGCTGCGTTGTGGTCGGTGCCAGTACGTATATGTATACGTGCAAAAGGGTTTGGGGGACAGGTAGGACAAGCGGTATTTTGGCGACGGCGACAGAAAGATAGGGAGAGGGGAAGGTGCACGACAAAGCCGTCGAGTATCAGCTGGACGTCACCACGTACATACTAATGTTTGTCAGAGGCCGTAGAGCAAATTCGAGCCAAAAGGCCGGAATAACTAACCTCCGGGGGAAAAGAGAGGCATTAACGTAAATCTCTAGAATAGACATACAGTGCCTAATCAAAACTAACGATTAAATTTAGGTTCGAGTTATTCCGACTGTACCACTTGGTTATTGCGACTATACACCTCTACCAGGGTTTGATAGGTTAGCTCGTGTTTAGGCCCCACTTCCTTTATATAACTAGAAGATATAAGTATATAACTAAAAGGTATAAGTACTTAATTGTGTATAATATTGCCTAATAAAGATGTATATCTATACTTATATATAAGTCTGATTTTATTTCTTTTATACTATCGCTAATAATCCGTGCTATCTCTATTCCTTTTAATTGCCTGCTTAAAGCGATATAGAATTAAACCTAGGAAGTCTCTGTGGATTACCTTCTAAGCTGCTTTAATAGCTGCTCTTAATTCTGATCTGCTTATCCACTAAAGATCTGGTATTAGCGCTTAATCAAGCCCTCTTTTTATAATAAAGCAAGCAAATAGTAATAACGTAAATGATTATTTACTATATTAATGTCAGTCTCGTGGCGATATAATGCTTTATACTTCTATATATAAAGATATATAGGAAGATACCGATCGGCAGTATAAACTAATAAACGGTCGAGATATAGAGAAAAGTCGGAAACTAACGTATTGAACGCTGGTGGGGGTATATTTCTAATTAGATCATTTTGATAAATTAGGCTACGAGTAATAGGCTGTATGCGCGAAAGAGGGGAAAACCAAGCAAATAGCTATTGAAGTTGTAGATATATAGGATTACTGCTTGTTGCGCGAGCTTGAACCTATATTGATTATGTGTGTATATTAAGAGCTGACTTCTGGGATCCTGGATCCGGGGCTGGTAAAAGACCCTGAAAGACTCTGTGGCGACTATTACGTAAACCGCCTACGCGACGGTTATCACGCCACGTTATTAGCTTAAGTAATAACCCAGATATCGTATTTACGATACTTAGTATAGTTATTATATATGTATATATATATATATATCGTAAGCTAAGTCTATATACACGTGGAATACGTATAGTAGTATAGTATAGGTTAAGCTGGTTATAAAGTAGACGTCTAGTTCTATACCTATGATCATATACTACTTATTTTGACTTAGATATTATACGTATTATTATTATGATTATTACTTATTATAAGTATGATATTAATACCTCCCCGTAAGCTGACTGTTAGATAATAAGTATGGCTTAGTCATGTTATAGTTATATTTTAGAGCGGAGTAGTCCTAGTCTATCTAAGACTAGAATATATAGAGGAAAACTTATAAAAAAACCTGTGGTTTCTAATGCAAGGGAAATTTCAAAAACCCTTGTTATTATTATAGTATATTATTCAAGGTAAAATTCAGAAAAACCTCTAATATCTAGGAAACCCCGAAGGTAAAAAACCTATTTATACCCCCTTATAAAGAGTTAATAATACTAAGAATTAAAACCTAGTATTCTAATTCTTTAATATTATTATAGGGTGGTAAATTATAATTAGACAACGTATCGTCTTTATAACCTAGGTTTAGATAGCCATAAAGAGTATTATAAGTCTCCTTTACCGGACCTTAATTATTATATTATCTATATTAAATTTCGTATTTATATATATGATTTTTATATTATTACTATGCCTCTATGGTGTAGTGGTGGTATACCTGCTATATAGTCGAGGTGATGAGGTCGGTTCGAATCCGGCTAGAGGCAGACGCAAAAGCAAATCCTTTTCTTTTTTACACTACTCGGAACCTGTTCTTAGGGGCCCTTATCTGCCTTGGCACGTAGATAAGTGTTAAATAGGGGGCCCCTTAGACTCTCCTTCCGCCCGGCTTCGCTAGTCGATAATAGGTGCCACGGGGGGAGTTAATCGCCCTACCGTTAAAAAGTATAAGAAGACGGTACCGCGCTGTCCCTAAGTATATAAGTAAAATACGCGGTGTTACTTCTATAATATAGAAGCAGCCCCTTACACTGTTATAGAAGCGTTCTGCGTAAGGTATATAGCCTATATTAACCTTACCTATATCTTCGTTCCTTTCATCGGCCCGAGCCTAATCCGTCTACCTATAGTTAATCCGACTAATCCTATTAATCCGATTAATCCTGTTAATCCGATTAATCCTATTAATCTGGTTAATCCAGTTAATCCAGTTAATCCAGTTAATCCTGCTTTTCTTGTTCCTATTCCTTCGAGCCCGGCCACGATACTACCGCCTCGAAGAGTCTACCGCGATTCCTGCCCTCGACGAACCGACCTGCCTCCTACGTGCCGTGCCACGCCGCCGGAAAAGATCCGACCTGCGTGCTTTACGCCTACGAACCGAGAAATAGACTACCTACCTTAATATAGGCAGTGGAAAGAGATAGATATGCTCTACGTCACCTAGTTCTGCGTTCTGCATTATTAATCCTTTACTAAGGCCGCCGTGTTACCTTATTCCTTATTATGGAACCGAAGAGGCCGCCGCCGCTTGCCCTGCGTGTGTGTTTATAGTCACGTCGTCTACGTCACGGTTATCTTAAAGAGTATACTAGGGCCGCCACCGCGTTACTTATTCCTTATACGGAACCAAGGAAGCCGCCGCCGCCTAGCCTACGTATAAAGGACCTATAAGGTCACCTCTATCTCTAAGGTCACTGTCCTTTAAGTCCGCGTCTTTAAAAGACGTCTTCAGAAATACACGCGCGAGGAATAAAGGAAGCTATTACTAGATAGGTTACTTATAGGATACCCTGATCAGGGTAATAGAGATATATATAACACGGTTATTTAGTTATTGCTTTTATTTATAATAAAATTATTAAGCCTATAGGGCGTGGCTTAATAATTTAGGGCCGAATATAAAGTGGCAGACCCGTGTTCCGGGTCAGGACGTTAGATATTATATAACTACCCGGTCCCAGAGATCTAGTCTTATATACGGCTATTCTTCGGAATAGACCCACTATATCTAGCTAGCTTTTTGTCCGATTCTTTATAATCGTCACCTATCACCTATTACCTATTATAATCATAATTTATATTATCCTTCCTTTTCCAGATATCTAGACGATCCAGAAGAGCCGACCATAGGCCCGCCTGTCTATCTAGCTATTCGTTCCCCTAATCAGATCACTGCCGACCCTTCTAGAGGCCCGGCGACCATCTCCTCGGGACCCTTAGCTCTAGATACGGACTCGTGACGAGCCTAACCCTTCTTTTCGGCTAGCCTATTAGTTAGTAATTTATTTTAGCCCCAGCAGAGCCGTTCTGTATAGTAACGTCTTCGCCTTTCTTTAGTAATTGCGAATATCCGCCACTAAGTCTACTTAGTGAAACTTTCTTAAAATCAGTTTAAGCGTCGTATTCCCTTTTATATACCTAGCTTTAGAGTTATCGTCGTGCTATTATAGGACTTCCGCCCTTAGGGCGCCCTATATAGGCAGTACTAAATATCCTTCTCTCTAAGAGAGTACCCTGCTCTTTTTCTGGTCCCTTAGTGCATATTCTTAATTAAGGATATATAATCCGGATCAGTAGTCTATAGCCCTCTAACTAAATCTTTTACTTCCTCGCTAGTAGTATACCGACCCGCCTTTTTATTCCTGGCTAGCTCTCTGGCTATAGAATATAGGATATACTCATCCGGTATTATAGTAACCCTAGCCTTAGCCTCGGGTATCGGCGATATATTATCGGCGACCCTTTACTAGGCAGTCGCCCTATACCCTATATCTTATATTCGGGAGCGAGTAATAGTAGCGATAATAACACGCCGGGTGCTATTAGTAGGACGTAGGGGTTATAGCCCTTTTCTGTCCTTATCTTTTAAGCTAGGCAGGGCCCCCTCTTATAGAGTCTATGCCCGTTTATATTTCCTAGGCCTATATTCGCGTAGCGTTACCCGAGCGGCTTAAACATATACGATCTTTACCGCGTTACTTATTATAGTAAGGTGGATACTCGCGATCCGTTAGCGAACGCTTATCGGGAGGTCGCTAACTAGTTATAATCTTTACGATAAGGTAGAAAGTATATTATCGTATAGCGTTTTATTAATTATATAATCCGGCCGTCTTAATAGGCCGCTTACCGGGTTCGTCTTATTTAGACGGTATTAAACCTTAAAGTTAAATAGCGATGATCGGTATACCTATCTAGTAAGCCTTCCGCGAAGGCCCCGTCGGCGCGTTTAGTATACCCTTAAGCGCCTAATAGTCTATTAGCACCGTGATCACCTATCCTATACCTTCGAGATAGTGGAGTTAATACTTAAGGCTCTTTATTATAGCTAATAGCTCCTATTATCCTATATCTTATTATTACTTTATTTCGGAAAGCTTCTACGAGAAATTAGCGACCGGTCGCTATCTAGTTTTATACTTCTAGCTTAGGAGCCCGGAAATAGTCTTATTCGAGCCGTCCGTCTTAGCCCTTCTATCTAGCACTGGATTCTAGTGCTGTACAATAGTCGCTAACCCGAAGGCGACCTTTAGTAACTTAAACGCCCGCTTAGCGCTATCTAGGAGCTTAAAAGGTCCCTTCTTCTTACCCGCTTAACTGCCTTTTAATAGCATAGTTAATAGCGTTATAACTCTAGAGTATCCTTTAATAAACCTCCTATAGAAATTAGTAAAACCGAGGAAAACTTAGATATTACGAAATAATTTAGGTGCCGGCTATGCGGCGATTATATATACACGTTCCGAATCTATCCCGATGCCTTCGCGGGTTATTACGAACCCTAAGAAGTCTACTCGGTTATAGTAAAATTCGTATTTTAATAGTTTCGCGTATAGCTAGGCCCTATAAAGCCGATCTAAAACCTTCTTTAGGTCCTTTATATTCTATTCCTTTAATATAGAATATATAAGGATATCGTCGATATAAGCGATATAATATATATTTAGTAAACCGGTCAGGGCTTAGTAAAGATATACTTATAAAATAGCCGGAGTAATTATTCGCCCGAATAGTATACCCGTATACTTATAGTAGCTATATCGTATTCTAAACGCCGTCTTCTAGCGGTCTCCTTTCTTAATCCAGATCCTATAATAGGTATCTCGCATATACACCTTAAAAAAGTATTTTTACCCCGGCGAGCCTATCTAATAGCTCGCCGACCAGGGGTAGAGGGTACCTATTTTTGATCGTTATAGTGTTTAACCCCCGATGATCGATACAGAGTCGTAAACTGCTGTCCTTCTTAGGTATAAATAGCACCGGTAAGCCTACGGGGCTTATTAACTATTAAATACGACCGCTTATTATCCTTTCGGCGATATACTTCTTTAGCTCTCTTAGCTAGGCTTAAGATAAGGGATATAACGGCCTAAACAGCGGTTCCTTCCTGTCTTATAAGTTAATCGTGTATTCGGCGTCCTTTAGTAAGGGCGGCTCCTTCGCGACTTGCTCCGAAAACACGTCCTGGTAGTCGGTGATTTCTGGTAGTAGCTTAATAATAAGTCTGTATATCACCTTATCGTTATTTACAGACAGAATAGTTATATCCGGTATCCCCCGTACGATAATAATAGCGGTAGCGATATATATAATATACGCCTTTACCCGCTTTTCGATAACCTTACGGGCCTATAGCTTAGGGTCCGTAATTTAGATTACCCCGTAAATAAACGTTTAGCCAGCCGTATTAATTATAATACCTTTTTAACCTATACTATTATTTAAGAGCAGTAATTATCTGGTACCCTAAAGTTAATTCGTATATAAATAGGAAGACCCTTTCTAATAGGCATAGCTGCCTTTCTACGTCTAGTAGATAAAAAGCTAGGCTATACGCTCCGCGAACCCTTACCAGGCTATTATTAAAGCCTTTAATCTTTAGAGTCTCGACCTCTAGGAGCGGTTTTAATTCTAGGCGTTCTATTAACGCCGCACTAATAATATCGACCTGCGTATAGGTATCTAAGTCTATACTAAACTTAATCTCCTTCCTATAGCGAATTATCATCGCTATTAACCTCGCTCCCTCGCCTATTAGAATCGCTAGCCGGTCGTCGGGCATAGGTTTAGCCCCCTTATTACCTACGCCGACTCGTTTCCCGATAAATAGGGTTCTTAGACCCGAATATTATTATCGAGGTCACTATATATAGCGTGCACGTTATTAACACGGGCGCGGCTCTTCGCCGCCCTATTATCGGCTATCGTCCGCCGTTCCTTATTACTATAATAGTCCTTAGAATACTAACCCTTTTTGCCGTAGTTATAGCACTCGCCTATAAAGGCACGCATATTAGGCTGCGTTTACGAAGGCTCTGGCCCCGAGCCTTTTAAACTCATTAAGGGCGGCCCCTTCGAGTCTGCCTTACCTGGTTCGGCGGGCGTATACCGACTAATCGCCGGAGTGCTTACCCGGCTTAAGCGACCGTATAAACGCTAGAAGTTCGATAAGGTTCTTTTATATCCGGTATCCCATCGCTTACTGCTTACCTTCTTAATAAGGCTTATATCCTGGAATAGCTATGCCTCTTTACCTAGCGTCACGGCCTTATCTAATTTAGTTCTCCGCTTATATCTTATCCTTACTACCTAGGGGTAGCCGATTAAAATAGTTATAGGTACGCTCTTTACTTCCGTTTATCTCCTGGCCTAATAGCCTATATAGGTTATCCTACGATTTAAATAGTTTTATTAGTATTATCTTACCGGTTATTTATAGCTTATAAAGTTCCTTACGGTAATAGTACTCTTATATATCCCGAGATAGATACTCTTACCGAATAAACGCCGTGAAGTCGTTTTAATTCGGGTCGGCGGTCTTCCTAGTATAGTGCCTCTAGGACGTTTAGAAGGCATATTCGAGCGTTATTAAAGCCTATTCGATCTGCTATACTACCGGGGCACTAGGCCTAAATTAATTCCTAGCCTTAATCGCTACTAACTAATCGTTGATTTCTATAACCGTGGATAACTCTCTAATTAGCTTATAATTATATACCGGCGGTTTTTCGTAATGGCGCCGGGGCGTTAGTTATTTGGCGAGCTTTTTTATAATTACTTAATTAATCTCGCTTTATTATTAGAGATACTATGAAAATATCGTAATTAACGCCTTTTACGTTAACGTTAAGGGGCCGGTAACGGATCGCCGATTAACTTATAACCCACTAACCTTAGGACCGAGTATAACCGACGTATCTGTTAACCCCTTAATTTTATCCAACGGTCCCTACTTAGCTTATCGTTATTAGTTTTAGTATGGCGGGCGCCTACCTGGCGTCCGCTTTGCTAGCTCCCCCCGGGGGGACGCTTATTCCTTAAGTCCTTCTTAGTGGTATCTTTGGCCTGACTACCTTAAAAGTATGGAAGTTAAAGAATTATAATTATAATAAAAGGAAAGTCCGTAGACTTTAGTTAAGGAAAAGATATTATAGAAAAGGCTTAATAGCTTAGTATCGTAGAGCGATCGTAGTATATTCGTTAATTAAGCACTGACTTTAAACTAAGACTTTACCTTAAGGTATTAAACTAATCCCTTAACGCGCGTATAGAGATAAGTTCTGATCGGTAGTCCGTGCGCGGCCACTGGCCCGACTATATGCCGATGGGTCTGCGATTATCTTATTATACTATCCCTGACTCCGATAAATTGTGCCTATAATATCACGCCCCCTCTTCTAGTGCGTATATCCCTGGGAGTAATATAGTTAACCGGGTGTCCTTATAAGGACCTCCTCCCGTCTAACCTATATCCTCCGGATATAGCTTCCGGAAGAGACGAATCGGCCCGGAACGGCACCCGACTACGAATAGCTTAAGTTAGCCTATACTAGGCTTCTAGCTTATAAGCCACTATTCGTATCCAGGTTATCGCTATCCTATTATAGGGCCTTTTATAAATAACTCACTAAAGCCAGAGCTAAATATAAACACAAAGATTAATCTCCCCTAAATTCTAAACTATCTTAATAAAGTTTAAATAAAGCTTCGTGGATCCTTTCATATTCCGCCTTTAAGCTATCGTTAAAGGCCTTATAAATAACCCGTGAATAACCGTATCGCCTAGCTAAATATAAAGCCTATGGACTTAAAGGAGTGCACGCGACGCTTTATTATTATCTAAATAATACCCCACGGGTATGCTCCTAGTATAGCAGGTATACCTAGATCATAGAGTAGGCAGGAGTAACTATATAGGCTTTATGCGAGGTCCGGTAACTATTATAGAATATATTCTACCTAGTCCCCCTAGCTTATTCTTATGTTCCCTCTTCTCCTCTTCACCTATTTAAGTAAAATTATAATAGCCTTATTCTAAAGCTTTATTTATAAGTTAATTCCTATCACCGTATCTTAGCTCCTTATAAGGCCTTATCCTAGTAGTTCGTCTTAAGTTCTTTAGGGGTCTTTTTATCGCGTTATACGAGGTTCCTGGCGGTCGCTTAGTTCTAAGGGTTCTAATATCTAGGAGCAGCTTATTATAAGTATCTATTAGTCGATTAATAATAACTCTTAATAATAATATACCTTATCTGCTACGCACCACTATGCGGCACCATACCAGGACCCAATACCATATAGCTCTAGATTAGTGCCAGAACTATACAGGCACTAAACTCGTATAGCGCTGGATTAGTGCTAGCAGTATCCTAGCACTATACCTAGTATAGCGCCTAGCCTTAGATAGCTTAAGGTTCCCTTATAGATATACAGAGCAGGAACCTCGCCCTCCTCCTTAAAGAATCTATCCTATTTATATATTATTTACTATACCCTAAGGTTACCTAACTTAAATCCTTTTATAGGTCCTATAATACTAAGTAGCCAGTAATATATACGGTTAGTGTATATTAAAAAGTAATAACTAAAATAAGATTATTCGATCTTAGTAAGGTTCGCGTACCGGTCCTATTAAACGACTATAGAGACTTTTTATACTTACACGATCCCAGGGTAAGCAACTATCCGTCGTTATTAAAATGCCTTCCCTTAAACAGGACTAGGCGACGAGCAGCGACTATTACGGTATAGTCTAGTAGCGCTACTAAGGAACTACTTACCTATACACCCCTTGCTATATTTACTGGCCCTTTAGCGTAATATATAGAGGTCTAGATACTAAACCCCTATTCAGTTAAGTACCTATATATAGCGCTCTAAGCGGACACGTAGCTAAAGCGGTACCGGTTAACTATAATCCACTAAGTAAAGCCCCTCCCCTTTATTAAGACTAGGCGAGTAAGCAATAAGTATAAGAGTCCACGAGTACTAGTTATTTAACGGGCCTATATCTAAAACGACCTAGCGAATACTAAATAGTATTATTATAAAACCCGCTTATTAATAACCGACGCTCCTTACCCCGTTCTCCTAGACTCTCCCCTAACGCTAAGGCATCTAAAAGGTATACGTCCCCTCGCTATAATAACGAACGCCTGTCCAGATATAGCCGAGAAGATTCTTTTACCCGAATATCGGCTACTCCTCTATAAAGCTAAGCGAGCAGGGAATCTCCTTAGCACTAGTAGAGCTAGTTAAGCCACGACCTCTAGAGGAAGAGTCTCTAGAGCTATCCTGCCTCCCTAGCTAACTTATCCCGCGAAGTGGGTTATCTATTATAACTCTTTTATAAAGGTATTCTATAATTAGGTAAAGAAAGAGCCCGAATATATCGAACTTTATAAGTCTATACTTATACCCTGTAATAGCGTAGCTAAGGGAAAGGAGCTAGCCCCCTTTATTACCGGCCACTATTTTCCGCTAGTAAAACCAAAGATTAAGGTTAAGAGATCGGAACCGCTTTAACTCCGCCCCGCTATAAGTATAGTCGAGTAGCCGGTTAGAAGTTTCCCCGAAGATATAACGGAAAGCCTTTCTCTAAAGGACGCTAAACCTTTTAAAGAAATACCCGACTATACCCTAACGCCTAATAACCGTATACTATTCACTGACTAGGAAAGTTAATTAAGCCGATACTATAAGCCACCACGATAATTATATAAGCCCTACGCCCTCTAATATTATATACTACTATTACGATAAGACAGAGGATATCGGAACCGGGAACGGTAGGAATCCGGAACGCTAATAGTAAGTAGCCCCTCCGGTTAATAGTCCTATAAGATATAACCTCCCCGGCCTAGGTCCTCCCCTAGGGAATACGCTAGGCGTTACCTACCCGGAACTATACTTGTATATGCGATAAGCGGATTTACTCGCTATCCTCAGCTAGCGCGATAATCGGACACACCGATTTAAGGCCGATAACCTAGGCTATTTTAAGCCTCCCTTATACTTCGCTACTAACTAGGATCTTAAGACTAAAGGAACTAAACTAATCTATATAAACATCTTCCGCTTTATTAACACGATAGACTAGTATACCGCCCTAAGTGCCTAGTACTACGATTCCCTTCCCCGCGGACTAGCCCGCTATCTATTATAGGGGGGCAGACCCGTGTTCCGGGTCTGAACGTCATGGATATCACGTGACCACGTACGCGGTTCCAGAGATCTGGTCTTGTATGCGGCTATTCTTCGGAATAGACTCACTATATCTAGCTAGCTTTTCGTCCGATCTTTCACGATCGTCACCTATCACCTATTATAATCATAATTTACATTATCCTTCCCTTTTCGGTTATCTAGACGATCCAGAAGAGCTGACTATAGGCCCGCCTGTCTATCTATAGCTATTCGTTCCCCTGATCGGACTACTACCGACCCTTCTAGAGGCCCGGCGACCGTCTCCTCGGGACCCGTTTAGCTCTAGATACGGACCCGTGACGAGCCTGACCCTCCCTTCGGCTAGCCTATTGGTTGGTTGTTTGTTTTGGCCCTAGCGGAGCCGTTCTGCGTAGTGACGGCTTCGCCTTCCTTTACTATTAGACGAGGCCTCCGTATAGTTTATAAGCCTTAATGAAAGATAATATTCGTACCTTACTAGGATAATAACCGTTACGGAATAAAAGACCGCTTTATAGGAGAGGTTCCGACTACTCTAAGAAAAAGCCGAGGATAAGCTAAGGCGCGAGTAATATACCCTAGACGATATAGTTACCCGCTATAATATCCGTGTCTTTATAGATAAGGTAATCCAAGTAGTAGAGGCGGCTAATAAACCTAGAGGTGAGTATTTAGCTTTTATATAGGACCGTTTAGATATTAACCTAGTAAACCCTATTCCCCGCCCCGGACCGGAAACTATAGCGACCGACTTTATAAATAGCCTAGCTAATATAACACCGGGATAATACCGGAGTTATACTAATAAAGCCTAAAAGGCACTTAGATATTATTATCTAATAAACCCTGCCACGGATTAAACAGACTTCGATATTAAACTAATCTTCCTATGTTTTATAATAAGATAATCGTAGACCTATCGGTATATAGTCGGACCGATAGCCGCGCACGGACCACCGCTCCGAACCTATCTCTGTATATACGTTAAGGGATAAGTTTAATCCCTTAAGTTAAAGTCTTAGTTTAAAGTTAGCGCTTAGTTAACGAATATACTATAATCACTCTGCGATACTAAGCTATTAAGCCTTTTCTATAATATCTTCTCCTTAACTAAAGTGTTATATATATCCACTAGCTTAGTCACACACACTCTCTTTAGTCAGCGGGACCTTTATAGATATTAGTCTGTGGTCCTATAGAGCTCTGCGAGCTTATACTTGTATAATATATCTTCACTTCTCTGAATTCTTTTTATATACGTCCGTGACACATAGATACGGGAAATCCGTATAGTAAATGGTAGTAACTGAATTGTTGTAATCGTTCGCTCTATACTATACCCTAACCCCCTTTTTTCCTTGTTTCCGCGACATAAATCAATCCCATAGCTGCCGTTCGAATTCGTTTCCTATAGCTGCCCCGCCATAAATTCCACTAATAGCTGATCACCTATCTGCAGCATATAACCGCAGACGCATCAGCTCCACACCTACACCAGAGCTCGCCTTTAAGCAACCAGTAAGGACGTCCATAGCCGTTGCAAAACGGCTTGCCTCGACGCGTTACTATATATTCATAGGACCAGTTTACCCTTTAACCCCTTTTTCCCTTATTTTCTTACCCCTTTCTTATCTTCGGCCCCACTCCCTTGCATAAACAGAAGTTAAGGAACGACTTACACGAGCGTAAACGCAGTTATATCCCTTATAAGAAGACCTATTTAAACGGAGAAAGAACGCGAAACGACTAGCCGCTTCCGGAAAAGGAGGCGTAATCAGATATCCTTTACGTTATATTCTATTTTTACTTAAACCTCCTAAGCTTCCGAATAGAACAGAAAGATATAATCGCCTAGGCCAGCGATTTCAAGTAATAAATAGATAATTCTTTCTAACCCTCTCTACGTCTAGCCGATTCTCACTTTATCTGCTCTTGCAGAAAACAGTAATCGAGATCCCTCCTTTATGCCGATGGACACCGACATATAAATATCTATCCTCCCCCTACGTTTAACCACTTCTTTATTATAGCGAAAAAAGGTAAGGACCCCGTTCCTAATCTATAGGAACGACGCTTTATCCGTAATAAGGCAGAGGAGAGTATTAAGCTGCTTAGAAAGATATCTAAATATCTATATAAATATTATCGATTATACGAGTAGTATCATAACGTCCTACTATTTCTATTGGCAGAGTAAAGATATAATAACTAGGAAAGGAAGGCCACCACGACCTTCTGTATTAGCTGGATAGTTACGAGCGGTAGTAATAAAAAGAAAACCGAAAACTTTAACGACTTTATCCTTAAGAATAACCTAAGCCTATACCTGCTAGAGCCATAGTATATAGTATACTGTATTTAGACGAACGGTATAAAACGATAGATTAACGACTAGCAGGACGTGTAGGATACGGTAAATAAACGAATATAAGACGATAATTACCTGCCTGATAACGAAAACGCCTTATAGTTATTCGAGAAAGCTTTAATTGATACCGAGACGTTTAGATACTAGGAGGACCCGAGCTTTATTACCAACGCGTAGGATAATAACTCTATTAGAGACGATAGATGGTGGAACATGGATTATATAAACTTTGCTATATCCGATAATAATATCTACGTATACGGCGATAACGAATTCAGCCTATACAATAATAATAACGCTAATAAGCTAGATAATATAGTTACCACGGCCGGCTAGTAAACGGATCCTTATTAGTAATAAATTAACACCCTATAGCTAAGCGTAGTATTATAGATAACCGCTAGTATAACCCTATAGCCGGCCGCTATTTTAGCTCTATAGCCCCTCGCTAATATAGCCGTATAGCAGCTAACGGCTAACCTGACTTAAGTATAGCTAACTAGTAACGATAATTAAGTAAAGTAAATATTTATAGACTAGCGATTCGCTATCGTGGGGGCGGAGGGAGCTATCGACTAGTATACTATAGCTAAAGTGGACTACTTATTAGGATCTATATTCTTTGACTATACCGACCTGGTAGTCCGGCTTAGGAATAAGTTAGTAGCCGGAAAATCCTTTATTAAACACTATATTATCGCTTTGGTACTTAGAGATAAGGGAATGATCGGACCGGACTGGCCGAATATAATAAACCGAGAAATTATCGTCGACTAAATCACGTAGTGGCGGTAAAAGGGCGAAAATAATAGATAACGGAAAAGGTTAGCTTCCCCTAATAACTTATAGGAATTTATAGACGCGAATCCCTGGAAGAAAAAGAAAACCGTTAACGGCCCTAACGCTATAGCCGCTCCCCTAGCGTAGACGATAACCGTCCCTTAGACGTAGACGACTACCTAGACGATATAGTTAACGATAAATTTTGCGATAAAAGACGAACTGAACGCTGCGGATATAAGATCGAATAACTATATTAAACGCCTTAAGAGGATAATCGACGATAGGGATAAGGCTTTTAACGATAAATTTAACCGATAGGCGGTCGATTTTTAGAAGAAACTCGACTAGAGAGCAGATATCACGTATAAAGGATAGGACCGATACCATGTTCGAATTAACTAGCTAGAGAGCGATAGTTAACGATAGTAGACGGAACTATAGTAGATTAATAAGAAGGTCGAAGATAATTAGGCAGTTATAGAGGCAAGTATTAGGGCACTTAAAGCGCAGATTATAATAATGTAAAAGGAAATCGCCTAATTAAAAAAAGCTTCGAAGACCTCGAAACAGCCGAAATTAGCTTATCTAAAATCGGCCTAACCGACCATATCTTAGTAGCCGCTATAAGCGCCACGACTAAAGTCGGTAAAGCCAAAAGTTTTATAGTAGTAGCCTTTGTCCTCGTAGCCGTAACCCTAGCAGTAATAACCAGCTTCTTCGATATCGCGATAGAACTCGTAATCGACGGATTAGCTAGAGGATTCCGATTAATATCGGTAGACGGCGATACAGGAGAAGGATAAGCATTGAAAAGGGATATAAGAGATCAGAATTTCGGTTGTTTGCTTAGAACAGGACGGGATATTTATTTAGCTTTTACTTTGCTTTAACACAGAAAACGATATATACGAGGAAATATAAAAGAGAGGAGTATGGTATAGTAATCGGGACGATTGCTTTTACGGCGGAGGGCACTTATTATACACATCCACTAGCTTAGTCACACACTCTCTCTTTAGTCAGCGGGACCTTTATAGATATTAGTCTATGGTCCCATAGAGCTCTACGAGCTTATACTTATATAATATATCTTTACTTCTCTGAATTCTCTTTATACACGTCTATGACACACAGATACGGGAAATCCGCATAGCATAAAGTCTACGAACTTTACTTTTATTATCATTCTTTAACTTCTATATCTTTAAGATAATCAGGCCGAAGATACTACTAAGAAGGACTCGAGGAATAAGCGTTCCCCCGGGGGGACCTAATAAGGCGGACGCCGAGTAGGCGCCCGTCGTACCGAAAGTAATAATAATAGTGCCCGAGTAGGGACCGGATAAAAATAAGGGGTTAATGGATACGCCGGTTATACTCGGTCCTAAAGATAATAGTTTATAGGTTAATTAGCGATCCGTCGCCGGCCCCTTAACGGCGACGTAAAAGGCGTTAATTCCGATATTTTCGTAGTACCTCTAGTAGTAGAGTAAGATTAACCGCGTAATTATAGAGAAGCTCGCTAAATAACCGGCGCCATAGCGCGATTGCGAAAAGCCCCTAGGATATAATTATAAGTTATCTAAAGAGTTATCTATAGTTATAAAAATCGATAATTAGTTAGTAGCGATTAAGGCTAGGAATTAGTTTGGACCTAGTGCCCTAGTGCTATAGCAGATCGAATAGGCTTTAACGAAGCTTAAATATACCTTTTAGATATCCTAAAGGCACTATACTAGGAAGATCGCTAACCCTAACTAAGACGACTTTACGGCGTTTATTCGGCGGGAGCACCTATCCTATAATATATAACGGTACTATTACTATAAGGAACTTTATAAGTCACGAATAACCGGCGATATAACGCCGATAAAGCTATTTAAACGGTGGGATAACCTATATAGGCTATTGGGCTAGGAGATAAGCGGAAGCGAAGAGCGTGCGTACGACTATTTTAGTCGACTACCTCTGCGTATTAAGGATAAGATATAAGAGCGGAGGACTAAATTAGATAAGGCCGTAATGCTGGCTTAAGAGTTATAGCTATTCTAGGATATAAGTCCCCTTAAGAAGGCGAGTAGTAAGTGATCGGATACCTGTCGTAAAAGGACCTTATCGAACTTCTAGCATTTAGACGGTCGCTTAAGCCGGGTAAGCACTCCGGCGACTAGCCGGCGTATACCTGCCGAACTAAATAAGGCAGACTTAAATAGGGCGCCCTTAACGAGTTAAAAGGGGTCGGGCCCCGAGCCTTCGGAAACGCAGCCTAGTACGCGTGCCTTTATAGGCGAGTGCTATAACTACGGTAAGAAGGGTTACCGTTCTAAGAACTACTATAGTAATAAGGAACGGCGGATAATAGCCGATAATAGGGCAGCGAAGAGTCACGCCCGTGTTAGTAATATACACGCTATATATAACGACCTTAATAACGATATTCGGGTTAGGGAACTCTATTTATTAGGAAACGAGTCGGCGTAGACAGGGAGGCCGAACCTATGCCTAATAACCGGCCGGCGATTATAGTTAGTAAAGTAGCGACATTTATAGCGATAGTAATCCGTTACGGGAAGGAGATTAAGTTTAGTATGGATTTAGATACCTATATATAGGTAGATATTATTAGCCCGGCGTTAGTAGAACGTCTAGGGTTAACACCGCTCTTAGAGGTTAAGACTCTAGAGATTAAAGGCTTTAACGGTAGCCCGGTAAGGGTTCGCGGAGTATACGGCTTAGCTTTCTATCTACTAGATATAAAAGAGAGACCACGCCTATTAAAAAGGGTCTTCCTATATACGGATCGACCTAAGGGTCCTAAATAATTACTGCTCTTAAATAATAGTATGGATTAGGAAGGTATTATAATTAATACGGCTCGCCGAATATTTATTTATAGGCCGATCTTAATTATAGACCCCGAGCTATAGGTTTACGAGGTTATCGAGAAGCGGGCGAAGGTATATATTATATATATCGCTGCCGCTACTATTATTATACCGGGGATACCGGATATAACTATTCCGTTTATAGATAATAAAGTAGTATACAGACTAGTTATCGAATTACCGCCGGATATCGCTAGTTACTAGGACGTGTTTTCGGAATAGGCCGCGAAGGAGCCGCTCTTATTAAGAGACGCCGAACACACGATTAAGTTATAAAACAGGAAGGAACCGCTATTAGGGCCGTTATATCCCTTATCCTAAGCCTAGCTAGAGGAGCTTAAAAGGTATATCGCCGAAGGGATAATAAGCGGTCGTATTTAACGGTTTATAAGCCCCGCGGGCTCACCGGTGCTATTCGTGTTTAAAAAGGATAATAGCCTACGACTCTACGTTAATTATTAAGGATTAAACGCTATAACGATTAAAAACAGGTACCCCCTACCCCTAGTCGGCGAGCTATTAGATAGGCTTACCGGGGTAAAGTACTTTTCTAAGGTGGATATCCGAGGTACCTATTATAGGATCCGGATTAAGAAAGAGAATCGCTAGAAGACGGCGTTTAGAACGCGATACGGCCACTATAAGTATATAGTTATACTATTTAGGCTAACGAATACTCCGGCTACTTTCTAGGCATATATTTACTAAGCACTCGCCGGTTTACTAGATATATATTATATCGCTTACCTTAACGATATCCTTATATATTCTATATTAAAGGAATAGTATATAAAGGACTTAAAGAAGGTTTTAGATCGGCTTTATAGGGCCTAGCTATATATAAAGCCATTAAAATACGAATTTTACCGTGACTAAGTAGACTTTTGAGGGTTTATAGTAACCCGCGAAGGTATTATAATAGATCCGGAACGTATACGTACGGTCGCCGAGTAGCCGGCGCCTAAGTCGTTCCGGGATATCTAAGTCTTCCTCGGTTTTACTAATTTCTATAGAAGGTTTATTAAGGGGTATTCCCGAGTCACGATGCTATTAACTACGCTACTAAAGGGTAGTTAAGCGGGTAAGAAGAAGAGACCTTTTAAGTTCCTAGATAACGCTAAGCGGGTGTTTAAACTATTAAAGGTCGCCTTCGGGTTAGCTTCTATTCTACGATACTAGAATCCGGTGCTAGAGATAAGGGTCGAAACGGACGCCTCGAACAAGGCTATTTCCGGATATCTAAGCTAAAAGTATAAGACTAAATAGCGACTAGTCGCTTACTTCTCGCGGAAGCTTATTAAGATAGAGTAACGATAAGGCACGGGATAGTAGGAGCTATTAGCTATAATAAAAAGCCTCGAGTATTAGTGTTATTATCTTAAAGGCATAGGGTAGGCGTTTACTATGCTAATAGACTATTAGGCGCTTAAGGGTATACTAAACACGCCGGCGCGGGACCTTCGCGGAAGGCTTACTAGGTAGGTATACCGATTATTATTATTTAACTTTAAAGTATAATACCGCCTAGGTAAAACTAACCCGGTAAACGGCCTATTAAGATAGCCGGATTATATAGTGGACGAGACACTGTATAATAATATACTTCCTACCCTATTATAAAGATTACGACTAGTTAGCGATCTCCCGATAAGCGTTTATTAACGGATCCCGAGTATCCACCTTACCCTAATAAGTAACGCGGTAAAGATTATATACGTTTAAGTCGCTCGGGTAATGGTACCCGAATATAGGCCTAGTAAACGTAAACGGGTATAAACTCTATAAAAGGGGGCCCTGCCTAGCTTAAAAGAATATAAGGACGGAAAAACGCTACGACCCTTATATCCTATGAACGGTACCCGGCGTGTTATTATCGCTGCTATTGCCTGCTCCCTAATATAAGATGTAGGGTATAGGACGACTATATGGTAAAGGGTTGCCGATAAGATATCGCCGACGCCTAAGGCTAATAAGACTAGGGTTACTATAATACCGAATTAGTATATCCTATATTCTATAGCCTAAGAGCTAGCTAGGAATAAAACGGTAGGTCGGCGTATAATTAGTAAGGAACTAAAAGATCTAGTTAGAGGGCTATGGACCACTAACCTGGATTATTTATCCTTAATTAAGAATATTCGCCGAGAGACCGGAAAAAGAGGGGGGTACTCTCTTAGAGAAAAGGATATACTACTATTTAAGGGACGGTTAGTACTACCTATATAGGGCTCCCTAAGGGCGGAAGTCGTATAATAGCACTATAATAACCCTAGGGCGGGGTATATAGGAGCGAATTAGACGCTTAAGCTAATATCTAGAAAGTTCTACTAGGTAGACTTAGCGGCGGACGTTCGCGATTACGTTACCGTATATTCGGCGTGTTAAGGGGTATAGGTGCCACGATATAAACCGTATAGCTAGCTATAGACGCTACCGCTATCTATATATCTATTCTAAGAGATTAGTATAGATTTTATTACGGGTCTACCGCCTATAAAAGGGGCCGACCGGTAAACCTATAACGCTATTATAGTAGTCGTTAACCGGTATATAAAGTACGCCCTGTTTACTCCTGTAAGGAAGGACTTAATAGCACCTTAGCTAGTAGCACTACTATAGAGGGAAATTAAGTGCTGATTCGGTAGCCTAAAGGGTATAGTAATAAACCGGGATAAGCTATGTACTAGTTAGTTTTAGATAAAGTTCTGCTATAAGCGGGCGAACGCTTAGCGATTATCCACTATATACTACCCGTAAACGGATAGTTAGACGGAACGACTATATTAGTTTCTAATTAAGTACCTACGAATAATCGCTAATAATATAATAACATAATAGCCTATTTACTTATTAGAAATAAGGTTCGCCTATAATAATAGCGAGTATTCCTCGCTTAGTATTTCGCTATATAAAGCGTTATACGGGTACTATCCACGTATAGTGGAGTATATTCGACCCAGGGACGATACCCGGGTATAGGGCGTTTAAGAACGTATTAAAAAGTTAGCGGAGGTTCGGCGGAAGGTCCGCGAATACTAGGCGCGTGCTATAAAGTACTAGGCTCGGCACTATAATAAGCGCTAGTAACCTTAATAATATAAGGTAGGCGATATCGTTAGACTATCCACGAAGAACTTCCGGTTCCGGTAAGGGTTAAAGCTAGTACCGTGATATATCCGGGTATAGGTAACTAAAAGAATCGGCGAGTAGGCGTATATGGTTCGCCTTCCTATATAGTATATAAGAATATACGATATATTCCCGGTATCCTTATTAGAACCGTGGAAAGACCGAGTAGCCGTTAAGCTATTAGCGAAGGATCTCCGCTTCTAAAGGAGGAGTAAGATAAATAGGAGTTAAAAGATATTGTTAGTTATAAAGAAGAATAGGGAAAAACGTTTTATCTTATAAAGTGGGCAGGCTAGCCGGTAGAGTATAATATCTAGGAATCAGAGGACCACCTAGAAAACGCTCTAGGGATCCGGAAAAGATACTAAAAACATAAAAAACATATATATAAGAAGTAGAACGACTACGAGATAGTATAAGGCGCCGAAGGGTCGTTAGATATAAAAATAAAAAACTTAATTATAGGCTATAATAACCTTTTCTTATAGTAACTTAATAAACAGGGTTAATCCCCCGACTAGCCCTAAAATCCTAAACTAGTAGTATAAAGTTTAACGCTATTATAGGCGATTAATACCAGCGAAGGCTTAGTGGAAAGAGGCGGAATTAACCGTTAAAGCTATAGAAGTTAGTCTCTCCGCCTAAGGTGGCGCCGGACGAATAGCGATAAGGGTTAGAACGGAAGGGTCCGGGGACCGTTTCCTCCTTATCGTTATTATTAGCGGCGGGCGAGGAGACGGGGGTATATCGAGAAGGAGGGCGAGGAGACTTAGGCGCCGGCTTAATAGTAGGAAGCTAGCTAATAAAGGGACTAGCCCAGGGCGTATAACTATGGCGAGGAGTTATTATACGGCTAGTAAAATAATAACTAAGGAGTAGGCGGCGAGGCTTATTAATAGCCGCTAATAAAGCGGCGAGGCTAGGTAGCGCTAGGAAGGCCTCGATGCCTTCCTAATTATCCTTATCGGGATAGGGGCGGCGATATATACCACGTAGATCGGCGAGGGAGCGCCGAAAAGATATAATATCCCGTAAGTTATCCTCTTAAGGCAGACGAATCTAGTCCAGAAGGACCGCGGCGCTATTATCGGTAACACGGCTAAGGCGGTGTATAAATTCTAATATTATAACCGAGCGTAGAGAAGTAACCTTATCTAAGACGAGCTATTAATTCTATTAATAATTAGTATAGGATCGCTAAGCGCTTAGCGGAAATAGAAACTTATAGCTTTAATAATAAGCTTATAGTCGCCACGTAGGACGACTGCCCGGAACCACTTATAAGTATTTAAGATACGGGTATAGGCGTATTAATACTAAATCGGCGTTAAGTTATCGTTCTTATTAAGTATACACTTACTATAATTTTAAAGCAGCTAAGCTACGTCTATTAAGAACTCTAGAATTTAATAAAAAGAATTTAGTATAAAATAATAGGAAACGCTAAAAGATTATCGAATATACGGCGGTGCACTATTACTAGTCACGAGCGTAAGTGATATAACGGCTAGTGCCTACTTAGCTAGTGGATTTATCGAAGTATTTAACTTCGATATAGTAACCTAAGCGAGTAATCTAATACTAGTACAGCGCCTTATTAATAGCGCTAAACTATCTTTAAGCCTGGTTAAAGGGCCTCTCGCTTATAGTGATAACCATCTATAAGGAAATATCGGATATAATAATAAAATAGCGAATAAACGGTAAAGAATAATAATAGTTAATAGATAGAAAATAGTAAATTATCGCCGTGTAATCGGCGATATTATAATAGAAGATAGTTATAGGAGGAAGGTTAAAATAATATAAGGGAAATTGCGTGATAGGATTATATACTCGTTTACGGAACGGTTACCTAGGCTAGGTATAATATCCGCGAAGGGTTAAATAACTATAGGTAATAATAATATTTATCGCGGAGTTTCTATAGTAATATTCGGATAAATCGCCAGGCATATAGTCGGCCATCGAACACGGACGAATAAGTAAATACGGAGCGGCCACTCTTTTTTCCTACGGGTTTTTAATAAGGGCTCGTATAGAATTAGATAGAAATAATTAATCGCGATAAACGCGTAATTAAAGGCATCACGATAATACGAGTCTACGAGACTAGACTTATTAGGAGGAGGGGTAGTGTAACGAGATAATCGCAGACCTATCGGTATATAGTCGGACCGATAGCCGCGCACGGACCACCGATCCGAACCTATCTTTATACGTGCGTTAAGGGATCAGTTTAATCCCTTAAATTAAAGTCTTGGTTTAAAGTCAGCGCTTAGTCAACGACTATACTGCGATCACTCTGCGATACTAAGCTATCGAGTCTTTTCTATAATATCTTCTCCTTGACTAAAGTCTAGGGACTTTCCTTTCGTTATAGGTTTATTCGCCCTTTCCCTGGTACCTGGATCGATATAGTAGCCCGGCTTTACGCCGCTTACTATAGCCTAAACGATATTCCCTAGCGCCGGATCGTCGTTTACTATTACCGGAATATCGCTTACTAGGACCAGGATAATTCCGCCGTAATAACCGCGCCCTATTAGCCCTAGGAACGCTAAACCGTTATATAAATCAACACGGCTAACGGGTCTTAGCTAATAATATATCCGATTAGCTAGCGCGCGGAAACAGGAACTTTTGCTAAAAACGATCCCGGGGCCCCATAAACACTACTATTAAGGAATAGGTCTCCGATAAAGGATATAAGAATAATAAGGAACTAGAGGACCTATACTATTTCGAGGAGGAGTCTAATAGCTCTAAGGACCTTATAGATAATAAAGCCGAGACTAATAGAGGCAGTGATTAACTATACTAGGTCGCTAAGAAACCCAGATTTATATTTAAATACTATAATCTCTACTAGGTATAACGATAATATACTAAGTATAAATAACTAATAAGATCTAATAATAAGGCCCTCCGCTATAAGAAGCCCTATTCCTACCTATTCCTAATAAAGGAATAAGGCAGTTAGGACTCCACGCTAATTAAAGGCGCTTAATAGGAAGTAATAGACCCCGTAGTCGGCCTATACGGTTATATATACGTAAGGGTCTAAGTCCGAGTAACCCTAGATAACGCTCCCTTTAAAGCTTATAAAAAATTTGGATGCCTCGCGATACGTTATAAGCTAATGCCTTCTCCCTTACCTCCCTGATATAGAAGTCGACACGTTTATAAGATCTACGCTTCGTAGCGTGGGTATATCACACACTATTAGATAGGCTTTATTCACCCTGCTAATATAAGGTATAGTGGACGGCTAGCCCCGAGTTAAACAGTTATATATAAAGGCTTAGGTGATTTCTAAACTAGAAGCCGGCCTACTCCTTAGGCAGTAATTAAACTATCCGAATAAGGTTAATATCCTTAATTCGCGGGACGCTATCTAGATTAGGTCCTCCGATAGTCCTATCGTACCGGCACGTATCTTCGCTAAACGTTTATTAGTTAGACGCCGACTAAAAGTCACTAAGAAGGTTACTATTCCGCTGTATTAATATAGATTTATCCTATTTAAAGAATAAAATATAACCTTAGACTCTATAGAATTCTAACTGGATATTAAGGGCTTACTGAACTATATCCTCAGTAAAGGGATATCCGTTCTAGTCTATATAGCTAACAACCGGCTATTATTTATTTCCCGAGGTAGTAAGCTAGGGTATACGGATCCCTTTTACGTGGACGGATATTTTCATATAAAGCAAGATAACGCCAGCGATATTCTAATAAAATAACTAGAGGTCGCGGAGACGTCCCTAAGTCCGGAAGGATAAGGCGATATCTTTAAAGGGTATTTACCTATTAGCGACAAGCTTACAATCGCTAAGAGCCTAGATACTCTAACTAAAGCGACTCTAGAAGGCGTGACTATTTATAACCACGGAGCCCGCTTTATATAACGCTTTACTAGGATTATTAGTAACTATCCTAAGGGTTAGACGGACTAAGGCGTTATTAATATAGACAAAAAGGACTATATACGCGTTCCCCTAATCGACCGGTAGTACACCTAAAGGATTAGCTAGAAGCTATATCCGCTTAGCTATAAGGACCGAGCCTTTTTAGACTAAATCCTAAACAGACTCTACGACCAGGACCGTATGAAATAGACGTTAGCACTAATACCCTTTAGTGCTCCGATTCTTATTATATAGTAAGAGGTAAAAGGTAAATATAAAGGCTATATATATTAAGTAGGTGATCGCGAAGAGTAAAGAGATAATCAGGATAAAGACACTTAGTGGTCAGGACGTGATTATACTTCAGTTAAAAGGTAAGGGGTGCTAAAGAGTTAAATTAATCGCTAGCCTCCTTATCCTAAGGATAGTTATCTATGCTTTCTTATATATATACTAGCCAGCTTTAGTCTAGCACGAGACCCTATTCTGCCCGATTAATTACTATCCCTTAGCTCGTGGCGATAGCTCGACTTATACCCTAGTGCCGACTATGTTATAGCCAGCGCCGAGTTAGGTCCCGGACCGGATACTCTATAGTTACCCGAAATCCGTACCGGTCTAGAACCTCGCCGTGACTTATAGCTATCCGGTACTTAGGTACTAGAGGTCCGGTACCTAATAGGGCGCCCCGTCTTTATAGTTTCCGTCCCGGAAACCTTAATACTAATCTAATATACCCGTGTTTTCCTCTAACCCGATATATCTTTATATTCTTCCTACCCCCCGATCTGCCTAATAACTTTATTATAACTCTAGCCTAATCTGCCCGTTATATTCCTCCTTGTAATTACCTATTCCGGAATATCATCCTTTATAATAACCCTATACTGGTTATAATATAATCCTTTACCGACCACTTTATTATCCTAAATACCTTTAGTAAGGTTAGCCCATAACTACCTTTATTATAATACTAGGGTAATCGTTCTTTCTAATCATAGTATTACCTTTATTATTCCTTCTATATATATAAAACAGGATACTAGTCCTACTTAACCTTAGAGATATCATATTCTGACTTTCCCACGATCCTATTCTTATTATTTTCCTCTTTTTACCCTATTCTAATTAACTTTATTAGATTAGATAACCAGCTTTATAAGTGATCCCACGCTACTCTATAATAAAGTTAAGACTAGCCGATAATACCTTTATATAATTCGTTCTTCTATCTATCCTACCGTGTATCTTACTACTAACTCTAATCTTATCTTAGTCCTAGTCTTATTCTTCTATTATAGCTATCTTTATTATATAGCGTTATAAGTTCCTCCCTTATCGTTTAACGCGTAGTTAGAGTATAAGCTAACCAGTATCCTAGCGTTATCCGACTATTATAGCTCCTAAGACTAATAAAAGATATACCGCTACTAGTAGTAATAGTATAGCTAAAACGCCTAGTAAACGTTAAAAAAAAACCGCCGCCGCTAATATACCGCCCGCCGCTACCGCTAAGCTTATTAATATAGGCAAAGGCGAGGGCCTTCATGCCCTATACTTATAGCACGCCGGCCACCTAACCGACTTAGACTTAAAGGAGGGGGGCACAATCCCGTATAAGTTATACCGATATAGCGCTAGTACATATCGTGTTATTAGCCTATATTTAACTCCTTACTTACCTACTTTCTTAGAGACATTAGCCAAATATCACTACTACTAGATTAACGGTAATTATTTATACCTTAATATAGGCTTATACTCCCTCCGCTATAGACCGCTCCGTGGTCCGTTCTATACTAACCGTCTCCTAGTTACCAATAGCGGGTAAGGCCGCCGCTAAAGTCTTATAGAATATTCTAAAAGCCGCTAAAACGCGGCCCGGCGGGTTTAATTAAGCCCGTCTTATAAGTATATCCTATTCCTCGTCTAATTATATATAAACGACTATAATAGGTAGCTACGCTCTAGGCTTAGTAAATTTTAAAAGTTAGTATCAGTAACTATAATACTAAGACTACCTATAGATGCGGTAAGGGTATACGGCCCGAGCAGCGCGACGATAAAGAGATTACCGCCGCTAAATAAGATACTCTAAAATAGGTTATAGCCTTATTAAAGGAGATATCGACCTCCTTAAAGGCTTAAAAAGAGATCCCGGATCTTCTAAAAAAATTCCTAGGGGTTTAGGGCGGTATTACCGCCTCGGGATTAGTTACCGGTCTTATTATAAATAGTAATACATAGGTAGTGCTCCCTAACCTAGGCGCTACTAACGGCGTTTATAGCACGCCCACCCCGGGACCGTTATCTGCCTAGAAGAAGGGTAAGGCTAAGAAGAAGGCCACCCCTATTCTAATTAAGGATAATACTATAATTAACGACGATAATAAAAAAATAAGGGTAAAGATACCCCCTCGCCTATTACCCCGACTCCTCCTCCTCCTCCCCCTTCCGCTAATATAATAGCGTAGGAACTCGACGATAACCTATAGCCAAGTCTTACCGGCCTTACCGCCGACCAGTCCTCTTTTTTTTCTTTTTTTTTTCTTTCTTTTTTAGAGGGGAATTTTATTCCTTTTTCTTTTTTAATAAAAAATCCTTTTAAGGCACTCCGTGTATCCTTACTCTATTATTATATCGTCCCGATTTAGTCCCCGCCGTGCCGTAGTCGTCGCCAGAATATATAAAAAATATCGGTCAATTAGTTCCGCTATTATATTCCTTATAGGTTCCTAGGTATTATCTTTATAGCCCTATCCTGCCTACTTAATAAGATATTCATATTATATTCCCTGGTAGCGATAGGCTACGATAGCTTCTACCTTATAGTTATCGTCTTTCTATAGTTTAACTATAACCTCCTACGGTTCGGGTAGTAATCCGTCGCGAGACCTTTATAGCCTAAGTAATAAAATATAGAACACGTTATATATCTTTATACTAATAGGCAGCTTTAACCTATAGGCTAGTCCGTGGCTACCTATTTACCCCGTAATCTTATAGGGTCTAATATACTTATCGCTTAGCTTACGGGATAGCCGGCGTTACTTTAGGTTCTTTATAGAGAGCAGGATATAGTCACTAATCTTAAACCGTTAGGCTATACGTCCCCGTTTATAATAACCTTCGTATATCGCCTAAGCCCTCTAAATCAGTTTAGCTATAGTCTTATAGTCGGCCACGAGTTAGGCAGCGCGCCGGTCCGCCTCTATAAAGCGGACTTCGCTAGCTCGGTATAACTTTACTTTATCGGGCCCCCTTAGATTATAGCCTAGTAGTGCCTCCGCGGGGATTATCTTCATGGCTAAATACTATACTATATTATATATAAACTCAGCTAATCCTAACTTATCTACCTATTTATCCTATTATAACGTGTAATAAGCTTATAAGTAATATTCTAAATTCTGGTTTTATCGTTCCGTTTATACGTCCGTCTATAAATACCACGTAGTAGATAAGCAGCGATCTATACTTAGGTAATAATTAAGAGCTACCTAAAAACGATTAGTAAAAAGGGCCCCCCTATCTAATATAATACTATCTAGAAGACCGAACCGACGAAAGGTATATATCTATAACGTATCCACGAGTCCGGGCGCTATTAAACCATTACTAGTCGGAATATATATTACGTACTTAGTTAGATAGTAGACCACGACCAAAATTACATCCTTCTTACGGCCTGCCCCCGTTACTAGCAGTAAACCGGTAATAAAATTAATCGAAATCTCTAAAAATAGGCGTTCGGGAATAGGAAGACTTACTAGCTCGCTATATAGCTTATAATACCTAGACGTGGTACGCTAGTATACTAGATAGGTAGGGATAAACTCCCGAATATCCTTAAATATATAATTCTAAAAATAATAACCAGAGATCCGTCGGACTATTCTTTTAATCCTATAGTAACTAGCTATTAGACTATTATAAAATACTTATAGAACCTTCCTACGTACACCGGAATAGTCGGGTATAAAAACCTTTTCTTAAAAACATAGGATACCTTACTTATCTCGGGACTAAGGCCTAGCCCTTCACCGGTTATTATTAGCTTCTCGCTAATTTATATAAAACGGGTCTTCGGCCTAAGCCTCGATAACCTCTTTATATAATATAGGCGAGTTAGAATTAGTAACCGATCCTAGGGTAATTAATCCTAGTATAAACTTTCTTAAAAACGCTTCCGCGGCCTTAGTATATTCGGAGGTAACTTTAGAGTTATTCGGGGTATACTACGGCTTCCGCGAGAGGCTATTAGCTAGGTTTAATAAGCCCGGCCGGTACTTAATCCTAAAATCATAGGCTATAATTTCTTTAAGCCAGCGTGTATACTACGCCTTTAACTTTAGCTTATCTATTAAATATTAGTGATTTAGGTGGTTAGTAAGGACTAATATAGGAGTCTAGCTATAAGCCACGTAGTGCCTTTAGGTACGGAATAATTTAATAATTACTATTAGCTCCGAATCGGGTATACTATAATTAAGTTCGGGTCTACGTAGTTTCCGGGATAAAAACGTAATAAGACGTTATATTCTATCCTTAAATTAGCTAATAACTACGCCGATTATAAAAGCCGATACGTCGGGCTTAATACGTATAGGTAATATAGGGTTAAAGTGCCGAACGACGGGTGACTTTATAAAAAGCCTCTTTTTTTCGGTAAATATTACCTTAGCCTTAAGTCCGAAAACGATAATCCTGGGGTTCCCCCCCTTAGTTAAATCTATTAACGGTATGGCCACCTTTAAGTAGTTCTTAATAAATCTCCTATAGAACCCGGTAAGGCCGGTAAAAACTTAAATCTTCTTAACGGTATTAGGCTCCTCCTAATCGCGGATAGCTTCGATACACGCAGGGTCTATATAGACTCCCTCGGGGCTATAAATAAAGCTAAGGAATTCGACCTTACGGGTCTTAAACCTATATTTCTCAGGATTAGTAAAGAGCGACTAGTCACGGAGTTACTATAGTACCTAACATATATACACGCGGTACTTATCTAGGTCCCGACTATAAATTAAGATATCGTCGAGGTATATTATATAGATAGTATCCACGAGACCGGCCAGGGCCTAATTAAAAAATTATTAGAAACTCGCCGGGGTGTTTATAAGTCCGAATAGTATTACGAGGTATTTATAGTGCCTATACTTTATCCGGAAAGCCGTCTTCTATTTATCTCCCCCCCGGATACGGAGCTAGTAGTAGGTATTCTTAGGGTCTAGTTTAGTATAGTAACTACTGGTAAATAGCCTATCCAGAATCTCGTGGATTAATAGGAGTAGAGTGCGGTCCTTAACCGTTACCTTATTAAGCCCGCGGTAGTTAACGCAGAGTCGTAGCTTCCCGCCCTTCTTCGGGATAAATAGGATAGGGGCTCCTACCGGACTACTTAATAGTCTAATCCAGCCCTTCGCGAGGGTACCCTTAATTTATTATCGGAGTACTTCGAGTTCTTATATCGCTAAAGGGTAAATAGGCCTAAATAATAGTATTTTCCCCTCCTTTATATTAATACCGTGGTCCTAGCGTTAGTAAGCGGGGAGTCGGCCCGCGTCCTCGATATTAAATATATTAGTAAAGTCCTTATATTAGTCGGGTAGGGTAAAGGGAGCCTCGGGATAATCTTTATCCGGTTTTTTATCCGATAGTTCCGTTTCTGCCTTATCTAAATCCTGCTATAGGCTTATCTAGCCTAACCGAAGGGAGACTTCTTTAAATAACTTCAGTATTAACACTTACTATACGTCTTCCCTCGCCATTCTTATATTTCTTCGGGATATAACCAGTTCTAGGTCACCTCTTATAATAAGGTAAGTCTAAGTCTTTCGGGCCTAATCGATATTAGGGTTAGCTTATCCTAGCCAGGGTAGACCTAGGATAATCTTAGGGCTAGACGGGTTAAGGTCTATAATATAGAACTTATCCTGTTAGATCTTTATACGGCCCTAGTAGTCTTTCGTCTTAATAATTCTGGATACTATTAAAGAAAGGCGAAGCCGTTACTATGCAGAACGGCTTAGGCAGTATAATCTCGGATAAGTCTTCGATAACAGGAGTGCTCGAAACCACGAAGTGCATATAACCAAAACAACACATATAATAAGGAGACCTTTAGAAAAGGTTCCTGGAAGTGCGCGCTGCTCTGATCAGGGTAACGTAGCTTAAATAAAGTGAATATAATAAATATAGCAGAACTTAGAGTTCAAAGGATAATAATTATATAGGATAATCCTTATTATCTATATCTAGGTAGCGTTGCCATGTATATATAATATATAAGATAAATAAAAAAGCGCGCGTCTTATAACGTCACGTAACGTCCTAACGATATAGCACTAGGTCTCTAATCTACCCCTCTATAATCGGCCCTAGTTATCTTACTTATATCCTCGTGGCTATAATAACTCTAAATATAATTAGGTTACCCTAATTAAGCTAAGTATAATCTAGTAAAACTATTCTAAAGACTTATTTACGCTTATAGAGAGTCCGTCCGCCGATTATATAATCCTCCTTATTAGTATATACTCTCTCTATAATAGCCGTAACTATATTCTTATCCTACTTAATCCTAGTATTATACCGTAACTATCCTTCCTAGGGAATCGCGTATAAAGGCGGTATATATAAAGAACCGTTAATAGCGGTATTATAAAGTATCGCCTAGTAAACACTATTATATAAATAAACCTAATTATCTTAAGAGAATAAGCTAGGTTTAATTAGACTAATACGAGTATCTATAGGGCGAGGATTATATAGTCTATAGAATAGGTGACTATAAGATATCTTAACGCCCTTATCCTGCTCCTCTATATCCTTAATCTATTTACCCTGGATATTAATCTTCCTAGGCTATACTAAGACCTTCTTTAGCGATATCTAAATAATCTCGTAGCTATTCAGGTTAATACTAGTAAACTTAGAAGATTTAGAGGGCTTAGGAGTCTTCTTAGGACTCTTCGTGACCTTAGTGATCTTCTTAGGCGTGACCGGTACTAAGGGCTTCTTAGAGATAGCCTTAGGTATTTTAGGGCGTACTAGGACACCCCTATCTTTCTTAGGCTCCTATAACTTAGGAGTACTCGTAACTAGGGCCTAAGTCTTCTTCTTAGCCTAATTAAAGAAACCAGGGGCTATACGCTTAGACTTAATAATAGGTTTATTAATAAGAGTAAAACCTATACTCTTAGGAGGAGGCGGTAAAGGAGACTAAGAAACCACCGGGACTACTAATATTTCTAATAACTAAAACCGAGAATTACTCTAATATAGGATAGCTATTCTTCCATAATATAATAAGCGTAAGCTATACTATTATTTAAATAGCAGCGTCCTTATACGAACCGGTGAATCTTTAAGCTTTAAGGGAATAAGTAGCCCTCCTAGATAATAGCTCGTATCTACTCGATAATAAAGAGGCCGTATAAGTAATTATCCGTCTAATAAGGACCGGGAATAATATAGAAATAGCGAGTAAGGCTAAAAACGGCCTTATTAGGTATACTAATACTACGTAGCTAACCTATAGCGTACTTAAATAACCGTAAAAGGCGGTCCTTAGTATCACTAATATTCTAAATACTATTATACCTATATATATACTATATCTCTTAATCTATAATTAGACTAATAAAGTGATTCTTAAAATAATAAATAATAGGGATAAAACGACTCCTTTTAATATAATTAATTTCCCTAAATAGTTAAGGGGAGTAAACTACTATATAGCTATTTAGCTCCTAGTAAGGCGCTATACTAATCCAGGCTATAAGGCGGGTATCCCCTTATCTAGGCTGAAGTATAGCACGTATTATATCTTCTAGACTGCCTTTTTTAAGCTATCTCTTATTTATTAGGTTATAGTAAGTCCTAAAAGAAGACTGTATTACCGGGTAAATATCTCCTAGTCTCTCGCTAAACGTGCTTATTATAGGAATATAAGGCAGTATTATATTAACCGCGGCAGCGTTAAGTTTACTATCCATAGCGTTCTTAAGAAAACGTTAGACTACGCGTATATTATCTTTAGGCTATTAAGGGAAACCTATAAAGGGGGCGGCGTTATCGGAGATATTAAATAGACGATACGGCAGTCCTTATATAGGGAATACCTATCGGCTATTATTAGGATTATTAATACGGCGGGGGCGCGTGGTCTTATTAATAGTAACGCGGGTAGCAGGAACGATATTAGCGGTAAGGATAGGACCGGCGGGAGCCGGCTCCTAATAGTTAGTAAGGGATATAGATATTCTTAATATCTCTATTAGCCTAATCACGGTAATATATAGGCGGGGGGATATAGGAAAATATATAAGGGTAGCAGGGGTAATAAATAGTAAAGAAATAGATAGGGGGTAAGTTAGAAATAAACTCAACGATATAGGAAAAAAAGAGGAAGAGAGGAAAAACGGGTTAACTAAAGCTAGTAATAGGGGATATATATCCTTTATCGGCGTCTAATATTTCTAGGCAGTCCCTCCCTTATAAGACTGGCTTTAACTAGAGTTTCTATTATGGCTACTAGTTAAATAGGGTCGTGATTATTAAAGAAAGGGTAATCCTAATACTATTTATGGTTCTCGGATAAAGGTAACTTAGTAAATTAGGCGTGGGATCTAAATACGGAAGTCGGCTTATTATATAACCGATCTGATTAGACGGAAAGATTAGATAGTACCTTTTCTATTATACCTATAGTCGCGACTATATAATAAAGCGATATAAGGAAGGTAATCGTGAATTATACTTAAAGCCTAATCTTTTTAGTAACTTAAAATAGGCTATTTATTTAACTACGCCTCCTTAAGTTACTAAAACTATAAATCGCTAGGCCATATTACTTATCGTTAAGGGATATAAGGCGGGGGGGGGGCCTACCGGCTAAAGGCGTATTTTTCGGGCTCTACGTCTTTATATTACCGTATAATTCGATATCGTGTTCCCCTTAAACTTCTTATTAATAATAATAATAAGATTATTAATATATCCGCTAAAGCTCTAATCACGGGGCTTAATAACCTTAGCTCTTATAAGCGTAAAAAAGCCGTGGCTTATTAGGAGTCGGTCTATCCTATACTATACTTCTAGTCTAAGACACGACTTATCGTAGGTACGGTTAATAAGTATCATGTTTTTATAATAGTCTAAAACATAATAGTAAGTTCTCTTTACGCTTTTAGTCGTGTTGCCCTAATTAGGGTTAGCTAATATTATAGATATAGGTAAACTCGTACTTTATTTAGTATAAAGTGGCTAGTAAGGGTGGTATATCGTGTATCGAACTAGATTTCGTGGGCTAAGTTATCTAAGATGACTCTAAGGCTATTATCGCAGGCCGGGTATAGGATAGCCTACTAAATCTTACTAATAGAGACGTGGAATAGGAGCTATTTAAGAAGATAAGGTCTAGTAATGGTTTATCTCTATTTCGTCGCCGTGTATTCGTGGCTAAGGACCTTGCTAGTCTATAAAAGGAGTATATTATAAAGACGGTGACCCGGGCTTATACGGTTAGAGCCCTGATTATCTAAGGGTTCGGGGTTATTAATAAGATACCGTGCTAGTGCTATAAGGAACGGTGGTCGGCTATAAGTAATCGGGTTAATAATAAAATCACTTATCTTTTTTTTTAGTGCGTGTCGCTCTAATATAACGATCGATTTCCGGACTCCGCTAACTACTATTTTTATAAGATAGCTTACACGTATCGTGATAACGGGCTTCGGAAGCAGTTCTATTAGTCTAATCAGGAGGTCTTATAGCCGGATAGTGACTATATAGGTATTAGTCACTCTAATCTATATACTAAAGACTTACTAGTACTACTATAGTCCGTATACGACGATAAGCCACGTCCACGGCTATCGCCTCGATACAGCGTCTTTATAGTAAACACTATTACTGTATACTATAAAAGTGCTTAGTAGATACGCGACGTTTATAGAGGAAGGGGTCTTAAACCGTAGGACTATATAATAGCATAGGTCCCTGTGTTAGCGTATAAATATAAGGATAACCTCGAGAAGTTCTGTTATACTATTTAGAATAACCCGATAAAAAGGGATTAAAAAAAGATAGTGGAGTAGTATTATATCCCCTTTATCTCTAGGGCTTAGGTTTAGCGGTATAAGTCGGAAGTATATAGCCCTAATAATAGCGACTATAAGCGTAAGCCGGAGTAAGATATGGATAAGTGATTCGGGTAGTGATTACTATAATGAGGGTAACCTTAGTATAATTAGGATATTTTATTTCGGTGCGTGGCGTAAACGGGTAAAGGAAAGGTAGATAAATAATAAATATATTTAGTGGATATATCTTTATGGTATCCACTTAGTTAGTGCGTTTTGATAAATTGGGCTACGAGTAGTAGGCTGTACGCGTGGAAGAGAGGAATATTAAGGAAATAGCTGTTGAATTCGTAGATCCGTAGGATTACTGCTTATTACGTAAACGCGTAGTTTTTTTGTGTAAAGAACTGACTTCTGGGATTGCTTCCTGGATCCGGGGCTGGCAAAAGACCCTGAAAGATTGGGTGGCGACTGTTACGTCAATAGCCTACGCGACGGTTATTACGCCACGTTATTTGCTTAAGTAATAACTAAGATATCGTATTTACGATACCTAGTATATTTATAAGATTATTACTTATTATAAGTATAATATCAACACCCCCCCGTAAGCTGACTCTTATATAATAAGTGCAGCTTAGTCAGGTTATAGTTATAATTATGTTATGTTATAGTGCAGTAATCCTAGTCTATCTAAGACTAGAATACATAGAGGAAAAATCTGAAAAAACCTCTTCTTTGTAATTCAAGGGAAAATTCAAAAACCCTTGTTATTATTATAGTATATTATCCAAAGGAAAGTTCAGAAAAACCTTTGATATCTAGGAAAACCCGAAGGTAAAAAACCTAGTCATTCCCCTTATAAAGAACTAAGAATACTAAGTATTAAAACCTAGTATTTTAATTCTTTAATATTATTATAAGGCGGCAAATCATACTCAGGCAACGTATCGTCCTTATGACCTAGGTTCATACAACCGCAAAGAGTATTATGAGTCTCTTTTGCTAAACCTTTAGTTATTGTATCAGCTATATTAAATTTCGTATTTATATACGATTTTTATTTTATTATTTTATAACTGTTGCCTGCAGTAGTGATACTGCCTGTCGATATGCTTTACCCGTTTATGAAATTCAGGGTTTTCGGCGAGCTTCTTTATACTCTTACTATCTATTAAGATAGTAGGAATTTCAAGAGTTTCATTATTATTATTATTATTATTATTATTATTATTATTATTATTATTATTATTATTATTATTGCCTCTTGTATTAGAATCTAGACCTAGATTCTATAGTATTTCTTTATATATATTATAAAGATAGATTCCTTCTTTAGAAGCTTCTGTGAGAGCTATATATTCGGCCTCTGTTGTTGATAAAGCAACGACTTTTTGTTTAGTTAAGGTCCAACTAACGGGGTTATTTACTCCTACGCAGTAAATATATCCTGAAGTCGAGGTTCTATCCTGGATTATATCTGGAAAGCTGGCATCAGAATAACCGTAAATACCAAGGTCTTCTTTATTACAGTTATATAAAAGACCGATATTAGGATATGTATTTATATAAGCCTAGATTCGATTTAACGCAGTAAAGTGGTCTTACGAGGGATTACTTATATAGCGAGAACACTGGTTAACTGCGTAACTTATATCTGGTCTTGAATGTAAGGCTAAATATAATAAAGCCCCGATTTCCTGTTAGTATTTATTTATATTATTAGTTAATACTTGTTCAGGATTTGGTACTAGGACCTTCTTATGTATACAAGGGGTATTAACCCTTTTCAGACTTTGTTTATTATACCTTTCAAGTATCTTATTAGTATAAGGCAACTGACTTATAGAAAGAGTCTTGTTTTCCTTATTTATATTTATTATATAACCTAGAAAGGTATTTATTTTACCTAAGTCTTTAAGTGTAATATCTTTAGATATCTCCTTAAACAAATAGTCTAAAGTATCCTTAGAAGGGCTCAGAGCCACTATATTATCAACGTGGCATAAAAGAATAGCTCGTTCTTCTATTCTTTTAATTTTATTATATTTATAAAAGGTAAAAAGTCCGTTATTATATTCAGAGACCCGGTAACCTAGTTTAGTTAATATCTTAACCAGGTAATTATACCAGAGTCTAGGACTTTGTTTTAACCCGTATAAAGCTTTATTAAGCTTGTAGAGTGTTATATAATTATTATTTTTATTTTTATTATTTTCTGAGCTGTCTTCTTTCTCGAAGCCTATGGGTTGTATAGCGTATATTAAGGTAACAATATCAGCATGAACGAACGCGTTTTTGACGTCGAACTGCCTGAATTTCCAGCCACGTGATACGCCTAGTATTAAAGCTAGTTTATAGCTTTCTGGCCGGTAGGTAGTTAAAAAGGTTTCTAGATAATTAAGACCTAGAACCTGATTAAACCCCTGAATAACCCACCGAGCCTTATATTGAATAGCTTCGCCAGAGCTATTATATTTAATTCTAAAGACCCAACGACCTCCTAGTACGTGGTAGTCTTCTTTTATTTTATTATAATTATTAGGCGTATTTCTTATATTTATTAAGTCCCAGGTCTTTCTCTTTTCGAGTTCTGATATTTCTGCTACTATCGCGTCTATCCATTTATCTTTATCTAGGCAGTTCATAGCCTGTTTATAGGTAGCTGGTTCGTTAATCGAATTTATAGTTAAAAGAAATGAGGAATTTTCTTAAAACTATAGGTTTCTAAGTATTATATCTTTTATATAATATAGTAAGTGCGCACTATTATCATAGGATATTAAATCCTTATAGTCCGGTTTTAATGGTTCTAAAGGTATTTAGACTTCTAGCCTGGTACTCTGGCTACTATTATTATTAGCCGGGCTATAGTTAATATTATTATTATTATTATTATTAATAGCTGGAACTTCATAGCCCGCTGCCCGCAGACAAAGACTCTTACGTCTATTATTATTATTATTCTCTTCTTCAGGTTAAATAGACTTAACAGAACGTTTCGAAACGCGCGAAGGAATATTTTATGAAAATTAACCGGTATTTTCACTAAAAGTGATTCCTTTATTATACTTAACGGGTTAATAAGGCCCGCGGTTAGAAACCTGGTTATTATATGCCTGAGTATTAATATAAGGAGGGAGGTTATTATTATATTCTTTTTGAGGCGTATATTTATTATTATAGTTATCTAAAAAAAAGTGAAGAAACTGATTCTCTAAGATATAAACGTCTCGAAACCAACTAGTCTTTCTAGTTACTGGGTTATAAACCTTATAGTTATAGTCATTAAAACCTATTAAAGCACCTCGAAGTGCTCTTGTATCTAGTTTCTTTATATTCGGGTCGTTGTTTTTATAATAAACAATAGAACCCCAGACCCGTATATTATTAATATTAGGTTTCTGACCTTATAAAAGCTTAAAGGGACTCTTATATTGAAGAGCTAAATTAGGTAATCTGTTATATATATAAACAGCTAAGAGAACAGCTTCACTCTAAAGGTAACGAGGCAGCCCTGAGTGGAAAAGAAGAGCTCGAACCTTTTCTATTATAGTTCTTATAACTCGTTTAACAGAGCCTTAAGCTTTATAAGTGTACGGTGGCTTTATATTATGCTTTATACCTGCAAAGAGGCGTTAAAAAGAGGCGTTATTAAATTCTTTTCCACCGTCTATATCTACTTCTTTAATAAAGAAGTGATATTTATTATTATTATTATTATTTTCTACCTAAGCCTTCCACTCTTTTATAGCTGTAACTACCGTCGTTTTAGACTTATCTAAGAGCAGTTATTCCTATAGGAACCGGGTGGAACGGTCTAGTATAAATAAAATCCAACGCTTTTTATTATGAGAAAGAGGTTCGATCGGTCCGCAAAGATCTATATAAACCTTTTCTAAATAGGAAAAGTCTTTGTATTTATTAATTGAATCTTCATTCGCAAGTATAATAGACTTGCTCTTCTTATAGGCATCATAGCTCTATATTTCAGTTAACTCTTCGTTGGTTATATTATAATCGTTTTTAAGAGTATTAGTATAAAGACTTTTTAAGGTAACAGGGTTAATATGACCCATCCTGTTATGCCATAGCGTTGTGTTTTCAGTTATAGAGGTAGTCCTTCGACGGTTATTACGGTCTCTTTGTTTATAAAGCTCTTCTTAAGGTTAAAGAGGTTGAGGTTTCTTTGTTATATTATTTCTTTATTAAGGTTCAACTAACCCCTTTCTTGTATTTCTTTGTTTATTCAATTTCTTTAAAGCCTGTTCTTTAAACCTCTAAAACCTTTTTATTCTAGTTAAGTCTTAAGACTATTCTTTAGGTAAAATACCTCTTTATAACAGTTTCTTTGTGTTTTTTCTAGTATTTATTATATTTATTTTCTAAGACTTAACCCCCCCGTACGATAGTGCCCGTGCTACAGCCCAGTATAGCCCGTTATAAAGCAGAGCCGTTATATAAAGAAAGAGGGGCTCTTTATTATTAAATAATAAGAGCTTTTTGTTTCTAGTAAGACCGCGAGCTTTAGTATTAAGACGAGAGAGACTAATAATATTCGTGCCTATTTCCGGTATATAAAGGCACTCTTTTAAAAGCAGAAGCTTTCTAGTATCCTTGAATTTTATAACGCAGTCTCCTTTACCTTATATCTTTATTTCCTTTGCCTGACCCTAACAAACAGTTCTCTTTTTGGAATTATAAGTAGAAAAGAGTCTTTTATTTATAATAATATACGCCGTAGCCCCGCTATCTACACAGAAATTCAGATCTAATTTAATACGGTTTTCTGCTTATATTTTATAAATCTTTTCTACTAACTAATCTATATTAAGGTCAGTATTATTTATATCTTTATTCTTAGAAAAGATAATAAATACCTAATCCATATCTATTAAATCCTGTATGAAAGGATTAGGACGGTCTAGAAGAGGAAACGGAGGAGGAAGGACGTCTTTAAAGATAACGCCGCCTCTTCGTTTTTATTATCGTCTTCCTATTCTTTTTCCTTTTCTTTTTCCTACGGCTAATCCTACTACTGATTCTATTAATCTATAATTATATTAACCGTAGCAGACTTGTCGTTCTCCTCCTCTAAAGAAGTATCTAAGGCGTGCGGTTCCTTTGCCTTTAGTACGAGGTTTATTATACGTTTCTCTCTTCGAGAGAGACTCGTCTTTCCTCCTTTCTTTTCCTTTAACTAAGACTTATTTACCCTATTCTGGGTATTTTTCCTTAATCCTGAATTATTCTTTATTACCTAGTTCTTAGGTGCTTTTTTAGGATAGAGAAAATAGTAGTTAGTCGGCGTATAACTTGGCTTCTTATAGTTCTTATAGAATAAACCCTTAGTCTTTTTCTAGCGTTTTTTGCTGTTATTCTTCTATGATTTCGAACCTTATATAAGGAGGGTATTCGACGGCTAATCGACCTTTCTTAAAGCGTCTATTAATTCCGCTATTAATTTATCTAGTATATAACTAGTAATATCGTGACGGAGAGCTTAAGTTATTTGCCCTACTATAGATTCGTACCTCTTATCGAGACTATTAAGAATCCAGGTAAAGATCACCTTATTAGAAAAGGATATACCTCTTTAATTTAAGGTAAGTAGTCTCTCTTATATTTTATATAAATACGCTTTAAGATTAGGGAATTCCGAAGGCGAGAGGTTAAAAAAAGAAGTCAGGACGATATTAGCCTGGAATCCCTTTGCTTTATATAAATCCTTCAGTTTTTCCTATACTTTTAAAGCTTTGTTTATTCCTTAAACCTGGGTTAAGGGGCCGTCTAAAAGAGTAAAGAGAATATCTCTAGCTGCCTTTAGAGACTCCTCCTTCTATTTTATAGAAGGATTTACTAGAAGGGGCTTTATAATATCTTTAATATATTTTCCTTTACGAGCAAAGTAAGCATGTATTCCTATAGTCCAGTTTTGATAGTCTGTGCTGCCCTAGAGCTTCCGGACCGAAATTTCTTTGCTAGTCTCTTGTTAAGCCATTTTTAAGCAGCAGAACGATATTTTTTATTATTTATTTAGGTTAAAATTAACTAAGTTATTTAACGATTTATTTTTATTATTTTTATTCGTTTTCCTTTATTCCTTTTTCTTTATTGCGTTATCGATAAAGGATAGAAATAAAGAATACTAAGCTAAAGGTCTGATTCTGATTAGCCTAGCTTTGAAAAGTGGGTCTAAAAGTGGGTCTAAACGGTAAAGCTATTTATAGATCTCGCGGCGCGAAGAAAAGCGATACTCGTATAAAGCGAATAACAGGATTTCTATAGGCGGACTTTTTACTAAAAGCTTATATACTATATTACGATATCCTATTATTATAGGTAGCGCGGTAGGTTAAGTGGCTTAATTATTATAGCTGTTATTCGTGGATATATAATAGCTCTTATATTTAATCCACGTATTCGTTATTTTTCTTCTTTTTTAAAAAGCCCTTTATAAAACACAGGAATAGTATATCCGATCGTGATAAAGAGCCTTATTCCGATCGTGTAGTTCTTCCGGAACAGGAACAAAGAGCTTGGCATAGCTCTTAGTAACCGTATTAGGAAGAATAAAGAGCTTTGAACCGTGGTATCAGAACGAACGGTTCGAATCGATTAGCTGTTTTCGGGAGATAAAGGAATTTCGTATAGTCGGAGATAAGGATCTACGACCGGGGGAGGATAAAGGGATAGCCTGAAAAGGCAGGTAGGAGTCTTTTTGGTATTTTGCGTGGCCTAAAAAGGCGGGAGTCTTTTTAGTATTTCGAGTAGAATAATAGGGTAGAAAAGAGTAGATTTCCTTCTTTACTAACCCGGGCTTATAACCTTTTAATAAATTAGGCTACGAGTAGTAGGCTATACGCGTGGAAAAGAGGAATATTAAGCAAATAGCTGTTGAATTCGTAGATCCATAGGATTACTGCTTATTACGCAAACGTGTAGTTTTTTTGTGTAAAGAACTGACTTCTGGGATTTCTTCCTGGATCCGGGGCTGGCAAAAGACTCTGAAAGATTGGGTGGCGACTGTTACGTTAATAGCCTACGCGACGGTTATTACGCCACGTTATTTGCTTAAGTAATAACTAAGATATCGTATTTAGGATACCTAGTATATTTATAAGATTATTACTTATTATAAGTATAATATCAACAGTGCGTAGAAACAGAAAATAGTAATAGTAAAATATAAATAAAAGGAACTAATAAATAAAATAATAAGTAGAAGGGCGTGGAATAGGGTAATTAGGGTAATAAAGGGCAAACGGGGCAGAAATACGAAAAAGAGCGAGTTAAGGAGTCCTAAAAGTGGTGTTTTTATTTTAGAGGGTAGTGGTTAGTTTTTAACGATAAGTAGATAGCGGTTCCTTATATATCCTTAGCCCTAATACTATATATAAGACTCTTATTAAGTATAGTATTACCACGATTAAGTTAACTAAGTAGAAAGTAATAGTAAGGGATAAAGTATAAGGTCCTAGTATAGTCCTTATACTTACTTAGGTTAAAGTTAGGATCTCTAGGGATATAGACTTCGACTCTTCCTGACTACGTCGCTTTCCAGAGCTCTGCTTCTAACCTCTTATAATACTCGCCTAGTAAGTCCCGAAGTCTTATTAACTGTGGTAGAAGTATATTAACGGTTTAATTAGGGGAACCTGCGTTATCTTAGCGCTTATTATCCTCGGCCCTAGTATCTTTATTACTAGATATATCTAAGAGGAGGGGTGCTTTAACTAGCTCTTTATTTATAGGGACACCGCGGGCAGGGTACGTAATTATTAGTTCTCTAGCATAGTTCCGTTCTAGTATCGTCTAGTCCTCCGGCTCCTAGTATCCGTCTTCGTCCTAGATAAACTTCTTAAGGCGGTTAGCGGTAAAAGTAACGCCCTAAAGCTCTTCCCCTAATAAAGTCGATAGCCTAAAGGTCTTATTATCCTAATTAAACGATATAATACGAAATAGGCTATTTTAGCGGTAGTCTAGCTTCTTATCGCGGCTTATATTAATAGCTAGCTTAGTATCGTGTATAAGGATAAGGTCGCTAACTCGGAGTCTTTGCTTATATAGGGTCCTAACTCTTAAACGGTTAATAGAGTCCGTTTTCTGCTACCGTTACTTATTAATTATATCGGTAATAGTCCTCCGGTTAGCTTCTAATTAGGCGAAGGCCCTTAGGCGTAGTAATATCTCTTCCTTAGGGGTCTTAACGCGGCCCTAGTTAAGCACTCTCTAAGTAAGGCAGGTCGTCTTAATAGGCGTAATAGCCTTATAGCTATAAAGGAGGTAAAAGGGGGTCTTTCCGGTGAATACTCGGATAGTTATACGATCCGCGAAAAGGACTATAAGCAGGATCTTATATAACGTACTATAATAAATCTTCTACTAAATAATAAGCGTATAGGCGATAGGCTTATATCCTACCTTATTTCGACTATTAGCGCGGGGGTAATAGGCAGAGATAACCTTCCGCTTTATTAGGTATACCCGATTTAGCTTAATCACGCTGCCCTTATTCTTAGGACCTCCGTCCACGATAATATACTAGTATAGTCTATACCGGCAGATAACGTCTTCCTATAAGAATATCGCGACGGCTTATAATATATTCTTCTATAGCAGATAGGCTTTAACCTATTCCGTGAATATATATTAAGCTTCTACTAAGTAATACCCGTTAAGATACTAAATATTAAGACTTACCTATATAAAGGGGAGGGCTTATTAAGGCAGTTAGGTAGCGATTAGGGGATCCTCGCGTGCTTTACCTTAGCGGCTCTAATACTTAGCGTATACTTCGATAACCTCCTTAGTCTGCTTATAGATACCGTCCTAGGTATATAAGGGGGTAAGCTTCTAGTATATCCTGTCCCTTATATAATAGCCTAACTTATTATAGGCCTTCCTAATCAGGGTAACCTAAGTCTTTTTATCGTTAATCCACCTTTTAAGAGTCGAATCTTTCTTAGTAACTCTTATCTATAATAAACCGTCCTTTATAAAAACACGGGTTAATCGATCTCTAATATAGCGGGCGTTACGAGGGTCTATTCTAAAGGGTATCCGTAGCCTTATTAAATATAAGGCCACTTATTAAGAGAACTAGCTTTAGGTAACATCTAGGTCTAAAACGTCTTTAGCCAGGGTAGGGTTATTAAACCTCTTATCCGTATCTATAAGAAAGATTCGGCTATTAATAAAGTTATTAATATCTCCTTCTATAGCGTTATTAGCCTAATTAGACGGAGTAGCAGGTATCCTTAAAAGTCCGTCGGCTATAGTATTCTTAGTTCCCTTAATATACTTAACCTCGAAGTTAAAGAGTCGGATCCAGGTAATCCACCGAGTAATAAATACGCCGGGTAGGTCCGTGGCAGAACCACTAAGCTAGGATACTAAGGCTTAAGTATCTATTTCTAGTATAAAGCGGACTCCGTAAAGATAGTTATAAAGTCAGCGAAGTACCTTTAATACTCCCCTTAGCTTTAGCTTACCGGCGTTATAGACCTTCTCCGCCGGGTTCTATCTACCGCTATTATATAGGGTAATAGCTCTCTTCCTATCGATATACTAGCCTAAGATCCCGCCCTAGCCCTTAATATATACGTCGACGATTATATAAATAATACTAGCCCCTTTACCGTATTTAATAATAATTAAAACTAGTATAGAGGTTAGGGTAACCTTAAAAGTATTTATAGCGTATTACTAAGGCTCGCTTTATAAGAAGATAGAAGTTTTTTTTAGCAGGTCTATTAACGGCCCCGCGATAATAACGAAGCGGTAGATTTAGATACGGTAAAAGGTAGCGAGACTAAAAAAAGAACGGACTTCGGAAATAGTCCGGCACTTCTACTACTTAGTTAACTTAGCTACCTTAGCCTGCTTAAGGGAATAGCTATCAGTGCCGTATATATAGCCCACGATAATAGCCGCTTTCTAATACTATTAGCTTTTAGCGCTAGCTATAGTACCTCTAGCAAGCTCTATATTAAGAAGGACTTTATCGATATTACTAATATACTTAGCTATATAGCGGCGAATTCTAGGCTTAATTAGGGTATCGTTATAGGTAGTAGTCGGCCCTTTAACCATAATATCGTTAATAAAGGGTCGATAATACTAAGGAATAAGGTTATAAAGGATATAGGTTATAGTATATATAAACTAAGCCACTAAGTTAATCGCCCCTTATAGAAGGGTGTATATCCTAAAGAGTCCTAAAACCGTAGCGAAGGTCGTTAAGTCCCTTAATTCCTTATTAAGGGTAACCTAGTCGTAGCCGGAGAAGAAATCCAGAAGGGAAACTATCTTATATATACCGAAGTCCTCGGAAAACTTATCGGCCCTAGGCGGGATAAAGGTATCGCGTAAGATAATAGCATTAATCTTAGTAGTAGAGTTAATAAGGCGTATATTACTATCTTTCTTCTTTATAAGGAACTAGGGATTTCGGTAGGCCGCGTGGCTTTCCTTAATAACCCCCTTATCCTTCCTATCCTTAATTATCTTAACGATAATAGACTCTAGGGCTCTTAGGATAAGGATCCCTTTCGCCTATTATACTTTATACGGAACCACCTTAATCTTTTATAGCGGGGCGACTCTAGGGTTAAGCCTCCCGTATTCTTACTAATCCTATATAAAGGCAGCTTCGCGGTTTAGGAGGGTCTTTATTAGGAGCTCCTTTTTTATAGGTAATAGATAGTCGGTAGAGTCTAAGATATCTTTAAGTCGCTTTTCCGTAAGTCTCGAGTAAGGGGTAATCTTAGAGAACTTTAGGGTGATTAGGCTAATAAAACGGTTATCTTCCTATTCCTATATATCCTCGGAGATTCCCGCTAAGATCTTCTGCTTCTAGAGGGGGTCGCCTTTAAGGACGGAACTATCGGATAGTGTATTATTTATAGGGTGAATCTTAAGGGCTTTCGGCTTATATATAGTATAGATAGCCTGATTAGGCTTATAGTATACCTCCTTAATTAGGTCTTAGTGCTTTTTCCTTTTTACGGTCTATAGCTTTTCCTTAGCTATTACGGCGGCGCTAGTAATACGCGCGTCTTCGGCCCTTAGAGCCGATAACGCTAACGACTAATAAGACTTCCACGCTTACGACTTAAAATTAGTATAAGTAACTTAGTATAAATTAGGCTAATTAGGGTAACTACGATAAGGACTTGTAGAAAAATATAGTAGTAAAGGAAGAAAACGGTGTTTATAGTGTTATCGGGCTTCCTTATCGTATTTCCTATACCCTCGGCCCTAATTCCGTGGTATCGCCCTTAAGGCCACGTAGACCCTTAGTAAAAGTAGCTTAATCTCCTTAGAGAACACGAAGGCTACTAAAGACGCTACGCCGGCGTCTCTAATCGTGTATTAAATCTTATCGCCCTCCTTTAGAACGTCTAAAAGGTAATAATTAGCCTTATCCTTAATAGATAGCGAGGTAGCGGCCCTAGGCTAATAAGTAGGGTCGCTATCCTAAAGCTAATATTAATTAGCCTAATTAGACCGATTCTTATCGATCCGATACCTTTTATTAGCCTCGTAGTTTAGCTAGCTTTAGTTCCTCGGTATCTACTTAATCTACTTATAATAGGTAATAGATATAAGAATATAGGCGTTACCGAGTATAAAGTCGGTATCGATCTAATTATCCCGGAAAGAAAAGGACGCTCTAGTTTCCTAGATCCACGGTATACTAAGTAGTATATTAGGCCCTAGACCGGGGAGGACTTAGAAGTTAAAAACGCCGCTTTGCTTACTAACCTATAAACGCTCCTCGAGTTACCCTATATACGGTTATCCCTCTTAGTTATTAATACCCTTAATCCGGATCTCGGTCTAGCTAATACGATATTCTAAACCAAAGCGTTTTATAGTGTTTATAAAGATAGTATTAAAGGTAGCCCCTATATTAATAATAGCCTTAATAAAAATATCGGGGTTATATATTAGGGCACCCTTATAAGTAAGCCTATACTTTAAGACTATATATCGGGTAATAACTAAAGGGTTATTAGTTTAGGGACGGCTTCTTTTTTAATAATAGTAAGGGTATTCGAGTTAGTATCGTTAGGTCGGGTAAAGAAAACGGTATATCCCTTAGATAAAGGCGGGGGAGAAGGTATACTAAAGGGACCTTATCTATTAAGGAAAAAGGCTTTATTAGTGGTTAGGTAAACGATCTTACGCTAAGGCTAACTAGTCTTAGCGGCGCGTATCCTTTTATTATTTCTTAGTCTTATATCCAGATCGGTAATAAGGTGATACTATAAAGGAACTTTAATCCGGAGATCCCTAATTTACCTATCCAGGTCTTTCTATGCTTACTCTAGGTCATAAGGGTTATCCGCGGAGGCACTAGCCTTACCTTTACCTTTATTAATAGCCCTAGGTTATTATTAGTTAGGTTATATCGGCGCTTCGTCTATCTCCACTTCTTTATTAATGGTCTCGGCTATAAGTAAAGTCGGGACCCGGTAGCCTAAACTAGGGCTTAATATCTATAGGCGATATTTAATAACCTAATCAGGGAAATAGATAGCTTTAGGAGTGGCTTTAATAACTCTCCCGCTCCTAGTCGTATAAAAAGGCTATAAGGGGGGGTGCTCTTTCCGAGTATCCTTTAACACGGTATAGATATCCGCCTACTAATAATCGGATATAATAAACACGAAATTAACGCTAATACTTACTATAAAAGCCTTAGCCCTCGCCTCTTCCTCCTTTAGCCTAGTATAATATTCTAATATTACTCGTATAACGTCGTCTATCTTAATAAGGAGGCTTCCGGAGTTAGTATTAATATAATAGGCTTTAGCTAGGTCCTTATACTTCCCTTAAAGGCGCGTGCTAAGCTAATAAAGAACGGACCGCCGATACGGCTAGTCTTATTACTTAAGGTATATATCCTAGGGGCAGGGCTACTACTTATTATTCTAGTCTAAGGCGAGGTAGTCGGGGTAGCGGAACCTAACTAGGTGCTAGGTCTTATTTAGCTATAGTACCGTATATTACCTATAGCGGTAACGCTCCTATCTATAATAAAAGTAAAGGGGGGGTTAGTTATTAATAGGGTAGTATTATAAGGGGCCGCCGGAATAGGAGTAGGAATTCCTGTTTTTATACCGCGATAGCCCTCGCTTATACTATATATTATCCTTATATATACCGATATTAGTCTAATTAGAGGTAATATAATAAGCTACCGGAGCGGCGTCCTGCCTCTCCGAAGTAAACTGCTTTAGGGCGGCGTAGAATAAGGTCTTTAGATAGGGGTTAGCAGCTAGGATCGCGTTAACCTTATCCGCTGTTACTCGGTATAAAAGGGCTATAACTTAGGGGACCGCGTTCCTAATAACGCCTATACTATCATAGACTATAAAGATAGCACACTTCTCTAAAAGCTCTATTAACTTATCTATATCGCTCCTTATCTATATAGCCGGTTTAGGCACTATAGTAGGCCTCTATAAGATAGTCGGCGTATATATAGTCGGGTTAGCCTAATCAGGCTAAGGCATAACTATTAGTATCGGTTTAGCGGTTAGCATAGAAGTATGGATATCTATAATACTCGTCACTTTATTAATAGGCCGCCTATCGGCTACCTAGATATCTTCTACCCACTCCTTTAATATATCCGATAAGTCATAATATCTATATAATCTGTCCTTTAGGTTAATAAACTTATACTTTATCCGGTTAGCGAGCTATATATTAATATCTCTATATAAGATAGTAAGGAAGATATTATAAAGCTTATAGTCTTTAATAAAGGTGCCGCCGACCTTATCTACTCTTGACTTCTAAACTATAACGCTTATTAATAGCTACTTAACTTACTAGACTATCTTAACTTTTTCGTGCTTATAAGTAAGTCGTAACTAGCGTACTTAGTCGGATAGTTTAAGCTATTAGTTAGGATCTAGGTAAGAGTATTTATTAATAAGCCGCTACTTTAAGTACTTTTATTAGCCGCCGGATACTTTAACTAGTCGGATTATCTTATTAACCGCAGGACTAATACTAGGCTCCGTGAATAGGCTAATATAGGAGATCTTATCGGCCTCGCTAAGGCGGTTAAGCTTAGCATAGTCTTTATAGTCCCTAAGGAAGTTAGATAGGGCCCTTTTATTAAGGCGAGGGGCTCCCGCGGTAAAGGGGTTTAGGGGCGTATAAGATATAATAATAGCTTAAGTCTTTTTATTGTCGTATAGGCTGATATACTAGTAGATAGCCGCGAGCGTCTCTAAGGTAAGGCTTACTTTAAAGTTCTTTAGGATATTATTAGAAGACGCGATAGTTATAGTGGGTGCGTGAGCCTACTAAGGAGCGATTAGTCCGGGGGAAACGGGGGGAATAGGGGAAACGGGTAAAGTAAGGGGAACTAGCCCGCCGCTAGGGTTTAGGTTACCCTGACTAGGTAAAGGGGAAGCTAATATAGCTCCGTAGCTAGACGCCGGGACGCCCTAACTATAAAAGACGGTTATTAATAGGCCGATACCGGGGTCTACGTCCCCTTACCTAAGTAAGGCGCTTATAAGAGGAGGGTTAGCTATAGGAGCAGCGTTACCCTAATCAGGTATAACTATAGTCGCTAGGGTTAGGATAGCCGCGTATATACTATTATCGTTAGGCTTAGAGTCGCTATAGACTATAACCGTAGGGGGGGGGGGGTTATAATAGTCGGTCTACTACGAAGCCGTTATATTATTAAAAAGGGGGGGTTAATCTATTATATTAATAGGTTTAGGCAGATTAGGGGAATCAGGGTCTTTAAGAAAGAAAGGGTTAAGAAATAAAACGTAGTCGTGTATTAAGTCTATAAGTCTAAGGATAATTCTACTTAGCGATAGGGGGTAGGAGGAGCCCTTTTTTTAGGGGCCCTAAAGGATATAATATAAGTATTCTCCGCTAAAGCTTAGGAGGGAACCTATTATAGTTAGACTAATAGAGATACCTATAAGGAATAGGATAAGGTATCGCTAGCCGTTATAGGAGATTAGTTTAAGTTATATCCGGGATCCACTAGCAGGTTTACCTAACCGCCGGGTCTATAAGGGCGCGATATCTCGGGGCTCCTTAATAGGTTCTTCTAACCGTTAAGGCCTTATATAAGTAGATTTTCTTAAAATTCTCGGGGCTAAGGACTTACCGCTATTCGTATAGGCTATTATTACCCTAATTATAATAAGGTTCACCCTACGCCTTTATTATTTCTTACTTAGAGGGTTATAGTAAAAGATCTTTTTATATCTAGGCTCTACGGCCCCTAATAGTCTATATCCGTAACTTTTCCTATTCCGGTAAGGGAGCGCGCCCTCTATCTTTATATCTATACTATATCCGGAATCTATCTTATAGTTAATTTATTCTACGTTTTACTTATCGTACCTTTTTCTTAATAGTTTTTCGCTTTTCTTCCCACCTTTACCTTATCAGCGGTAAACGCCTATCTCTCCGTCTATAGCTCTTATCTTATTTTTAGTAAGGAGGATCCGTCCCCGTTTTCTGGTTATTAGGTTTTATTAAGGCTATATAGGGGGGCAGGTTTCCTAGGCTATTATCGTAATCTTAATACTAATTTGAAATATTAATACTTTATTTTAATCTCGGCTCCTTAGCCGTATACTTCCCTTTTCCGTAATTAACGTATAGTTCGTTTAGGTAGGCCGGAACTCCCCTTAAGTGCTTTCGGTTACCCTGATTAGACGATTAGGACCTCCTAGGCACCGAATAGATCCGCCTCTAAGCACTAATTAAAGAAAGGCGAAGCCGTTATTATACAGAACGGCTTAGGCAGTATAATCTCGGATAAGTCTTTAATAACAGGAGTGCTCGAAACCATAAAGTGCATATAACCAAAACAACACATATAATAAGGAGACCTTTAGAAAAGGTTCCTGGAAATACGCGCTACTCTGATCAGGGTAACGTAGCTTAAACGAAGTGAATATAATAAGTATAGCAAAACTTAGGGTTAAAAGGATAATACTTATATAGGATAATCCTTATTATCTATATCTAGGTGGCGTCGCCACGTATATATAATATATAAGATAAATAAAAAAGCGCGCGTCTTATAACGTCACGTAACGTCCTAACGATATGGCACTGGGTCTCCGATCCACCCCTTTATACTATTCCGTAGGTTATTATCGTTACGCCGTTGAATAACTATCCTACCTATAATCGGGGTCCCGCAACGACCTAATGTAGGCCTATAAGGGACCGATCTACTATATTACTATTAGCGCCGCTATCTAGATATACTAGAGTTATAACCTAACCCCCGCCTTTACGGATACTAATATAGGCCTCTACGGGTTTAATAAGGGCCTTTCCGTCCTTAGGCGGGGAAGGTTCCTATCGGTCCTTAACTATAACACGGCCTAAGGCTAGCCTTATCCCGGCTATAGGCTGGTTATTCGGACTCTGCCTTAGGTTCTATCGCTTAATATAAGGAGTATTATAGGTACTCGCGTAGTGGCCTTATTATTAGGAGTTATAATAAATCATATTCTTAATAGGTGGATAGGAGGAAGAAAAGGATAACTCGCCGTGTCTGGGTACTGGGTTAGAAGAGCTCTGGGACTAGCCTATAGCCTAGGCCTAAGCATCTAGAGCCGCCGTTTAATCCCGGTATCCCTATTAACTACCTTAGTCGTTACGCTGGTTATACTAGCTATATCGTGATTATAGCCTACCCTTAAAGCGGCTCTCTAAAGGTTACGTTAAGGCCTCCGCTTTTAGGTATAAGGGGGTAAGCTCTCCGTATACCTATAGAACTCCCTAAGCGATAATATAGTCGCGGGTTACTAGGTAGACTCTAGTTAGGACTATCTAAATACGCTAGAACTCGGGCGGTTCCTTTAGTAGTTTAGACTCTAGGGTCTCCTATTTCCGGATAAAATATTAAAAAGTCTTATTATATTTCTAGGAGGACTCTTACTTGGATATAATTTAAATAGCGACCTCCCGGAGGCGGGTATCCTAGTTATCCACCTCTTAGCCGAGCGAGGCCTTAAGTACTAGCTATAAGACCCGCGCGGACTAACCGTTATACTTATAGCAGACTTTGTTCTGCTAATATTCCTCAAGATAGTAGGGTAAGCAGGAGATAACGAAGTAGTTCTTAGTAGCGTTAATTAGTAATCTATAAGGGTTAATTATAAACCGTTCCTTTATCTCCTAGATAAAGGTCCGGTACTTAGCCTAGGATATCCTATCCTACTTCGGAAAAGGGTAGTTAACCTTAGCTTAATTAGTCTAGATACCGGGACCTCTTATAGTTATATACTAATTAACAGGGAACGGAACTGCTTATCCGCTAACAAAACATTTAACTACTATACCGCCTAAATCCTATTACTAGTCCTGATTAAGACCGAGTTAGTACGTAGCTCGTTCCTTAAGCTCTAGCTAGCGCTTAAGTCTACGCTCCTTATCTTATTCTAGGTAGCGTAGGCGTTCTTTTAGTTAATAGTATATCGGCTACTTCTTCGGGACCTGCTTATAAGGAGGCCTAGGAGGAAGCGGCTTATAGGCTAAAGGGCCTAAGGATACTAAAGGGGTAGGCGTTAAATAGATAATAATCGGATACCCTTCTATAGATAGTCTATAATTAGCTTAAACGGGGTTAGGTTCCTATTAAAGTTCCGGTATACCAGGTTCCGTTATAGGCGTAGGTCCTTACTCCTAACCCTGCGGTGCCTTAGTATTAGGCATAGGCGAACCAGTATCCGGCTAGGCTTATTTCGGCTACTTAGCGGTATTAAATATCTATTAATTATTAATTAAGTTAGCTATCTTATCTTAAGTTCTTAAGGGTCCTCGCGCCCTTAAAGGGGGAGAGCGATTAATATATTAAGTAAGTAATCGCGAAAAGTAAAGATATAATTAGGATAAAGACACTTAGTAGTTAGGACGTGATTATACTTAAGTTAAAAGGTAGGGGGTACTAAAAAGTTAAATTAATCGCTAGCCTCCTTATCCTAAGGATAGCTATTTATCCTTTCTTATATATATACTAGCTAGCTTTAGTCTAGTATAAAAGCCTATTCTGCCGGATTAATTACTATCCCTTAGCTTGTGGCGATAACTCGACTTATACCCTAGGACCGACCACGTTATAGCTAGCGTCGAGTTAGGTCCCGGACCGGATACTCTATAGTTATCCGAAATCCGCACTGGTCTAGAACCTCGCCATGACTCGTGGCTATCCGGTACTTAGGTACCGGAGGTCCGGCACCTAATAGTATAGTGGTTAACCTTTATACCCTAAATAAGGTTATTATCCTAGATATATATATAATACCGCTTGAGGATAAGGTTATTAAGCGACTCCGAGGGAAGAACTTTATCTCTGTTATTAACGCCTAGGCTTTCTTCTATTAGTTCCCTATATACGAACTGTACCGTAAGCGGTTTACTATTATTTCCTAATAAGGATAGGAATAACTAAAGGTTACCCTAATCGGCTTCCGTAAGTCGCCCGCGTATATCTAAAGCTATATAGACTAGCTCTTTTACCTATACTAGGACTTTATCTCCGCCTTTATTAATAATATTATTATTTACTAAGGATAACTATACTAAGCACTTAAATACAGTACTCTCCTTATTTAGTAAAAAAAGAATTAGTATCTCTCCCGATAAGTCCTTTATTAGATATCTGTTAGTCTAACTACTAAGATTCGAGGTTAACACTTCGGGCTATCGAATACTAAAAAACGTACCGAGGCGCTATAAAAGATTCACTCTCCAAATTCTTTTTAGTCCTTAGAACCTTAGATAGGGATAATAAGGTGGCTTTACTATCTTATTCCCCGATTCTCTTATCGAATCGCTCCCCTTTAGTAATAGAAAATAACCCTTTTTATCGAGGCTTATTTAGATAGGGAAGGTAAGGGATAGACTCGTAAGGCGTATACTAAATATATAATATTTAAGGCCACTACTAAAGAGCTAGCTACGTTCTATAATATTACCGGCGCTCTTACCCTAGATACTTACTTATTCTACTATATCCCTACTAAGATCTTTTTTATCTAGCTAGACGCCTCTAAAGAGTATAGGTTCTCCGCTATACTCTTTTAATTAGTCGATAAGCCTAAATAGCTTACTAAAGAAACCTTTAAGAAAACTACTATTCGACCGGTGCTTTATATTAGTCGGGGACTTAATACTACTTAAAAGAAGTATTAGCCTATAGAACCTAAGGTCGCTTATCTGGTATAGGCCGTTTATAAGACCCGTACTATTATTTAGTCCGCTTATTATAACCCGACTATAATCCTTATAGACCACGCCGCTATTATCGGTATTATAATGTCGATTATCCTATTTGGCACTATGAAGACTAGGTTAAATATAAAGCTTACCCTCTCCTCCGAGTTTCTTAGCTAATTCTAGTTAGATTATCGATATATCCCCGGTAAGATAAATATAGTAGCCGATGCTTTATCTTAGCTACGTACCACCGACGGCCCCCCGGCTAAAGGCCTAGGCGAATTAGACCGGATTTAGGACGACCAGGCTATATACTATATAAGCGAAATCTAAATAAAGGATAATATACGAAAAACGATTATCGAAGAATATACTAAAATCTCGAAGTAGGCACCTATCCTTACCTAAACCACTAACTATAACTTACTAGTTAAGATCCTTTTTAAGGTGGATAATAGTCTCCTATACTAGGTGGATTCGAATAGGAGAAAACGCCTTTATATCACCTTCTCCCTATATAAGAAATTCCTCTAAGCCGCCTATAACGACCGGTAATATTTCGGAGCTAAACGGATATAGTATAGTTTATTTAGCGGCTTCGTAATCCTATAACTCTATAAGGAGGTCGACTTATATATCGCTTAATATAAGATATACCGTACCCACTAAACGGAGTAGTAGGCTCCCCTTAACGAAATATAGCCTATCCTAACACCCTTAATCCCCTTTTATACGATCGCTAGAGACTTTATTATTAGGCTACTTAAAGTACACTCTAGAGGGATACCATGGTAGCGCGAAGGCTTCCCTTTATTCGATACCCTCCTAACCATTACGGATAAGTTCTTAAAGGCCTCCCTGCTTATCCCTGGCTATAGCACCTACACTATAGAAGACTAGGCGTCTATACTCTTTTAAGCCCTCTATATAGGTAACTAGGGTATCCCCCGCGCTATTATCTCGGACTATAACCGTAAGTTCTTATTAGACTTCTAGCTAACTCCATAGAAAGTAGCCGGAACTAAGGCAAAGTTCTTAACGGCCTAGTATCCCTAAACCGATAGTATTTCCGAGAGGAAGACCTATACTATCGAGATCGGGATATATATATACTTAGCGGATAGCTTAAACGCCCTATAGCCGAAAATAATTATACCTCTATGGCTTAACATAAATAACGCCTTTAATAAGACGCTTAGCTATATACTAAATAAGATACTATACGGCACTAAAACGAATAGTCCGCTTAACCTAATCCGTAATATTAACTCTAAGTTCGTATATAAGATATTATAGGAGGATACGAAACTTATTATCGTAATGGCTTCGATTTATATAAAGCGTATATACGATAAGAAATAGCGTAATATCCGATTCTAGCCCGGCGACCGTGTATATATCCGCCTTAGCCGCGGATACTCGCTGCTAGGTAAGACTAGCTATAAGCTTAGCGCTTAATAAATAGGCCCCTTTAAGGTCCTTAAGTAAATATCGCCGTTAGCGTATATATTAGATTTACCTAAGACTCTTAATATACACCCCGTTATTAGTATCGCCTAATACCAAAGAATTAGGTTCGCGGAGATAATAAACACTATAGGACCCGTCGATATATAGGATAAGAACTAAGAGAAATACCGGGACCTATATAAGCACTACGAGATTAAGGCTATCCTAGATGAACGGATTACTCGTAAAGGAAGAGGCAGATTATATACTAAGTACCTAATTCGATCAAAGGACTGGCCGGACTAATAGAACGTCTAGATGCTGGTAGACGTAATAGAAGCTCCGGATCTAGTAAAGGAATTCGAAGAATATTAAAGAGCTTTAAAAGTGCTTTGTTTAGTATTAAAGGGAATAAAAGAGGTCGAAAGACCTAAGCCCGGCGAGCTCTAAAGAACTAAAAGAACCCATTTAGCCTCGTAGCGGAGTCAGGCCGGAGTTAAAGAGCTATCCCCCTTAAAAACAGAACCTCCTTAAGAAGGCACGACTAATACGGTAAGAATAACACTATCTTTTGATGAATTGGGCTACGAGTAGTAGGCTGTACGCCCGGAAGAGAGGAATATTAAGCAAATAGCTGTTGAATTCGTAGATCCGTAGGATTACTGCTTATTACGCAAACGCGTAGGTTATGTGTAAAGAACTGACTTCTAGGATTTCTTCCAGGATCCGGGGCTGGCAAAAGACCCTGAAAGATTGGGTGGCGACTGTTACATCAACAGCCTACGCGACGGTTATCACGTCACGTTATTAGCTTAAGTAATAACCGAGATATCGTATTTACGATACCTAGTGTATATATATAATATATATTATAAACCAAGTATATATACACGTATAATACGTATAGTATTATGGTATAGGTTAAGCTGGTTATAAAGTAGACGTCTAGTTATATAGCTATAACCATATACTGTTTATTTTGACTTAGATATTATACTTATGATTATTATGATTATTACTTTTTATGGGTATAATATCAACACCCCCCCGTAAGCTGACTCTTATATAATAAGTGCAGCTTAGTCAGGTTATATATATAGTTATGTTATAGCGCAGTAATTCTAGTCTATCTAAGACTAGAATACATAGAGGAAAAATTTGAAAAAACCTCTTCTTTTTAATTCAAGGGAAAATTCAAAAACCCTTGTTATTATTATAGTATATTATTCAAAGGAAAGTTCAGAAAAAGCTTTGATATCTAGGAAAACCCGAAGGTAAAAAACCTAGTTATTCCCCTTGTAAAGAACTAATAATACCAAGTATTAAAACCTAGTATTTTGATTCTTTAATATTATTATAAGGCGGCAAATCATACTCAGGCAACGTATCGTCCTTGTGACCTAGGTTTATATAACCGCAAAGAGTATTATAAGTCTCTGTTGCTAAACCTTTGGCTATTATATCAGCTATATTAAATTTCGTATTTATATATACGATTGTTATTTTATTATTTTGTAGCTGTTGCCTGTAGTAGTGATACTGCCTGTCGATATGCTTTACCCGTTTATAAAATTCAGGGTTTTCGGCGAGCTTCTTTACACTCTTACTATCTATTAAGATAGTAGGAATCTCGAGAGTTTTACTATTAGTATTATTTTTATTATTATTATTATTGCTATTTGTATTAGTATCTAGACCTAGATTCTGTAGTATATCTTTATATAGATTATGAAGATAGATTCCTTCTTTGGAAGCTTGTGTGAGAGCTATATATTCGGCCTCTGTTATTGATAAAGCAACGACTTTTTATTTAGTTAAGGTCTAACTAACGGGGTTATTTACTCCTACACAGTAAATATATCCTGAAGTCGAGGTTCTATCCTCGATTATATCTGAAAAGCTGGTATTAGAATAACCGTAAATACCAAGGTCTTCTTTATTATAGTTATATAAAAGACTCATATTAGGATATATATTTATATAAGCCTAGATTCGATTTAACGCAGTAAAGTGGTCTTGCGAGAGATTACTTATATAGCGAGGACACTGGTTAACTGCGTACGTTATATCTAGTCTTAAATGCAAGGCTAGATATAATAAAGCCCCGATTTCCTATTAGTATTTATTTATATTATTAGTTGACGCTTATTCAGGATTTAGTACTAGGACCTTCTTGTGTATACAAGGGGTGTTAACCCTTTTTAGACTTCGTTTATTATACCTTTTAAGTATCTTGTTAGTATAAGGTAACTGACTTGAAGAAAAAGTCTTATTATCTTTATTTATATTTATTATATAGCCTAGAAAGGTATTTATTTCACCTAAGTCTTTAAGTGTAATATCTTTAGATATCTCCTTAAAAGAATAGTCTAAAGTATCCTTAGAAGGGCTTAGAGCCACTATATCGTTAATATGGCATAAAAAAATAGCTCGTTCTTCTATTCTTTTAATTTTTTTATATTTATAAAAGGTAAAAAGTCCGTTATTATATTCAGAGACCCGGTAACCTAGTTTAGTTAATATCTTGACCAGGTAATTATACCAGAGTCTAGGACTTTATTTCAACCCGTACAAAGCTTTAGTAAGCTTATAGAGTGTTATATAATTATTATTTTTATTTTTATTATTTTCTATGCTATCCTCTCTCTCGAAGCCTATAGGTTGTATAGCGTATATTAGGGTATTTATATCGGTATAAACAAACGCGTTTTTAAGGTCGAACTGCCTGAATTTCTAGCCGCGTAATACGCCTAGTATTAAAGCTAGTTTATAGCTTTCTGGCCGGCAGGTAGTTAAAAAGATTTCTAGATAATTAAGACCTAGAACCTAATTAAACCCCTGAATAACCTACCGAGCCTTATATTGAATAGCTTCGCCAGAGCTATTATATTTAATTCTGAAGACCTAACGACCTCCTAGTACGTGGTAGTCTTCTTTTATTTTATGATAATTATTAGGCGTATTTCTTATACTTATTAAGTCCCAGGTCTTTCTCTTCTCGAGTTCTGATATTTCTGCTACCATCGCGTTTATCTACTTATCTTTATCTGGTCAATTTATAGCCTATCTATAGGTAGCTGGTTCATTAATCGAATTTATAGTTAAAAGAAATAGGGAATTTTCTTAAAACTATAGGTTTCTAAGTATTATATCTTTTATATAATATAGTAAGTGCGCACTATTATAATAGGATATTAAATCCTTATAGTCCGGTTTTAATGGTTCTGAAGGTATTTGGACTTCTAGCCTAGTACTCTGGCTACTATTATTATTAGCCGGGCTATAGTTGATATTATTATTATTATTATTATTAATAGCTAGAACTTTATAGCCCGCTGCCCGTAGACGAAGACTCTTACGTCTGTTATTATTATTCTCTTCTTCAGGTTGAATAGACTTAACAGAACGTTTCGAAACGCGCGAAGGAATACTTTATGACAATTAACCGGTATTTTCACTAAAAGTGATTCCTTTATTATACTTAACGGGTTAATAAGGACCGCGGTTAGAAACCTGATTATTATATGTCAAAGTATTAATATAAGGAGGGAGGTTATTATTATTTTTAGGCGTATAGTTATTGTTATAGTTATTTAAAGAAGAGTGAAGAAACTGATTCTCTAAGATATAAACGTCTCGAAACTAACTAGTCTTTCCAGTTACTGGGTTATAAACCATATAGTTATAGTTATTAAAACCTATTAAAGCACCTCGAAGTGCTCTTATATCTAGTTTCTTTATATTCGGGTCGTTGTTTTTATAATAAATAATAGAACCCTAAACCCGTATATTATTAATATTAGGTTTCTAACCTTATAAAAGCTTAAAGGGACTCTTATATTTAAGAGATGAATTAGGTGATCTGTTATATATATAAACAGCTAAAAGCATAGCTTCTCCCTAAAGGTATCGAGGCAGCCCTAAGTGGAAAAGAAGAGCTCGAACCTTTTCTATTATAGTTCTTATAACTCGTTTAATAGAGCCTTGAGCTTTATGGGTGTACGGTGGCTTTATATTATGCTTTACGCCTGTAAAGAGACGTTAAAAAGAGGCGTTATTGAATTCTTTTCCACTGTCTGTATCTACTTCTTTAATAAAGAAGTGATATTTATTATTATTGTTATTTTCTACCTAAGCTTTCTACTCTTTTATAGCTGTAACTACCGTCGTTTTAGACTTATCTAAGAGTAGTTATGCCTATAGGAACCGGGTGGAACGGTCTAGTATAAATAAAATCCAACGCTTTTTATTATAAGAAAGAGGTTCGATTAGTCCGTAAAGATCTATATAAACCTTTTCTAAATATAAAAGGTCTTTCTATTTATTAACTAAATCTTTATTCGTAAGTGTAATAGACTTGCTCTTTTTGTAGGCGTTATAGCTTTGTATTTTAGTTAACTCTTCGTTGGTTATATTATAATCATTTTAAAGAGTATTAGTATAGAGACTTTTTAAGGTAATAGGGTTAATATAACCTATCCTGTTGTGCTATAGCGTTGTGTTTTTACTTATAGCGGTAGTCCTTCGACGGTTATTACGGTCTCTTTGTTTATAAAGCTCTTCTTAAGGTTAAAGAGGTTAAGGTTTCTTTGTTATATTATTTCTTTGTTAAGGTTTAACTAACCCCTTTCTTTGTTTATGTAATTTCTTTAAAACCTGTTCTTTAAACCTCTGAAACCTCTTTATTCTAGTTGAGTCTCCTGGCTGTTTCTTTGGTATTTTCCTTGTATTTATTGTATTTATTTTTAGAGACTTAACCCCCCTATACGATAGTGCCCGTGCTGCAGCCTAGTATAGCCCGTTATAAAGGAAAGCCGTTGTATAAAGAAAGAGGGGCTCTTTATTATTAAATAATAAAAGCTTTTTGTTTCTAGTAAGACCGCGAGCTTTACTATTAAGACGAGAGAGACTGATGATATTCGTGCCTATTTCCGGTATATAAAGGCACTCTTTTAAAAGCAAAAGCTTTCTAGTATCCCTGAATTTTATAACGTAGTCTCTTTTACCTTCTATCTTTATTTCCTTTGCCTAACCCTAATAAACAGGTCTCTTTTTGGAATTATAAGTAGAAAAGAGTCTTTTATTTATAATAATATGCGCCGTAGCCCCGCAGTTTATATAGAAATTCAGATCTAATTTGATACTGTTTTCTGCTTGTATTTTATGAATCTTTTCCACTAACTAATCTATATTAAGGTTAGTATTTTTATTTTCTTTATTATTAACTTTGGAAGAGATAATAAATACCTGATCTATATCTATTAAATCCTGTGTAAAAGGATTAGGATAGTCTGGAAGAGGAAACGGAGGAGGGAGGATGTCTTTGAAAATAACGCCGGCCTCTTTGTTTTTATTATCGTTTTCCTGTTCTTTTTCCTTTTCTTATTTTTGCGGCTGATCCTGCTGCTGATTCTGTTGATTTATAATTATATTAACCGTAGCAGACTCGTCGTTCTCCTCTTCTTCTGAAGACGGATCTAGGGCGTGCTGCTCCGTTGCTTTTAGTACGAGGTTTATTATACGCTTCTTTTATCGAGAGAGACGCGTATTTCTACCTCCTTTCCTTTCCTTATCCTTTCGAGAGGACTGGGATTTATTTACCCTATTCTGGGTATTTTTCCTTAATCCTGAATTATCCTTTATTACCTAGATCTTAGTTGCTTTTTCAGGATAGAGACAGTAATAGTTAGTCGGCGTATAGCTAGGCTTTTTATAGTTCTTATAGAATAAACCCTTAGCCTTTTTTTATGGTTTTTTGCTATTATTTTTCTGTGATTTCGAACCTTATATAAGGAGGGTATTTAATAGGTAATCGACCTTTCTTAAAGCATCTATTAATTCCGCTATTAATTTATCTAGTGTATAACTGGTGATATCCTGACAGAGAGCTTAAGTTATTTACCCTATTATAGATTCGTACCTCTTATCGAGACTATTAAGAATCCAGGCAAAGATCACCTTATCAGAAAAGGATATACCTCTTTGATTTAAGGTGAGCAGTCTCTCCTATATTTTATATAAATACGCTTCGAGATTAGGGAATTCCGAAGGCGAGAGGTTAAAAAAAGAAGTTAGGACGATATAGTCGGCCTGGAATCCCTTTGCTTTATATAAATCCTTTAGTTTATCCTATACTTTTGAAGCTTTGTTTATTCCTTAAACCTGGGTTAAGGGACCGTCTAAAAGAGCAGAGAGTATATCTCTAGCTGCCTTTAGAGACTCTTCCTTCTGTTTTATAAAAGGATTTACTAGAAGGGGCTTTATAATATCTTTAATATATTTTCCTTTACGGGCGAAGTAAGCAGAAATTCCTATGGTCTAGTTTTAATAGTCTGTGTTGCCCTGGAGCTTCTAGACCAAAATTCCTTTGCTAGTCTCTTATTAAGCTCTTTTTAAGTAGCAGAACGATATTCTTTATTATTTATTTAGGTTAAAATTAACTGAGTTATTTAACGATTCTATTTTTTTTTTTTTTTTCCTTTATTCCTTTTTCTTTATTGCGTTATCGATAAAGGACAGAAACAAAGAATACTAAGCTAAAGGTCTGATTCTGATTAGCCTAGCTTTGAAAGGTGGGTCTAAAAGTGGGTCTAAACGGTGAAGCTATTTATAGATCTTACGGCGCGAAGAAAAGCGATGCTTGTATAAAGCGAATAACAGGATTTCCATAGGCGGACTTTTTACTAAAAGCTTATATACCACGTTATAATATCCTGTTATTATAGGCAGCGCGGTAGGTTAAGTGGCTTAATTATTAGAGCTATTATTCGTGGATATATAATAGCTCTTATATTTAATCCACGTATTCGTTATCTTTCTTCTTTTTTATAAAGCCCTTCGTAAAATAAAGGAATAGTATATCTGATCGTGATAAAAAGTCTTATTCCGATCGTGTGGTTCTTCCGGAATAGGAACAAAGAGCTTAGCATAGCTCTTAGTAACCGTATTAGGAAGAATAAAGAGCTTTAAACCGTGGTATCGGAATAAGCGGTTCGAATCGATTGGCTATCTTCGGGAGATAAAGGGATTTCGTATAGTTAGAGATAAGTATCTATAACCGGGGGAGGATAAAGGGATAGCCTAAAAAGGCAGGTAGGAGTCTTTTTAGTATTTTAACCGGCTAGAAAAGGCGGGAGTCTTTTTAGTATTTCGAGTAGGATAATAGGGTAGAAAAGAGTAGATTTCCTTTTTTGCTAACCCGGGCTTATAACCTTTTAATGAATTAGGCTATAAGTAGTAGGCTGTACGCGCGGAAGAGAGGAATATTAAGCAAATAGGTGTTGAATTCGTAGATCCGTAGGATTACTGCTTGTTACGCAAACGCGTAGGTTATGTGTAAAGAACTGACTTCTAGGATTTCTTCCTGGATCCGGGGCTGGCAAAAGACCCTGAAAGATTGGGTGGCGACTGTTACATCAACAGCCTACGCGACGGTTATCACGTCCCGTTATTAGCTTAAGTAATAACCAAGATATCGTATTTACGATACCTAGTGTATATATATAATGTATATCATAAACCAAGTATATATACACGTATAATACGTATAGTATTATAGTATAGGTTAAGCTGGTTATAAAGTAGACGTCTAGTTATATAGCTATAACTATATACTGTTTATTTTGACTTAGATATTATACTTATGATTATTATGATTATTACTTATTATGAGTATAATATCAACACTATCTAACCTTAAACTAATAAGAATAAAAGCCCTACCGGCTATATAGCCCTAACGTATACGTAAATTAGTATAGCTAGTTTAAAAATAAAAGATTTCTCTCCGCCGCCTATAGCTTTACTATTTCCCTTTCGTCTTTACTTATAGTTAGACGATTATAATAACGATCCTGACTATATTTGTATCCACGCTGCCGTTTATACAATCTTCCTATAGGGTATTAGGGCCTAACCCAATCCCCTCCTATTATAATCCTTTATAATCAGCTAATTACCCCGCTATATAACTATTAAGTACTATCTCCTATTATATTTCGCTACTATAAAAAGCTATTCCCTATTATAAGTTTACTATCGCCCTAGTTAATTCCCTTTATAATCTTAGTATATCCCTATACCCCTAAAAGCAACCTTTAATATAGTTACCTACCCCACGGGCATCCACCGCTCCAAAGACTAGGAACTTCAAGAGGAGTATACTCGTTAGTTTAAGAACGGATAGAACGGGTCCGGGCTAATATTCGACGGATACTTTAAAGCTATTCGTTTATTCGGTAATAAGAACGGAGTCGTATACTATCTTATAACGGCCAGGCCAGCCTTTAAGTAGTGGCTTACGTACCATAAAACCATAGTAAAGCGTTATTATCGTTAAGTAACCGAAAGGGGATATAACGATCCTTACAATAAACGGCTAGACCGTACTATCTTCGCTCTAGAAGTTATTACTAATAAGTATATCACTACTATAAGAGCTAAAGAAATTATATTAGAGTACCCTTAGTCTTAATTCTTACTAGATAATAATACCACTATTACCTAGTGACCCTAAACCGAGCAGACCTTTAAACAGTACCTCGCTATAGCCCCATATAACGCCCTACGCGGCCCTAATAGTTAATCCTTACACGGCTTAGCACACAAAGCTAGCAGAATCATAGTAACTAAGACAGGTTCACTAATACGCGTAGCTAACACGCCTAATAATTAATAGAGCCCCGCCTTCTATAACGCTAATATTATAGCGGATACACTCGTATAAGTAAATAAGGCTATTAGCGTTAGCCTGGCCCTCGACGATATAGCGGATAAGCTCCGTAATAAAGAGGTTAAGCTTACCGACTTTATTATAGCCACTGAAAAGCACCGTGATTATACTAAATAGCATATAACTGCTATTAAAGCTTAACTATAAGACCTAAGAGAGAGTCTCATACTGGTAATTCGCTTAGTAATAGAAATACTTTCCTAAGCTAGCCTCGAGCCATCTCTATCGGGCACGCAGACCGCTATACCTAGCACTAATATACTCGGAAAGCAGGCCCACGATGGTATGGGATCCGGATGGGTCGCTAAATAGCTACTCTTTACTATATATAACGAGGATAAGATATAGGTATAAGCCGCTAAAAGCCTCGCGAACTGCCGTAAAGATACTAGCCTAACACTAGCCCGTATAACGTTCGCCGAGAATAGGTGGATACTAGCTATTATAACTTAGAGTTAGCATAGTGTTATAGTACCTATCCTATTTACGAAATTTACTATCGACTTTATTAACGCCCACGTTATAAGTAATAATATATAGCCGACTTACCCTTCGTTATCGCTATATAGCGATTAGAAAGCTATATCCAGGTCGCTAGGCTCGAGGGCGATAATAGCGTAGACGAAACAAAGCGTAGCATAATAGCAGTAAGATTAACTAATAGCGCCTAGCTTATAATAGACACTATCCTCCACACAGCAGCTATTAGCGACTATTATAAAGCTAATAGTCGTAAAGGCCTGCTTTCCTTATATAATCTAGTCAGCGTAGACGTTAAGAAGCGCCGCGAGGAGCTCTAACTAAAGGAAGCAGTAGATATACTAGCGCTACCCTTATACGAATAGGGCCTACCCGACGCGGAACCTAATACGCCGGAGGTTAAGTTCCTATAATAGGCCGATAATAGAAGGGTTCTATATATCTTCGTTTAGGTGTTTCGTTTTATTTTCCTTAGGTCCTAGGCTAGTAGGTATATAACAGAGGGACGGGCGGCCGGACGTAATTACTAGCATTATAGACAGAGCCTAATAGAGTTAGGAATATACGCTATAGAGCGCTATTCCATACTATAGTCTTGTTTATCTATTTAGCCTCGGCTAAAAATAAAGAATTATAACCACGTCTACCACTTAGCAGTAGTATAATAATCGGCTATGCCAAGTCTAAGTTAGACGTCGTGGACCTTAAGAGACGGGGAAGCCCGCGGGACGCAGGGCTTTATCTCTCCCGGGGTATATACTACGCACCACTATCCGGTACTATACCAGGACCTAAAATTATATAGCTCTAGATCAGTGCTAGCACTATGTAGGCACTAAACTCGTATAGCGGGAGATTAGTGCTAGTCCTATACTAGTACTAAACCAGTATAGCGCTAGACCGGTGCCAGCACCGTCCTAGCACTATACCCAGTATAGCGCCTAGCCTTAGATAGCCCGAGGTTCCCTTATAAATATATAAAGCAGGAACCTCGCCCTCCCCCTTAGAGAATCCATCCTATTTATATATCATTTACTGTACCCTAAGATTACCTAACTTAAATCCTCTTATAGGTCCTATAGTGCTGGCTAGCCAGAGATATATATAGTTAGTTTATATTATTGTCTCCCTATAGAATAATAATATAAGTGATTATATATCTATTCTAGAAGCTACACTAATCTCCGTGTCCCTTAGCGTTATAGTCTCCTAGATGAAATAGTTATATACGGCTAAAAAGGTCGCTAAGCGAGTTAACTTAGTTAGCGTTATTAATGCCTCTCTTAATAGGACCCTATAAGAAAAAAGCTGCTACGGCTTAGAAGAGTCCCTAAAAGGCCGGTAATGGCCTTAATACTACCAAGAAGAAGTCCGTTATTATCTAAGATAGTATTATTAAGAAGACCACTAATAAAGGTGGTAATAATCATAATAGGTTAGCTATACCTTATACGGAGTCGCCTACGACTCCTACTAAAGTAAGGGGCTCCGCCCTCCCTAACTAAGTTACCCTTAATAGGGTCGGCTATAGGGCTAAAGAAGTGCTAAAGAAGCTATTCCTAGCATTCGACTCGGGCGATAGTTCGGCTAGTGGCCTATCTACTGCTAACTAAAAGACTCTAGTCGGACGTCTAGTTAACTATAATAGTAATAATAGTGCCGAGGACCAGGGTGGTGTTATTAACTACAATAGGGATATAACTATATCGGGTAGCGCCGGCGGTGTTATCTATATTAATAGCGACGAAGACAATAATAATAACTTTATCCCTAGTAAAGGTAAAAGCTCCTAGGGTAATAATATCTTCGGTAATAAAAACGTTACCGATATCGGTCTAGGGGCTAATAGAGGTAACGGCGATACTATACCTCCTAATAGTAACGATCTCGCTAAGTTATACCTGGTAATAAAGGTTTTTAGGGGGGCGACCTCTGCGATAATCCCTATTAAGGGTGCTATTATAGGTTCCTTAATATTATCTTAGATAGCGAGGGCCCTATTATCTTTTATTCGTGCCGGGACTTAAGCGAGTCTATAGCGTCTACTGAATGCTTCTACTATTAGACTATTCGTAATAATACTAATTACGAGACTATAAGTTATACCCCCTCCTTACTATAAACCGCACCGGATCACTGATAGAATTACAGTTAAACTAGACTGCCACCAACGCCGCCCGTACCTTTTAAGCTTTTATTTAATACTGTTAATCTCGGTGGCCTAAGGGATAATAAGCTGTAGTATACGAGGTACCTACGGAGTTGCCTACGCCGGGCTCTAGCCGGTAACTAATGATATAACGCTAATAGCTTTAATAAAGAGGAATATAACCGCCGCCTCTATACTAAACTAGCCGACTATCGGATATGGTACGAGTAGTTTATAGTGGATAAGATAAGGAAGGCTAATAAGTTCCTAGAGGGCTTCTATAACTTCCTTAAGACTAGGGATATTAACGATAATAGACTTTATCGCCGCTAAGGAGCTCGGGCCGCTAACGGCTAGTAGGATAAGTAAGGTATAATAAGAGTTTAGGCGGGGGGCGCTACCGATACGCTATCTAATCTATAATGATAATATTTATTTTGAGTGTTTAGAATATATAAGGAATTTTAATAACAATAAGACCCTCTGGGGTTATAATATAATAAAGTAATAACAACGACAAAGGACCCTATAGGGTTATAATAGTCTCTACACTTTTCGAGCCCTCTCCTCTTACGGATTATAATAGTCCTAAAGAAGTTCCTCCGGGATATAACGCCTCGGTTCCTACGTTTTATCCTTATACGTATAATCCGCCCACTTAACTAAATACTGCCTCCTTTTTCTATTAAACCGATAAGCCAAAATCTCCTTTACCTTATACTCCCCGACTCCTATAGCTCTATATCTACCTCTATAATCTCGGGAGCCTAATTATCGTGAGACCGCTAGGGCTCTAATAAAGACATCGGGAAAATATTATAAATCTTTATCGATTACGGGAGGTCTAGCTTATAAGGGAGACTATAATAACTAATAACAAAGGTGATACGGTATAGCCTAAGGTACGTATCTAAGAGCTCCTTACTAAGCCGCTTTTATTTAATGTTTTTTAAGGAGACTAAGATATAGTCCCCTACCTTAAACCGCTATTATATCCGCCCGGTATCATAGCACCTCTTATAAGACTCTTAAGCCGTCGAAATAAAAGTTTTTATTATTTAACGATTCGCGATTAGGTGCTTTACCCGTTATTTAGCGGATACTATCAGGCATTTATACCCAAATACCCCGATAGCCTATTAGGTATATTCACAGAGCCACGTCACACACTGCTCCGAATACGGCGGTACTTCTATTAGATATATCATGGTGCTTTTCCCCCTCTTTTAGGTGTATATTTAACATCGTAGACTGGTACTCTCTCATAGTCTATAATAAACATAAGTCACACTTCGTACGATATTAGTGTCCTGACAGTTATAAGCCCGGCGCTCTGGTGAAACGCCTCTATTCCGGTCGATCCAACAGTTCTAGGCTCTATGCCTCTTTCTTTTAAAGCCCCTATTTTAAAGCTCTTAATTAACTAGAGCCTCTCTTTTTAAGTCCCTGCTCTGTTACGGATAGTGTCGTCCACCAGCCCATCCGCCTGCCCATTATCACCAACCCTTTAACCGCCTCTATCTATTCCTCCTCCTCCTTCTCCTTTTCCTTCTACTCCATCCAATTAACTACCCTTTCACGCTATCACGATAACTTCGGTTATACTAACCTCCTCTAACGAATAGCACTAGTGGTATCTGCGTGTAATAGAAGTCGCCCTCTCTAATAAGGTTACGAAAAAGCCGCGATAAAGGCGGTACTAGATTATATCACCACCACTATAAACCGGAGCCCCGCGGAGTCCTTCGCCAGTAAAGACGATCTAAAAGAAATCCTGCGAATCCTGAAGGCACGCCTTAAGCCTACTAACGCCGCCTAGAGGTCACTTATTAAGCGCTGTTAGGATAATTATATATAATCTACTAGGAAGATGCCTTACTAACGCTAGCTTAACGACTTCCGTAAGTTATATAAAGAGGTAAAGACGTATTAGGTTCGCGCCTATAAAAGTTAAATCCTGGTCCTAGCTACCGGGTCCTAACCCTGATTATAACTAAGGTCGTTAGTAAGAAGTGGAGATAAACGAAGCGCTGATATAGCCCGACTAATAGTAACCTGGGACCGCTAGTGCACGTAAGTCGAGTCACTCCGTAGATTATCCTTATAACCTAGAATAAGCTCGAATAGACCTAGATAGGCAAATCAGGGACCTCTGTATTAAGGTTCCTGTCTAGTACCACTTTATTAATAACCCGGATATAAGACTAAGAAAAAATAAAAGGATACGCGCCGCTAAGACTAGTTAACCGTAGCGCGAGATTATTCGTCTAACCGCTAATAAAGTCTTTTTCCTTAATAGATACGGTCCCCTTACTATACCTCCTCCCCCGTTATCGTTAAAGGGGTGTACCGTTTTATTTACCCGACCTAATAACGCTAACGCGAATACCCTTACTATTATTAAATGGGAGGTAGTCCCTAAAACCGATAACCCTTTAGTTATTACCCGGTATATAGTCTGAAAGTGTAGGCTTACTTAAAAGCGTGCCCTAATATATAACCCTAACATTTTTATTTAGGCTATTATCGACATAGGGGCTACCTTTAATACTATCTTTATAAACACTATAAAACGCTTCGGTTTAGAATATCGTATTAGCTAAACTGAAATCCAGACCAAGGGTGTTAATAGCTAAGAGGGATGGTCGTATACAGGGTACCTTAAGGAGCGTTTATAGGTCGGCGAGTAGCGTAGCGTTTTTAACTTCTAAGTCCTCCCCGGTCTAGGGCCTAATATACTACTTAGTATACCGTGGATCTAGGAGACTAGAGCGTCCTTTTTTTTCTAAGATAGTTAGATTGATACCGACTTTATACTCGGTAATACCCGTATTCTTATACCTATCGCCTATTATCAATAAATTAAAAAGATACTAAGGAACTAAAGCTAGCCAAACTATAAGGCTAGTAAAAGGCGTCGGATCGATAAAGATCGGTCTAATTAGGCTCATTAACACTAGGTCTAGGATAGCGACCCTACCTATTAGCCTAGGGCCGCTACCTTACTATCCGTTAAGGAAAAGGCTAACTATTACCCTTCGGACATTCTAAAGGAGGGTAATAAGATTTAATATATAATCAAAGACGCCGATATAGCGTCTTTAATAGCCTTTATATTCTCTAAGGAGATTAACCCACTTTTACTAAGGGTATATATAGCCTTAAGGGTAATACCACGGAATTAGGGCTAAGGGTATAGGATATACGATATAAAAGCCCGATAATACTATAAACACCGTTTTCTTCTACTACCATTATATTTTTCTATAAATCCTTATTATAGTTACCCTAATTAGCTTAATTTATCTTAAATTGCCTCTATAGTATAGTGGTAGTATACCTAGGACACGGTTAAGGTAACCGGGTTAGTTCGAATCCGGTTAGAGGCGCACGTAAAAGAGGAACCCCTTTTCCTGTTTTACGCTACTCGGATCCTGTTCTAAGGGGTCCTTATCTACCTTAGCACGTATAATAAGGCTTAAATAGGGGGCCCGTTAGACCCACCTTCCGCCCGGCTTCGCTAGTCGTTAACACGTGCCGCGGGGGAGTTAGTCGCCCTACCGTGGAAAATAAGAAGACGGTATCGCGCTATCCCTGAGCGCGTAAGTAAAATACGCGGCGTCTCTTCCACGATACGGAGGCAGCCTCTTATACTATTACGTAAGCGTTCTGCATAGGCACGTAGCCCGTATTAGCTCCACCTATAGCTATAGAATAAGGAAGCTTAGGAGCTTTAAACTCTAGGAAGCGTATATATAAGTCGCCTATAGTAGGCCCGTAGGGGTGAGCCCTAGGGCTTATAAGAAGGCATATAAAAACAAATAAAGATAACTATACGCGCGCCGTTAATTAAGTATATAGTCGGCTTTAAAGCCGCTACGGGTAAAAACATTATAGGCTTCCTAGAATAAAAGCCACGAGTTTCGAATATATATTAAGTTAGTAACGGGGCCGCCGCGGTACCTATAAAAGGCAGTAATTCTAAAGGAGGAGAGTATAGAGGTTTTTATCTAAGTTATATACTAGTTTCCTAAGTCTTATACTACGGTCTTCCCCCCTATAGGCCTTAGAGAAGGACCGTATAGTTAGAATTCTAACTTCTAGCTACTTAAGGTAGGATAAGGATAGCGGAGTAAGAGATAATAAATAAATAAACAAATATTAAATTACTTACGCTAATTTTAAGTCGGAAGCATAGAAGTCTTACTAGTCGTTAGAGTTATTTACTCTAAGGACTAAAGATACGCGTATCACTAACACCGCTATAATAGTTATAAAGAAGCTATCAACCCTAAAAAGGAGAAAGCACTAAGACCTAATTAAGGAAGTATACTATAAGCCTAGTTAGGCTATCTATACTATATATAAGCCGAAAGCCCTTAAGATTCACCTTATAAATAACGCGCTATCTGATAATTCCGTCCCCGAAGACGACCCCCTCTAAAAGCAGAAGATCTTAGCGGAAATCCGCGAGGATATATAGGAGTAGGAAGACGACCGTTTTATTAGCCTAATCACCCTAAAATTCTCTAAGATTACCCCTTACGCGAGACTCACGGAAAAGCGACTTAAAGATATCTTAGACTTTACCGACTATCTACTCCTTAAGGAAAAGGAGCTCTTAATAAAGGCCCTTCTAAGCCGCGAAGCTACCCTTATAAAGGATTAGTAAGAATATAAGAAGCCTAACCCTAGAGTCGCCCCGCTATAAAAGATTAAGGTAGTTCCGTATAAGGTATAGTAGGCGAAAGGGATCCCTATCCCTAAAGCCCTAGAATCTATTATTAGTAAGATAATTAAGGATAGGAAAGATAAGGAGGTAATTAAGGAAAGCTATACGGCATACTAAAACCCCGAGTTCCTTATAAAGATAAAAGACGGTAATATACACCTTATTAACTCCACTACCAAGACTAATACTATTACCCTACACGATATCTTTATCCCGCCTAGGGCCAACGACTTTTTTAAGGATTTTAGTATATATAAGATAGTTTCCTTTCTGGATTTCTTCTTAGGCTATAACTAGGTTACTGTTAATAAGGAATTAAGGGACTTAACGACCTTCGCTATAGTTTTAGGACTTTTTAGGATCTATACTCTTCTATAAAGGGCGACTAACTTAATAGCCTAATTTATATATACTATAGCCTATATCCTCTATAACCTTATTTCTTAATACTATCGACCCTTTATTAACGATATCGCGGTTTTAGAGCCGACTATTATCCACGACGATACCCTGATTAGACCTAGAATTCGCCGTTATATAGCCGAGTATATTAGAAATATCGATAGAGTCCTTTTTAATATAGAGCTTATTAGAGGCTTTATAGCTAGCGCTAAAAGCTGGTAGTATTAAAAAGCAGCCACTATTATAGGCTATATATACGGAACCGATAGTTATTCCCCTTTCCCCTAAGCAGGCTAAGGTGGCTAAGTTAACTAAGTAGTAGAAGTACTAGACTATTTCCGAAGTCCGTTCTTTTCTTAGTCTCGCCACCTTTTACTATATCTAGATCTACCGTTTCGCTATTATCACGGGGCCGTTAATAGATCTACTAAAGAAGAGTTCTACCTTTTTATAGAGCGAGCCTTAGTAATACGCTATAAATACTCTTAAGGTTACCCTAACCTTTATACTAGTCCTGATTATTATCGAGTATAGTAAAGGGGCTGGTATTATCTATATAATCGTCTATATATATATTAAGGGCTAGGGCGGGATCTTAGGCTAGTATATTAACGGGAAGAGACTTATTACCTGGTACGAAAGCGGTAAATAAAACCCGGTAAAGAAGGTCTATAATACTAGGAAGCTAGAGCTAAGGGGAGTATTAAAGGTACTTTACTAACTCTATAACTATTTTTATAAAGTCCGCTTTATCTTAGAAATAGATACTTAAGCCTTAGTGTCCTAGCTTAGTGGTTCTACCACGGACCTGCCCGGCGTACTTATTACTCGGTGGATTACCTGGATCCGACTCTTTAACTTCGAGGTTAAGTATATTAAGGGGACTAAGAATATTACGGCTAACGGACTTTTAGGGATACCTGCTACTCCGTTTAATCAGGCTAATAACGCTATAAAGGGAGATATTAATAACTTTATTAATAGCCGAATCTTCCTTATAGATACGGATACGAGGTTTAATAACCCTATTCTAGCTAAAGACGTTTTAGACCCGGACGTTACCTAGAGCTAGTTCTCTTAATATATGGCCTTATACTTAACGAGCCTATGGATACCCTATAGAATGGATACTTATAACGCCCGCTATATTAGAGATCTATTAACCCGTGTTTTTATAAACGATAGTCTAATATAAATAAGAGTTGCTAAGAAAGATTTAATTTTAAAGAGGTAGATTAACGATAGAAAGACTTAGGTTACCCTAATTAGGAAAGCCCACGATAAGTTAGGCTATTGTGTACGAGACCGGATATACTAGAAGCTTACCCTACTATATACCTAAGACGGAATCTATAAGTAGACTAATAAGGTTATCGAAGTATACGCTAAGTACTAAAGCCGCTAAGGTAAAGTACGCGAGGATCCCCTAATCGCCACTTGACTACCTTAATAAGCCCTCCCCTTTATATAGGTAAATCTTAATATTTAGTATCTTAATAGGTATTACTTAGTAGAAGCTTAATATATATTTATATAATAGGTTAAAGGCTGTCTATTACGGAAAACCCTATTATAAGCCGTCGCGATATTCTTATAGGAAGATATTGTTAGCCGGTATAGGTTATACTAGTATATTATTATAGACGGAGGTCCTAAGAATAAGGGCAGCGTAATTAAGCTAAATCGGGTATACCTAATAAAGCCAAAGGTTATCTTTACCTACTAGCCCCGCGCTAATAGTATAAATAAGGTGGGATATAAGCCTATCGCCTATACGCTTACTATCTAGTAAAGGATTTACCGCGATATATTATATAAGATCCTGCCTATAGTCCTTTTTATAAACCGTATAACTATCCGAGTATCTACCGGAAAGACCTTCTTTTACCTTCTTTATAGCTATAAAGCTATTACGCCTATCAAGACGACCTGCCTTACTTAGAGAGTGCTTAACTAGGGCCGCGTTAAGACCCCTAAGGAAGAGATATCGCTACGCCTAGGGGCTTTCGCCTAGTTAAAAGCTAACCGGAGGATTACCGCCGATATAGTTAATAAGTAACTATAATAGAAGACGGACTCTATTAACCGTTTAAGAGTTAGGACCCTACGTAAATAAAGACTCCGAGTAGGAGACCTTATTCTTATACACGATACTAAGCTAATTATCGATATAAGCCGCGTTAAGAAGCTAGACTACCGCTAGAATAGCCTATTTCGTATTATATCGTCTAATCAGGATAATAAGACCTCTAGGCCATCGACTTTATTAGGGTAAGAGCTCTAGGGCGTTACTTTTACCGCTAACCGCCTTAAGAAATCTATCTTAGATAAAGACGGATACTAGGAGCCGGAGGACTAGACGATACTAGAAATGGACTATACTAAAGAACTAATAATCGTGTACCCTGCCCGCGGCGTCCCTACTAATAAAGAGCTAGTTTAAGCACCCCCCCTCCTAGGTAAATCTAGTAATAAAGATACTAGGGCTAAGGATAATAAACGTTAAGATAACGCAGGTTCCCCTAATTAGACTATTAACGCACTCCTACGACGGTTAGCGAGACTTCGGGATATACTAGGCGAGTATTATAATAGGTTATAAACAGAGCTCCGAGAAGCGATATAGTCAGGAAGAGTTAAAGTCTATATTCCTAAAGATCCTAACTTTAACCTAAGTAGGTATAAGGACTATACCAGGACCTTATAGTTTATACCCTACTATTACTTTCTACCTAGTTAACCTAATTATAGTAATACTATACTTAATAGGAGTCTTATATATAGTATTAGGCTAAGGATATATAAGGCACCGCTATCTACTTATTTTTAAAAACTAACCACTACCTCCCTAAATAAGAATACCACTTTTAGGACTCCTTAACTCGCCCTTTTTGCTATTTCTTTCCTATTTACCCTTTATTACCCGAATTACCTTATTCCACGCCCTTCTACCTATTATTTTTATTTATTAGTTCCTTTTATTTATATTTTACTATTACTATTTTATATTTACACGTACTAACTAAGAGGATACCGTAAAGATATATCCACTAAACACATTAATTATTTATCTACCTTTCCTTTACCCCGTTTACGCCGCGTACCGAAATAAAATATCCTAAACACGCTAAGGTTACCTTAATCATAATAATCACTACCCGAATCACCTATCTATACCTTACTCCGGCTTTCTCTTATAGTCACTATTACTAGGGCCGTATACCTTAGATTTATATAGCTAAACCTAAGCCCTAAAGATAAAGGAAATATGATATAACTCCACTATCTATTCTCGATCCCTTTATATCGGGTTATTCTAAATAGTATAACAGAACTTATCGAGGTTATCGTTATATTTATACGCTAATATAGGGACCTATACGATTATATAGTCCCACGGTTTGAGACCCCTTCCTCTATAAACGTCGCGTATCTACTAAGCACTTTCACGGTATAAAGTAATGGTGCTTACCACGAACACGCCGTACCGAGGCGAAAGCTATAGACGTATCTTATTATCGTATACGGATTATAGTAGTAATAAGAAGTCTTTTGTACACGGATTAGCGTGACTAATACCTATATAGTCACTATTTAACGATAAGACCTCCTAATCAGACTAATAGAACTGCTTTCGAACTTTATTATTATAATACGTGTAAGCTATCACGTAAAAATAGTAGATAGCGTAGTCTAGAAATCGATTATTATATTAAAGCGACATATACTCGAAGAAAGGATAAGTGATCTTATTATTAACCCGATTACTTATAGCCGACTACTATTCCTTATAGCACTAGCACGGTATCTTTTTAATAGCCCCGAACCCTGTGATAATCAGGGCTCTAACCGTATAAGCCCGGGTCACCGTCTTTATAATATACTCTCTCTAGGGACTAACACGGTCCTAAGTCATAAATACACGCCGATAAAAAAAAGACGAACTATTACTAGACCTTACCTTCTTAAATAAAGCCTATTCTTTTGATGAATTGGGCTACGAGTAGTAGGCTGTATGCGCGGAAGAGAGGAAAATTAAGCAAAAGCTGTTGAATTCGTAGAACCGTAGGATTACTGCTTGTTACGCAAACGCGTAGTTATGTGTAAAGGACTGACTTCTGGGATTTCTTCCTAGATCCGGGGCTAGGAAAGGACTCTAAAAGATTGGGTGGCGACTATTACGTTAATAGCCTACGCAACGGTTATCACGCCACGTTATTAGCTTAAGTAATAACCAAGATATCGTATTTACGATACCTAGTATATTTATATAATATGTATTACAAGCTAAGTATATATATACGTATAATACGTATAGTCTTATAGTATAGATTACGCTGGTTAGAAAGTAGACGTCCAGTAATATAGCTATAACTATATACTGTTTATTTTAACTTGGATATTATACTTATTATTATTATCATAATTATGACTTATTATAAGTATAATATCAACATATTCTATATCTCCATTAGCGAGATTTGGTAGACCCGACCTACAATAATAGTCTTAGAGTCACCTTGGATAACTTAACCCACGAAATCCAGTTCGACTTATAAGGCGCCACCCTTACTAGCCACTTTGAACTAAATAAAGTACGAGTTTACCTATATTTATAATATCAGCTTACCCTAATCAGGGTAACACAGGTAAAAGCGTAAAAAGAACTCTCTACTATATATTAGACCGTCGTAAAGATCTTATACTTATTAACTGTACCTATAATAAGTCGTGTCTTAGACTAAAAGTATAGTATAGGATAAACTAACTCTTAATAAGCCACGGCTTTCCTACGCTTATAAGCGCTTAGGTTATTAAGCCCCGTGATTAGAGCTTTAGCAGATATATTGATAATCTTATTATTATTTACAATAAGAAGCTTAAGGAAAACACGATATCGAATCGTATAATAATATAAAGACGTAGAGCCCGAAAGTACGCCTCTAGCCGGCAGCCCTCCGCCTTATATCCCTCGACGATAAGTAACGTGGCCTAGCGATTTATAGTTTTAGTGACTTAAGGAGGCATAGTTGAATAAATAGCCTATTTTAAGTTACTAAAAGATTAGTCTTTAAGCGTGATTCATAATTACCTTCCTTGTATCGCTTTATTATATAATCACGACTATAGGTATAATAGAAAAGGTATTGTCTAATCTTTCTGTTTGATAAAATCGGTTACACGGTAAGCCGACTTCTGTATTTAGATCCTATACCTGATTTACTAAGTTAATAATGATAATAATAATATTAGTATTTAATATCTGGGGGCTCTCTAAGAAGAGCAAAGGACGCCTAAAGTGGGCGTCCGCCTTTATATATAATTTAAATATAGTGATTATATAGTGCTACGTATATACTATAATAAGATAAAAGAAAGAGTATAAATACCGGAATAAACTATATGCGTTAGTGGATATTTAGGAGGTTCGTGGGTTTATGGTTTACGGAGCCGCGGGGCGTTCAACGCCTACTAGCTATAATTTTATAGTAGGCCGTATAGTATCCCTGCCTATCTTAGGAGGTACTATACGAGTCTTCCGCCTATATAACGGTCGTTTAGGCCCGTGTTTTAAGTGGCCGTCGATCCCTTATAGGAGGTGGGTAAGATTAGAGACGTCCCGGGTAGTTAATCAAGGCGAGCGCCTAGCGGCGTTATAACCTATCGATAGCTTAAGTGGGTACATTATACCATAGGGCCGAAATGGAGGTAAACTTTCAGGAAGAAGTTCGTTATGATTAGATATTAGATAAAGCTAGACTACTCTAGGCCTAGCTAGTAGGAGACATGTTAGTAGCGTCCGAGCTATAAGGCGGCCCGGCCTTAAGCTTTACGGTAAAAGAGAGGGTGGGCAGGGGTCTTATCTTTTCTATAGGAGGATAATAGGAGGGTATCCTTATAGTTAAAGCGGGTATAATACACGGCGAAGTCCCTATATATTAAGCGGGCTGCTAGTAGCTAGTGGAGCTATTAACGGTCTAGGATTAGAAGCTCCCCGGCAGGTTTAGTAGACGCGTCTAGGGGCAGATCGTGATAACTCCAGGGCTTATTCTCGTATTACTAGGCCTGGAAGGCTTCTTTACGGGCTAACCTTACTTATCGCTTAGCGTGGCTATACGTGGGCTTAGGCTCAAAGTAAGGGTATATATAGGTGCCTTCCTTTATAAGCCAGTCTATAAGTTTATTATCCGGGATCCCTATATAGCCGGGTAATTATCGTACTAAGACGATAGGGTTATAAGCTTTTATCGGAAGTCCAGAAAGGCTTCTTATAATAAGACCGGGGTAAGCTATCTATCGATACCCTGGATAACTAAGGTATTATTAACGTATACCGTGATAAAGGTAGTCCGTGTATCTATAATAAGAAGGGTAGCCCTTAGGCCGGCCCTAGCGCCCTCGATCTCGGTATTAAAGACTTTAGTGTTAGGAAGGGGGCGCTTGCTTATATATATAAGGTTAGTACCCTTATATACTATATATCCGTATCCTATCCCTGCCCTAATAGCAGAGTCGGTTTAAGACCTATTAGTGTATACCGTGATATCCGTTAGTACGCGGGCGGCGCCTTAGGCCTTAAAAGTCGATATAGCAGCTTCCTTATCCTTTAGTGCCTATAGGGATTTAGGGACTCCGTTATATACCGGCGGCGTAAGTATAGGGGCGGGGAAGTCGGGCGCTGCTTATAGAGTGTCCGTAAGGGTAGTTAGGCGGGGTTTATTACCTTTATTCCGAAGGGTCCTATAGGTAGCGATCCTTATACGGAGGGGGTAGGCGCCGTCTAGGGTTTATAACCGTATAGCATAGCGGGTATAGGCGGTATTAAGGAGTAGTCTAACCGGGGGTATACTAGCTTCCCTAAGTATAGCAGGGATTAGGGTGGTCTTCTAGACCAGGAGGCAGCCCTAAAGGGCGAGGTTAATTACGATCTAGAGTTTATTAATCTAATCTATAAGTCTAATACCTAGCTTAGGGTAGCCCCTATTCCTACGCTTTATACTAGGGCGGTTATAGCCGGAGTACTAAACTTTAGAGGCGTAAAGGGCCTTAGAGAGGACGATAGTATAGATAGCCTTACGTATTATAGCGGGCAGTGCTTCGCTAAGGACTCGGTTAAGGCCCCGGATATAGCCGGCGCTAAAGCGGGCCTTTACCGCTCTGGTCTCGATATAAGATTTAAATAGGAGCGTCTTATCTAGCTAGACTCTAAGCCAGCGTAGGGACTAGCTCGGGGTAATCTAGTAACTATCGTAGGTAATAAAGGGGAAGCTAGGTTCTTATTTCCGGGTAAAGTAGATAAGCTCGGTTCTACTATGGTCAAGGGTAACTACGTTCTAGCGGCCCTATTTAATAGTATCGTCGAGGAGTGCCTATACTATAATAGATATTTGTTTTAGGCTCTTTCCGATATATAGGATCCTATAATTATCGGCGTAGCTAAACCGGGTATAGGTCGTGCCTATTCGATAAATAGGCTTAGTATAAAGGAGGAAAAGAATAAGAGAGGTAGGGGAACTTTACAGGAGGCCGTATGATAAGGGGGGTATTTAAGTAGTGTGTCCCTTATATTATACGCGGGCCTATCTGCCTTCTATAAAGCTTAAGACCTAGGCAATTAGGTTATAAGGCTAGCCCTGCTCCCTAAGTCTATAGCAGAGCCGGTGGCGGAGTATAGCGTTAAAGGCCCCTTTAATATCTGGGGTAATAAGTATAGCGACTTATTTCCTAGTAAAGGCGGCTTTAATATCATGCGTTAAGGACCCGATAATATCGGTAGCAGGTCGTTTTAGGAGGGCGCCGGCTATTTAGCACCTTATTTAAGGTACTTACCTAGGCGAGGCGGCGGCCGATTAGGCGTTTAAGTCTCTTCCCGAGGCAGGAGAGGAGGGCGATAGGTCTCTAGCCCTAATAGGTGCTAGCGTCTTTATTTAGTTTAGGGATTATCACTACCTCGGCTTCCTAAAAGGGTCGGGGGTAGTATCCTAGGGTAAGACATTTATCGTATAGCCTAGTAACTTATTCTTTAATAGAGGGCCAGGCTACGCGGAGTATCGTTACTATAATCTTATCTACTCTAGGGTGGTATTACTAACTAAGAGGACTGCCTATTCCACTTCCTTATAGTATAGGGAGTTATCCTAGGGGATAACCCTTTAAGGGCAGCTTAGGGTTAGCGGGTAGATATTATTAGATAGTAACGTCCTCTCGAGTAGTCTCCTTCTAAAGGAGTCTGCCTTTTTACTAAGCGCGGTAAGCACTCTTTTACTATCCTAGAGAGGATACGCCTATAGTTATAACCGTGGAGTGTATTATCCTATAATTCTATATAGGTCCTTATCCTATTTAATCCCTTCGATTTACTATTACTAATAGCTAGCTTTAGCTCTTTATACGGTTTTTCTTAGGTAGGTCTATATCTTCTTAGTATTATCGGAGTGGGTATCGACGCGGCGGGCCCTATAGTATACCCTACGGGCCTGGTTATAGTCGTCGTTCTACTAGGCTACCGCTTTAGCTATTAGGCAATAGCGGTATCCTATAGTTCTAAGAGAGCCGTAGAGGAGACAGGTAATCGCTATAGCTATATAGTCTAGGTGCTTAGCAGAGTTAAGCGTTATAGGTAGTAGCTAGGCGTTTAGTCTAATTTCTTCCGCGTATTTTAGGATATCTTCCGGCTATAGCCGGTACCGCTCCGGGATTAGGGCCTTAGAATAGAGCGGAGTATGGATAATAATCGTAAGGGTATAGTAGTCGGATCTAGTATATAGATAGTCCGTGACTTAGGTAGAGGTAAGGGGGATATCTAAGAAGGTAAGGCCTAGGGTATTCCCGGCGTTATACGTAGGGACCCCTAGGGTATTAAGGAGGGCGAGGGCGTGCCGCTCCGTTTCTTTTACGAGTTAGGCGGCGCCGCGGTTTAGGGTGGCTCCCGGTTACTATATAGCGTAGTAGGCGTTAAAGTCCCCGGCGATTAGGAGCCCGTATAGAGGTTCCTAGTCGTTAAGGATATTAAGTATATATAGCTTATCTCCGTCCTTATAGATATTTATAATATAGTGCCTATAAACCTTTACTCCTCGTATATCCCTAGACAGGGAGGTTAGGTTAAAGGACATAGGATAGCCGGAGTCCTTCTAAATATATATAAGTACCGGGGGCGGTTTAATATAGTATCCTATATCTAGACGGGGGATAGGTAGTCGTAGCCGGGGTGGGTTTATATAATATTAGAGTCCCTATTAAGGGAGTACTAGGGCTCTTAGATAAGGATAAGGTCTGCGCCGTCTTAGTAGGCGTAATTAAGGGCGATATTATAGGTAGGGCCTCCTTTGCCTATATTAGCCTAAAAGATCTTAAGGTCTTTCTGTATTAGTTATAGGCTAGGGGTGATTTACGTCTAGCCTTTAGGGTTAGCGAAGCGGCCGTGGGTATCGGTGGGTCGATATTTATATCATCGATGTCTATTTCGTTTATTATATCGGGGGTAGGTATAGTGCTACCTTTACTAATAGGGTACTTTCTAAGTATCTAGGTAATAGTTTCTTCCTTCTATAGGGTCTAAGCTAGGGAGGGGCTTAATAAGCTAGTAAGCTAGGCGGGGGCCTAGGGGGTAAGGGTCGCGGCCTTTAATAAGGAGTTCTATAAGCTAGGTATAAAGGAGTCGGTGATAGTCTAGGGGGTCTTAGGGGGGGGACCCGGGTCCTAGGGTTCGGCCTTAGTCTTCGTGTTTTAGCTCGATTCCGTAGCCTATATAAAGGCCTTAGTATTAGCCTAGGCTAAATATTTATTCTAGGTAAGGGTATAGCAGCGGGAGCCCTCTTTACGGATCTCCTTAAGCTCTACCCTAGTCGGGCAAGTAGTGATACCGTTAACTATCTTTAGCTATACGGGGCAGCTATTAAAATCGCTATAGTACGGTCCTTTATAGTTCGTATACTATATAGTTAGGCTAGTATAGTTAGAGGGGTATTCGTGTCGGCTATAGTTATAGTAGCGCTGCTTCCTATAAAAGACCCGACTATTATACTACTTAAAACACTTTTTATACTACGAGGGGTTCCCTTCCTATCTAGGAGGCGGGCTTATCCGCTATTATAGACCTGAAAGGGTTTAACTAGCCTCGGGAATAAGGCGAACCAGGTCTAAGAGGCGTGATTAGGGCGGTATTTACCCCTAGCCGGGATTAGTTAGATAGGGGCGATACCGATAACCAAGGTGATCTTATCCTAGAGGGTGCTAGAGATCGGGACTGGTCCGGAGTAATCGTAGATCCTAGAGGGGACGTGTAGGATAGCGTAGGTGCTTTAAACCGTGGCTCCCTTAATAGCTATTATATTATATAGTTAAGAAAGCTTATCACTACGAGTAAGTAGGGCCTATCGCGTTCTTACGCCCCTAATAGTAACTACGAAACCGGTTAAAACCTAAGTTAACGCTATAATACTGCTATCCTTAATCTAGTGGTACTTAATAATAGTTTAACGGATAATAGCAGGGTTAACTATACTATAGGGGTTATTATTAGATATCCGGATAAAGATCCGGTTATCCTAGGCTATTATTAAAGGCTTTTTAGGTAGCGCTTATATAGTCTGCGTGCTGCCCGTAGTCGGTATAGTAATAGGCGGCTATACTCCTCGCTAAGAGAGGTGGGGGGGTAGGGGGTTAGTAGCGGCGATATTAGTATAGGATTTTATCTTAGGTATAGTCCTAGTATCCGCTATAATATTAGCGGTGGGTTTCAATCCTCGCTAAAGTCGTGGCTTTATATAGTTAGCGTGGTGGCCGGATATAAAGTTTATAAGTATATCTATAAGAAGGTCGGCGTAGTGTTTTAATACTTCCGGGTAATCGCCGGATAGCTTTTAGAGGGTATATTTAATAGAATTAACTAGGGTTCTTTCTATATAGTAAAAGGATTCCTAGACCTTTTTAATATTAGCGAGTTTAGCGGTAATCTTATTTTATAAGGTAATTAAGATTATAATAGGGCCGGTAGGGCCTAGTTAGGGTCCGGGCGCTACCCTCCTAGTTCCTAGAAGAAAAACAGGAGGTTATCCTAAGTTCTTTACTCTGATCGCGGTAACAGGGCTTAAGGTTAGGTCGGGGGAGGAAATAATAACTCTTTTTCGGGGGGTTTTAAAGGGTAAGCCTTCGCTTATAAGAGGGCTAGACACGGCTAGTACTACTCTTACGGGGGGCCGGAGGGCTTAAGGTGTCCTGGAGGGGTCAGGGGCCGGCGTGGCGGCCCCCTAGGCGGTGGCCGTGGCTATATTTTAGGGAGCGGAAATTACGTTTATTAGTGTTTTCGCTATAGAATAGTGGAATACACTAATAGTCCTAAAAATAGGAAAATAAATAGGAAGGAGAGTTGTGATTTACTAAGTTACCTTTATCCGACAACCATAAATAGTATTAGAATCGCCCTTTCTTTAATAATCACGACCCTATTTAACTAATAGCCGTAATAGAAACTCTAGTTAAAGTCAGTCTTATAAAGGAGGCACTACCTAGAAATATTAGACATCGATAAAGGATATATATATATCCCCTATTACTAGCTCTACTTAACCTGTTTTCCCTCTCTTCCTCTCTTTTCCTATATCGTTAAGTTTATTTTTTAAGCTTACCCCGTTATTTACTTCTTTACTATTTATTACCCCCGCTACTCTTACGCATTTTCCTATATTCCCCCGCCTATATATTACCCTGATTAGGCTAATAGAGATATCTAGAATATCTATATCGCCTATTATTAACTATTAGGAGCTGGCTCCCGCCGGTCCTATTCTTACCGCTAATATCGTTCCCGCTACTCGTGTCACTATTAATAAGACTATACGCCCCTATCGTATCGGCGACCCTAATAATAGCCGATAGGTGTTTCCTTAGTAAGGTCTGCTGTACCTTTTATTTAATATCCCCGATAACGCTGCCCCCTTTATAGGTTTCCCTTAATAGCCTACAAATAATATACACATAGTCTAACGCCTCCTTAGGCATACTATAGATAGCGACCTTAACGTGGCTATAATTAATATAATACTCCCTTATATCTCTAGAGTCATAAAGAAAGGCGAAGCCGTTACTATGCAGAACGGCTCCGCTAGGGCCAAAACAAATAACCAACCAATAGGCTAGTCGAAGGGAGGGTCAGGCTCGTCACAGGTCCGTATCTAGAGCAAAAGGGTCCCGAGGAGACGGTCGCCGGGCCTCTAGAAGGGTCGGCAGTGGTCTGATCAGGGGAATAGATAGCTATAGATAGGCAGGCGGGCCTACGGTCGGCTCTTCTGGATCGTCTAGATAACTAAAAAGGGAGGATAATATAAATTATAATTATAATAGGTGATAGGTAATAATCGTGAAAGATCGGATAAAAAGCTAGCTAGATATAGTGGGTCTATTCCGAAGAATAGCCGTATATAAGACTAGATATCTAGGACCGCGTATGTGGTTATATAATATCTAACGTCCTGACCCGGAATACGGGTCTGCCCCTCTATAATCGGCCCTATATTATTAAGCCACGCCCCGTAGTCTTAATAATTTTATCACGAATAAAAGCAATAACTAAATAACTGTCCTAAATATATCTTTATTACCCTAATCAGGATAACCTATAAGTAGTCCGTATAGTAACGGCTTCCGTATCTTTCCTCGCGCACGTATTCCTAAAGACGTCTCTTAAAGACGCGGGCTCGAAGGACGGTGACCTTAAAGATAGATAAAGGTAACCTTGTAGGTCCTTTATACGTAAGCTAGGCGGCGGCGGCGGCGGCTTCCTCGGTTCCGTATAAGGAATAAGTAACGCGGCGGCGGCGGCGGTAGTAGGTAATAGGCGGTAGTAAATAAGCGGCGGCCCTAGCGTATTCTTCGAGAAGACCGTGACGATGAACGTATATATAGGGTAGGCGGCGGTCTTTTCGGTTCCTGGTTATAACTATAGGAATAAGGTAACGCGGCGGCCCTAGTAAAAGATTAACGACGTAAAACACAGAACTATGTAACGCAGAGTATATCTATCTCTTTCTACTACCTATACTAAGGCAGATAGTCTACTTTGGTTTATAGGTATAAAGCATATAGGTTAGATCTTTTTGGTGGCGTAGCACGGTATATAGGAAGTAGGTCGATTCGTTAAAGGCAGGAAGGTATCGCAGTTTATTGGTTCTTCGTAGAGTCGGTGGGCGAAGAATAAAACCGGGTCTCGCGGCAGGACTCTTTGAGGCGGTAGTATCGTGGCTATACTTAAGGTAATAGGAAGAAAAAGCAGCAGGATTAACGGGATTAACTAGATTAACTTAATCGGATTAATAGGATTAATCGGATTAATTATAGGTAGGCGGATTAGGCTCGGGCTGATTAGAGGAATAGAGATATTAGGAAAAGAAGAGTAGTAAAAGAGTAGGGAAAAGAAAAAGAGGAAAAAGGTAAGCAGAATAAGCTTAGAGTGAGTTTACCGGCAGAAAACGGTAGGCAGGATTAAAAGGGGTGGGCGGTATTAATAGTATATAGTCTGCTTCGAAAAAAAAAGATAATAAAGATATCTGACGCGTACTACTAAACTAACCGATAACTTAATAACTAGTAAGCTAAATTAATCGAAATTGGAGCCGTTTAAAAGCACTTCTTCTGATTAGGCTAACGTGGTTATAGGCAAAAGGAATAGTAAAGAACTATGAAAGATATAGTCTAATAAAGAGGTAGAAGAAAAGCTAATATACGGGCGGTTGCTATAGACTTATAGCCTAGGCCCTGGGCCTAGTTGTCTATCGGCCCTAAAGCTATACGAAGAAGCTCCTATAGCGTATAGCTTTCTATATAAAGAATAACTTAGATTAGGGTCTTTGTGTAGAAAAGAAAAGAGGGTGAAATCGGGGAAGGGCAGGACTCTATACCTATCGGCCCTAAAGCTATCCGAAGAGGTCCCCCTTAAGGGTAGCTTTTAAATAACCTAAAAATAATGAATAAAAATAAGAAGTCCTGATTAGGTTAACGAAGCTTTAGGGGAAAAGAAATCCGGCTCCGGGGCATAATCGAAAGAGACGCGGCCCTGGAAAGTCCATAAGCGCGGCCCCTGTTAGGAACTAGAAGAAGCTCCTACGGACTCCACGCAGAACTTCTACTTCTAAAAACAATTCTATTACCCTAATTAGGTAAAAGGAAAGGCGGGAAAAGGAGGGAGGAAAAGAGGGAAGGGCAAAAAAAGGTAGGAGGAGGAGGGGAAGATAATAAGGAAAAATCCCTTAGTTCTAGAGGTAAATCTATTAACGCGGCCCCTATTAAGAACTAAAAAAAGCTTATATAATTTCACGAATATCTTTATCTCCTAAAAACGATTACGTTAACGTCTAATTATAAAGGCCCTGCTTTCGCTATACATCTGCTTCCACTATATTAATTACCTGCTATAAAGCTTAAATCTCCACCTTCTTTACCTCCTTTTCAAGGGAGGTGCCGAATATCTCTTTAATATATAGCCGGCTTCGACTATAATAGCCTATATACTACTATAGATAAGGATTCTTAAAGCTATCGGGTAAAAGGAAGCCTATCTGCTTAGGTAGGCGGGTAAGGAGGTTAATAAACGGATCGGTGGTAACGGTCTTTATAATAAGAGGCAGGCCTATAGTATATCGCCGCTCCTCTTTTTATCCTTTTCCTTATACTTATCGATATATACTTATATTTCCTTTTGTAAGCCTAGAGGTAGGCGGAAAGGGACAGTAGGAATAGCGGGAATAGTAGAGTCCACAGGAGGACTTTGGATTAAAGGAATAGGAGGGGCGGTGGGCTCTTTTATCACGGAGTCCACGGGAGGACTCTAAACCAGAGGAACGGAATCGGTAGAGGCAGGGGAGCTAGCACAGGAGCTCTTCGCTATAGGATCGATGGAACTAACGCGCTAGTTCTTCTAAAGCGCGGAGCTATCACGGGAGCTTTTCCAGATTATAAAGCTAATAGGGCTCTTCTTCGGGTATATACGCCGATAATGGCTATCCTAACTATAGGAATAGTACCTGATTAGGCGAATAGGATCGTACCGTGCGGCGGGACTCTTCCGTGGAGTCATACTTTTACCGCCGCGGCGGCTCTTCCGACTACTACTTCGGCTACTTCGGCTACCCTTAGTGGGCTGCTTACGCGTAACGATATTACTATTACCCTGATTAGACGAACAGGAAATAAACTGTAAAGAGTCTTCTAATCGGAGAGCATATAGCTTTAGTAACGCTGCCTCGCACGCCTTTAGCGTAACTCTCACGATAACCTTAAAATAGGAGGTAAAGCCGATTAGGTAAAATAAAAGCGTATCCTATACGCGACTCTAACTACTGGTATATATCCTCCTTTTATAACGCCGAGGCGTCTTCCTTTTATATCGGGACTATTAATCTATAGGCAGTCTCTGCGTCGGGGTGGTTTATAGCTATTAATAAGCAGGCAGCCTCTGCGTCGGGATAGACTATTCTTTCCGAGCAGGCAGTCTTTGCTCTTCCGTATCTATAGTACTAGGACCCGCCGAGCCGGAACTAGTATCGGACTATTAATCTGCAGGTAGTCTCTGCGTCGGGGTGGGTTACGGCTATTACTAATAAGCAGGCAGCCTCTGCTCTTCCGAACTATTATCGGGATCGCTTTTCCGGAGACTCGGGCCCCGGGGAACTGTTTTTATGGCTTTTATTATATATGGTGTTTTTATTGTTTTTATGGTTATTACTGTATTATATCCGGAATCAGAACTCGTATCGTAACCGTGTCTTTCTTTTTTTCTGCTACCCACGTAACACGCTATGCTTCCGGGCCTTAACTTAAGCCCTTTAGCCACTATTAGAGGGGAAATCTATAACTAAAACTATATCGTATCCGAAGCCTATGCCGTATCTAAAACTATACCGTATCCTAAGCTATATCTAAACTAAGACTTGAGACTTAAAGACTTAAAGGAACCGAAGACTTAAGGGAAAACCGTGACCGTATCGTAATTAATAACGTGTTAATAGGCCGTTCATTTAGGCAGTCCGGAACTACCCTTAAGCGTAGGATTATAATCTCCTACGCCGAATATATCCGCCTCCGAGCACTAATTAAAGAAAGGCGAAGCCGTTACTATACAGAATGGCTCCGCTAAGGCCAAAATAAATAACTAACTAATAGGCTAGCCGAAGGGAGGGTTAGGCTTATCACGGGCCCGTATCTAGAGCTAAAGGGTCCCGAGGAGATAGTCGCTGGGCTTCTAGAAGGGTCGGCAGTGGTCCGATCAGGTGAATAAATAGCTATAGATAGGCAGGCGGGCCTAAGGTCGGCTCTTCTAGATCGTCTGGATAACTAAAAAAGGAGGATAATGCAAACTGTGATTATAATAGGTGATAGGTAACGATCGTGAAAGATCGGACGAAAAGCTAGCAAGATATAGTGGGTCTATTCCGAAGAATAGCCGTATACAAGACCAGATCTCTAGGACCGCGTCATGCTCGCGTGATATCCAATGTCCTGACCCGGAACACGGGTCTGCCCCTCTATAGTAAGCATATTTAGCGAGAGGTCCTAGTGTGCTTATCCTATAGTATAGATATCGTTTAGGACGTACTACGACCTACTAACTAAGACGTGGCTAGAGAAGGGTAGCTCAGAGGATATAATACGTACTATATTTAAGCGTAGGTAAGGGGATAGCCGTCCTATAGCCTGGATTAATATTACGCCTTACTAGGAGCTAAATAGCCGAACGCCGATCTACTCTCCTTAGCCGCTTAAGGCAATTAACCGTATTAAGAGAAGTCGCTTTGTCCCTACTATTTATCCCTTCGATAATCACTTTATTAGTCTAATTATAGATTAAGAGATAGGGTGTATATATAGGTATAATACTGTTTAGAATACTAGTAATACTAAGGACCGTCCTTTATAGTTATTTAAGTACCCTATAGGTGAGCTACGTAGTATTAATATACCTAATAAGGCCGTCTTTAGCCTTACCCGCCGTTTATATATTATTCCCGGTCCCCGCTAGACGGATAATTACTTATACGGCCTCTTTATGATCGAGTAAATATAAGCTATTATCTAAGAGGGCTACTTATTCCCTTAAATCTCGAAGATTCACCGGTTCATATAAGGACGCTGCTACTCGAATGATACTATAGCTTATACGGATTATATTAAAGAAGAATAGTTATCCTATATTAGAGTAATCTACGGGTTTAGCTATTAGAAGATATTAGTAGTCCCGGGGGCCCCTAATTTCCTTTACCGCCCCCTCTTAAGAGCATAGGTTTCACCCCTATTAATAAGCCTATTATTAAACCCAAGCCTATAGCTCCTGGTTCCTCCAATCGGGTTAAGAAAAAGACTAAGGCGCTAATTAGGAGCACTCCTAAGAAAGATATTAGTATCCCGGTACGTCCTAAAACGGCTAAGAATATCTCTAAGAAGCTATCGGCACTAGTCACGCCTAAGGAGATCACTAAGGTTACGAAGAGTCCTAAAAAGACTCCTAAGTCCTCTAAATCTTCTAAGTTTACTAGTATTAACTTACATAGCTATAAGATTATTTAGATATCCCCGAAGAAAGTCTTCGTAAACCCTTAGAAGATTAATATCTAAGGTAAATATAATAAGAATATAGAGGAGCAGGATGAAGGGGTTAAGATATCTTATAGTTACCTATTCTATAGACTATACCACCCTCGGCCTATAGACTCTTATACTAGCCTAATCAGGCCTAGGTTATTCTCCCGAGATAACTAGGTTTACTTATATACTAGTATTTACTACGTGTCACTTTATAATACCGCCGTTATTAGTTCTTTATATATACTGCCTTTATACACGATTCCCTAGGAAGGATAGTTATAGTATAATATTAGAATTAAGTAGGATAAGGATATAGTTATAGTTATTATAAAGAGAGCTTATATAGAGAGGGAGGACTGTATAGTTAGCGGAAGGACTCTCTATAAGCGTAAATACGTTCTAGAATAGTTCTCTAGGGTTATATTTAGCTTAATTATGGTAACCTAATTAAATTTAGAGTTATTATAGCCACGAGGGTATAAGTAAGATAACTAGAGCCGATTATAGAGGGGTGGATTAGAGACCCAGTGCTATATCGTTAGGATACTAAGTAACGATATAAGACACGCGCTTTTTTATTTCTCTTATATATTATATATACATAGCGACGCCGCCCAGACACAGAGGATACTTATAATCCTACACAATTATTATCCTTTTAACCCTAAGTTTTGCCACGTTTATTATATTCACTTCGTTTAAGCTACGTTGCCCTGATCAGAGCAGCGCGCACCTCTAGGGACCTCTTTTAAAGGTCTCCTTATTATATATGTTATTTTAGTTATATACACTTCGTGGTCTTAAGCACTCCTGTTATCGAAGACTTATCCGAGTTTATACTGCCTAAACCGTCCTGTATAGTAACGGCTTCGCCTTTCTCCACTATAATAAAGAAGACCTTAGTATTTACGGTTATTCTAGTACCAGGTTTTTAGATATAATAGAAGATAGAACCTCGACCTTAGGATATATTTACTATATAGGAGTAAATAACCCCGTTAGTTAGATCTTAACTATATAAAGAGTTATTGCTTTATTAATAATAGAGGCCGAATATATAGCTCTAATAGAAGCTTCTAAAGAAAGAATCTATTTTTATAATCTATATGAAGATATATAATAGAATCTAGGTCTAGATTCTAATATAAGAGGTAATAATAATAATAATAATAATAATAATAATAATAATAATAATAATAATAATAATAATAATAATAATAATAATAATAATAATAATAATAATAATAATAATAATAATAATAATAATAATAATAATAATAATAATAATAATAATAATAATAATAATAATAATAATAATAATAATACTAATACTAATAATAATAATAATAATCAAACTCTGGAGATTCCTACTATCTTAATAGATAGTGAGAGTGCAACGAAGGTCGCCGAGAACTCTGATTTTTATAAACGCGTAAAGCATATCGACAGGTAGTATTACTATTAGAGGCAATAGCTATATAATAATAAAATAAAAATGGTATATATAAATACGAAATTTAATATAGCTAATAGAATAACTAAAGGTTTAGTAAAAGAGGCTTATAATACTCTTTGCGGTTATATCAACCTAGGTTATAAGGACGATACGTTGCCTGAAAATGATTTACCGCCTTATAATAATATTATAAAATTAAAATACTAGGTTTTAATGCTTAGTGTTCTTAGTTCTTTATAAGGGGATATACCTAGGTTTTTTACCTTCGGGTTTTCCTAGAAATCAAAGGCTTTTTGAATGTTCCTTTGCATAATATACTAGAATCATAATAAGGGTTTTTGAATTTTCCCTTGAATTAAAAAGAAGAGTTTTTTTCGATTTTTTCCTCTATGTATTCTAGTCTTAGATAGACTAGGATTACTGCGCTATAATATAACCAGAACTATAACCTGACTAAGCTGCACTTATGATATAACAGTTGGCTTACGGGGGGGGTTTTGATATTATACTTATAATAAGTAATAATCATAATAATAATAAGTATAATATCTAGGTTAAAATAAACAGTATATGGTTATAGCTATACAACTAGACGTCTACTTTATAGTTAGCCTAACCTATACTATAATACTATACGTATTATACGTGTATATATACTTGGCTTATAATATATATTATATAAATACACTAGGTATCGTAAATACGATATCTTAGTTATTGCTTAAGCTAATACCATAGCGTGATAACCGTCGCGTAGGCTATTGATGTAACAGTCGCCACCTAATCTTTCAGGGTCCTTTATTAGCCCCGGATCTAGGAAGAAATCCCAGAAGCCAGCTCTTGACATATACATAATATCAATATTAATATACGCAGCTTCAAGCTCGCGTAACAAGCAGTCATCCTACGGATCTACGAATTTAACAGCTATTTGCTTGATTTCCCTGTATTCCGCGCATATAGCCTACTACTCGTAGGCTATTGAATTAAAATATACTATTATAAACTCGTTTCTAAAGCTTTATAGTACTAGGCGTGGCGGCTTATATTCCTGATTATAATAGGTTTAGTCTAGCCTAGAAGAGAAGCTCTATAATAGAATAGATAGCCGGTGCTAGGCGCTGCTTTACTCCTTATAGCTGATCCTTAATAGCAGTTACGTGCTTCTTAATATAGTCGCGGTATTCCTTAGTAGCGGTAGTAAAATATATAGCCTCGATCTCTCTATTACTAAGTCTCTCTGCCGCGTCGGCGAGAACTAAGCTAATACTAATAGCATTATATATTCGAGTAAGTATATCCGATATAATACAGGTATTAGGGAACACGAGGGTTTAGTGGCTAGTTAGCGTGTTATTCACGCCTATTAGGGCGTCTGCTTCCGTTACTATAATCCTCCTAGTATAGCGAGCCAATCCGTATAGGAATTAACTCTTAGATTCTCAAGAGACATTATATCGAGCTATTATAAGATACTATTTAAACGATTGCTTATACTAAGGCTACTAAGCGGTGGTATTAGCGTTATTTAGCAGAAACTAGGGCTAAGGATATCCTAATATAAGGTTCTTTACCCTGGCTACGCTAAGCTACTTTTTAGCGATAGCGTCTAGGGCAATAATTATCTACTCTTATCGCCCATTTTAGGTGTTATTATACCCTTTCTTAATAGCTTAGCAGCGGTAATACTTCACAATCACCTTATACTCGGCGTTCTACTATCTAAAGGCTAGGCCGGCTATAATAAGGTGGTATACTATATAGTTCTTATGCCTTATTATAGGTTAGCCCCATGGGTATAATCTAGTAAAGCACTGGTTCTGTTACGGGTTAGCCCCGTGGATATAATCTAGTGAAGCACCGGATCTTCTAACTAATTATTATAAGCGGCTGGTTACAGGTTGTCTATAGAGTGAGGCCGAATAATTAAATTATCTAAAGCTAAGGAGAAAAGAAGGAAAAGGGGAAAACTCTGTAGGTGCTTACGACCTAAATATAATGTCGTGGCGACCTACTAGGAATATACTATGATTAGTTAGAAGATCCGGTGGTCTACCGGATTATCTTTATAGGGTTAACCCGTACTATTACCCCCCTCCCCCCTTAGTAAGCCGTTACTATTCAGTATAGGTTCGTGAAGCGTTATTATTTAATCGAATAACGCCTCTTTATTAATTTAATAACGACCTCTAGTATCTCTTTAACCCTAAATAACCTCTTTATTCGTTAAGGAGTACTTAAAGTAAACCTTTATAGTTATACGATTAATTAATATTCTATATAAGGGTGTTATTATAGTTCGCTAGGTCGTTCTTTCTATATAAGGATCCTTATACCGTACCTTCCTTATCCGAATAACTTACCTAAGCTAATAATACTACCTTCGCCGTCGCCTATATTAATCTATTTTTCTTCTTTTCTTTAATAATATCTATTACTATCCGTAGTACGTTTTTTATCGACTATAACTCCTTTATACCTCGTGCTATTATACTAACCTCTTATCTCCGTCTCTTAGAAGATATTTAATTTTTAAGATTATCCCCGGCCCCTAAGGTATATCTTCTTATTGTTCTTATAAACCTCGCCTAACGTTTACTAACTTATATACATAATATAGGGGGCTAATAATAATAATACTAATAATACCGGTAAGGAGGCACCTACTCCCGCCCTGGCTAGTAAGGAGATTACTACTCCTGCCTTAGCTATAGACCGCCGCGCCTAGCTAGCCCGAGCCGCTAAGGCTAAGGGTAAGCGTTCCGCGGGCGAAGCTTCTATAGAGGTTAAGAGCCCCGCGAAGCGTGCTTATAGAATAAAAACGTTCGGTCTTTTGCTTCGCTTATTTAAAGGTAATTACTAACGGCTAGGATAGGCGGCGCTACCGCGACTAATCGGGACTCGGAGCAAGGATACCCGATCCTAAATACTATAAGTGCTTAAAGGGCGGTTATAAGTATATTCCTCCTCCGCCTAGGATAATCAGTCCGTCGGTAATACTCCTAGGGGCGGTAAAGGTGGTTAACGACGACCCCTTTTATAGCCCTAAGGCGATAAAGGCGCTTATAACGGCTTATTTATGTAACGGGCTGACCCCTGTGGGGCTCAAGCGGCAGCTCTTGTTGCAAACAGCGTATAACTTAATTGCGTGAAAATAAGCGATCGATCTGTTGATTTAATTGACTCTGTCGAAATCTCTAATCGTAGTGCTAAATTCCTGCCCTTATTCCTACGGCAGATCCACTCCCACTTTCTGGCCCGGAATAACCCGCTCCGAACCTACTTTAGGCCAGCCTATACGACACACCCCCCTAACTAAATAACTCTATAATAGTTACTTAGTTAACGTTATTTATAGGCAGGCGTCTTTTATCGATATATCCCCTTCTATAATATCCACGTAGCTTCTATCGAACTTCTCTTCCAGCTCTTCTAGATGCTTAGGTAAGATCTCCTCTAGCTTATTTATATAGAGACATCCCTGTATATCCATTACTCCCACCTATTTCCTAAAACTTATAAACTTCTCTCTAGACAGGGCCTTCGTTAATCTATTAGCGATTATCTCGGCGCGTATAACGTAGCTGACTTTAATCCTTCTATACTACTACGCCTCTCGTAACCAGTAATTATATATATCCACGTATTATAATCGCGTATTTAATTAAGCGATCTCTGCCGTTAATAGGCGTATCGTTTAGCTATTATCGTATCGTATCTTTAATTGTGGATCGTCGAATATCACACCTATCGCCTCTAATAGCCTCTTCGTGAATATCCCTTCCTTCGCACCTTATATCAGCAAGAGCAGCTCTGCCTCTATTATTAACATAGTCACCGTTACTTACTTATTATCTCGCTAAGCTACAGTGCCTCTAAACAGGCATATCATAAACGCCTGGCTACTCTTACGATTAATTAAGTTATCTATAAAGGACGCGTCGGTGAACACCTCGATAAAGTCGCCACTACCTAATTATAGGGCGTAGGTTTACGTGGCTAATAGATATCGGATTAAATAGTCGGCTGCTTCGTGATACTAACGGCTCGGATTTACGTTAAATCTATAGAGTCGAGATGCTATAAAGGCGATATCGGGGCATATGATTACTATAGCGTATAGAACTGATCCTATCTTTTATTAATAGCTTTTAACGGTGGTGGACTTCCTAGTATACGGTAGCAGCTCTGCCGGCTTTATAGGACATATGGGTTTATGGTTAGATGCCGTTAATAATAGATATCCTACCTTCACGATATAATCGCGTTATAATAGCTATATCCTCCTTAACAGACGGTCCCGAATAGCCTTAATCCTAAGGAACTATTATAGTGGCTGCCCGCCTTACAGGGCGTAGTGCTTTCATAGGTTCGCGATAGCCTATTCTATCTCTTCCCTAAAGTCTTCCTTAAAGCCGATCACGATATTATCTATATAGAAAAACAGGATTAGCCCACGGCGTATAAAATAGCAGGGCTTTTATGACACTATCTTAAACCCGTCTCTTTTCAGCACTTCTATGATATGCTTTTGCTATAGTAGTAGAGACTCCCGTGGCCCGTATAACGCCTTCTTTAGTAATAGCACTTGACCCGGCACCGCGGTCCCGGGCGGGAACCGTATATATATATCGTGGGGCAGGGGGGCGTGCACGAAGGCGTTAACGATATTATACTATATTAAGGATAGGTTAAAGCGAGCGGCGATCGCTATTAATAATCTAAAGGAGCAACCGGCGAGAGTAGCTGTATATATATTTTCTAATAAGTCCTAATACTATTAATCTCCACGGACCAATAATCTAGCCTTACACTTCTATAAAAAGCCGAGCTTATTAAGCTTATAGGTTATTACCTATATATAGCTAAGTACTTAGTGCCCCTTCGCCCTATCCTTCGGCACTATAATCCATAAGCCTATCTCTTTATAACTCTTTAGGTGATTCCTTTAGGCTTATGGGAACAGGATTTCATATAGGTGGTTTTTAAGGTCTTGTTAACTTCTCGGAGGGGCCGGTAGTTATTTACGATATATCTTACGGTAGGGTCTTTTAAGTGCCTTTTTGATTTTTAACTTCGCTAGCGGCTTACTATTTAAATTACGGGCTAATAGGGTATATCTTCCTGCGTTAAAAGCAGAGATCCAGACTCGGTTACTACTATAGCTTCGAAATTTAGCTCCCCCCTGCTCTATAGGCATATAGCCCGTGAAAGCAGCCGCTATAAGCCCTGCCTAAGGAGGGGTTTCTAGTAGAGTTAGAAGGTGACTATTATCTAGGCGTTAGTAATTAATCGCGGCCGTGGAAAAGTTCTTTTCTAGCTCCGGCCTCGCAGGCTCTATAAGCTCCTCCTACCGTTCCGGCCTCTCGGGCGCTATAAACGGTCGTTCCGGCCTCTCGGGCTCTATAAACGGTTCCACCCCCCGAGCCTCGAGGCCGGTAGGCGTAGCCCTTAGGAGAGGTTCGTTAACCTCGCTACCCGACTAAAGAATAAGCTCGAAGTATACTATTATAAACGTATCGGCTACTTTATCCTATAGCTCGCCTTGCTTAATTATATATAACTCTGGTAGGCGGATCTAATTAACGATATCCGCTAGCTACTCTTCCGTTAGTTAACGTAAATCGTCCTTTAGGGCTTCGAGTCTGCTATTAAAATACTCTTATTCGTTAAAGATAACGTCACGTATACGGACGATCCCGTTCCTTCGAAGGCCAGGAACCTAAATACGGTAAATATTAGTTAAGTCGTAGCCCACGAGGTAACCGATATAGGCCCGCGGTGGTAGCCTGTTTTAAAGCTTTCCAGACCTTATTAGAGCTGCTCTGGTTATAGGAAAAGCTTTATAACCAAAGGCCCGAAGGTGGCCTAGCTACGGCTTACGTTAATAGATAACCTCGAATAGGGTCTTCTAGCTACGGCGTTATTTAGGCGTTCTATTCTATACGTAAGCGGTAATAGGAACGACTTTAACCTATAGGAAATCGGGTAATCGGGAGTGGATTCGTATAGCTCGTGCTTTTAGTATAATAACGGTCCCTGATCTTTTGGCACCTCTATTCTAACGGGGGGTCTCTGCTAAGGAGGACTCTAATTAGATACTAAAACCCTTAGTTAAGCCCTGTATTTTAAGCGATTATATTAGTTCGTTATTATACTCAAAGACCCGTACTTACCGGTTAAATTAACTCTAAACCTATCGGATATATTAGTTTATAACTATATAGATATCGGAAGCCCTTTTTAATGTTATAACGTAGTAGGCCACGAATCCGCTATATCGATCCGTGAAGAATATAATCCGTATATATCCGTCGGCGGTTAGTCGGAATTCCGTGAAATTAATCGCCTACCTCTCGCCGGCGTAGCTTAGAGCTATACGGGTCTGCCTGCTAATCTAACGACTCATCTTCGATTAAGCGCAAGCGTCGCACTCCACCATTCCGGGCCCCTTTAGTTTAACGCTCTATAACTGCTCTTCTAGTTATTTTATTATATTAGGGCTAGCGTGCCCTAACCGGAGATACTATAGATTACCGTCGGCTTAGCTAGCTACTCTCTTAATCGGTTTTCGGATTAGTAGACTCGGGGCTAGAAGCGGGGCTAGAAGAGTAGTAGTAACGGGGGCGTTAGTGACTAGAAACAGCTCTATAACGGTTTAATTATAGTAGACACTTAGCTTACAAAGAATTAATCAGTCACGGCGGCGTATATAATCGTTTAGCGGCTCTTAATCCTATTAGTAACCGTTTTAACGTATCTTCTTATTAAAGACTAGGTTACAGATAAAGTCTTCGTAGTGGGCTACGTTTTTTAACCGGAACTTTATCGGGCCGGCTATTCCTTCTATTATAATAATCACGTCTTTATATCCTTAGATCGGCACCGTTATAGTGCCGGCGATTATAACGTTATCGGGGCGGGCCGGTCTATAATCCGTAAATCTGCTTCTATTATAGAAAACGTGGGATATAGCACCTAAGTCTAATATAGCGGACTACCGTAAAGGGTATACGGCAGCTAAGAGGGCGGCCTCCGGAGCTTCTAGCCAGCGTGCCTCGGAACATACGGTGTTTAACGCCTTACCTTACCCTTTACTGGATATATTCATACGCTTTTCTAGCTTTATAGTCTTCTTAATTTTAAAGAAGACTTTGTTATTAATATCCGCGGTTCTAGCCGTATATAGTCACGCCTCCTTAAGGGCTTCGTTATTATTATTATTATCGCTATTACCGCCGCCGCCACCGGCTTTATTATCATTATCTATGACTTTATACTCGGTGGCGGCGGTTCTTTTCCTTTTATTCCGGGACCTAATCTTCTCTATAGCGCCTTATAGGTCTTAGTCTATCCTAAGGGACTTCTCTACGAGCCTCCTAATCGAGTCGTTAGCTTAAAAGCCTTCCGGCGCTAACTCTAGGAATAGAATCTAGTAGCCCTATAGATTATAGCCGCGCCAGTAGCACGCGGGGTACTCGTCCTTATAAAAAAGGGATTATCGGCGCTTAGAGCTTATACGGTTAGTTAACTTACCTTTAGGGTAGGCACTACGGCCCCGCTAGGCTCTATTCCGGTCACTAGTCCGGTTAGCCCTCCCGGTCCGTTACGGCTATTTATTATCGTTACCTTCGCCTAGGTTTAAGGCCGGGAAGGCTATAGTTCTATAGCTTCGAGTAGGCGGTACGTTAAGTTATTCTCCCGCCTTCTTCCCTTCCGCGATAAGCGCTATCGCCGACACTATTTTAAGGTCTAGCGTTACTTCCTTTATATCCACCTAGTTACCCAGGGCAGGTCGTATAGCGTTAAAGAAGTCGTTAATCTAAATCTCCCGGGGCTTATTATATATCCCGATATTATAATAGTCCTAAAGCCGGTTATACTAATCGTCTAGCTAGGCGGCCACCTTCCGTGGGTTTATAGGCGGCCTATTCTTATAAAGGTCGTAATTCTTTTAGGAGTCCTTTATACGGGTCGCTATATAGGGTACGGCGTCGGCCTATACTACTACGTAGATCTCTTCCGGGGTTATACCCTTTATTAGGGCCTTCCGTCTCTTCGCTACGATAGACTCTTCTACCCACTTAAGTATACCGTTAATACCTTTCTAATAGGTTTCGTAGTCTTTACGATCTTCTTTATATCGGCGGTAATCTTCGGTATAGGCGGCCTTACCTATAGCCGTTAGCTCGGATATATTAGAGGGTTAACCGTTAGCGTTAGCGATAAAGGCATAGGAAGTAAATTCGGGACGGATAGCTCGCTACGGCCTAGGAGCTGGATCGTCAGGGCATAGGAAATCCTAGATTCTGTTACTTCGGGCCCTAACTTTATAAAGGCGCTTTTATAGGTCCTAGTCTTCGTGGCTTATATAGATAGTCGTATTAGAGGTTATGGTTATAGCTATAGGCAGCTCGGCGTAAATAGCTTTAAAAGGTTATTAAGAAAAATAAGACTCTTAATTATTATAAACAGCGTATAACTTAATTACGTGAAAATAAGCGATCGATCTCTTAATTTAATTAACTCTATCGAAATCTCTGATCGTAGTGCTAAATTCCTGCCCTTATTCCTGCGGCAGATCCACTCCCACTTTGGGGCCTAGAACAACCCGCTCCGAACCTACTTTGGGCTAGCCTATACGATAGCTCTCGCTTCGGCCGTTTATACAAAAGCATAACCCCTCTGCCACGCGGGCAAAAGACTACGCATTACTCTAACTGCCTGTCAGAGTAATAAGCTGCGTATATAAGGGAAGGGTGGATCCTGGCCTCTGCCGGATCTTAGTTATCGGGGTATAACCCGTAATATTACCCCCCCGCTCCCCTTCGCCCCGCGCGGCGCCTTATTATGTCCCACACAGTGCGAGGCCTCCTTCCTCACACTATGTTCCTATTATATAACAGGATATACAGCGTACCCCTAAGTTAAGCCCTAAGTCACGTGACCAACCCAGCCTTATCCAGGGCTTCTAGGGCTTTACGGCATATATATATCTAGAACTTAACTTTATAAGCCCAAATTCGAAGAGCGCGTATACACGGTTCCTACGCGTTTCGAACTTGTGACCTGTGGAGTTAGTTAGAGTAAGTGTAACGGGCTGACCCCTGTGGGGCTTAAGCGGCAGCTCTCGCTTCGGCCGTTTATGCAAAAGCATAACCCCTCTGCCACGCGGGCAAAAGAGTACGCATTACTCTGACTGCCTGTTAGAGTAACAAGCTGTGTATATAAGGGAAGGGTGGATCCTGGCCTCTGCCGGATCTTAGTTATCGGGGTATAACCCGTAATAATTTAGCCTTCTAAAAGGCGTCTAGGGTCTTAAAAGAGGCTTCTAGCACTTTATAGGAGGATAAGCCTATCTCGACGCCTATTAACTTAGGAGCTAGTAAGCCTCGCTTATCGGTATATATTACCGCCCCCCCCCCCCCCCCCCGCGGGGACTCCTATATTATAGTAGGTGGACCTATACCTATCGCGGCGCCTCCTATTATCGTTACGCCTATTCCTAGCATAACGATTAGCCTTATAAGGGTAGAAGGCCTACGCCGGCTTAACTGGTTCCTATAGGTGGTTAAGAATATTATAGGGGTTATACGCGTTAAGGTAGAGGACGTTAAGTCCTTTAAGGGAAAGAAGATAGATAGATAGGCTAAGGTCGCGCCGTCTATATTATCTCCTGTTATCGCCGAAAGCGTTAATAGTGGTGAGGATATTTATAACTACGTTAATCTTAACGCCTAAACCCGGTAGCTAGGGGCGGGGCTTATCCGCCCCGACTTAATTAACGTGGACGGTTTTACTATTATTCTGACCTTTATTTAATCCTTACCGCCTTTCCTATAACCCTTCTTCTTCTCGTAACGTTCACGAGGTTTATCGTTAACTTTAATCGGGCCGTACTTTTTTTCGTAGCGATCTAGGGCGCTTAATTCCAATAAAGACTCTATCGGTTCCTAGGATATCTAGGCGTATCCTTCTTATTTTATTAACGCTTCTTTTACTACGCCTCTACCTACCTTCCTATTCCGAGTATATAGGATTTCCTTTACCGTCTACTTATCTTTTTCTAAGCCGTTATAAATCGGTCCGGGTTAGGGGTTATATAGGACTTAACTAAGAAGCGGATCTTTCTTTATATATTATAGGAGGTTTATATAGAACCTTAGGTGTATATTTAAGGGTATATCTAGTTTTACTATATATAGGTTAATAAGCTTAGTTACACGGTAGTTCTAGTATAACCAGCTTAGATTATATAATAATCGCGGGGTAGAGTAGTTTATAAGTAAGACCTATATAAGGTCACTTTCTTAGAACTATTCGGTAGGTATACGATATTTATTCGCTAACTCTTCCTATTATAGTTATATAGCCGTTATCGAGGCTTAGGCGAACTATATAGCCTTTTAGAGGCGGCGGAGTAGGTTATAAGCTATAAACTCCCGGGCATCGCTGCTTAGTTCTTTATAAATCTGGATCGGGTCGATATAATATCCGTGTTCTAGGAAGAACGGACTTATCTTAGTAATAGAACTCCCCTAGTTATTTAACGCTAGTTAGGCTACGGGTAGTAACTTATCCTAATCGTTTTAGACGTAATAAATAAAGGCTTAGAGGTACGTCTATACTTCTTAATTCGCTTACTCGGTGGTATTATGGGTCTAGGGGTAGTAAGCCATGCTTAATTATTACTTAATTCTGGCTAGTTTATAGAAGTGTCGCTAAAAGCGACTTATCTAGTTAGAAGCTTTATTATTTACGATTAAACGAGGTATGCTATAAAACCAAAAGTAATAGTATAGGAACTATTCGGCGTAAGCTTCTGCTTTTATAGAGTCTATCGCTTTAAGGGTAATAGCCTTTATAAGTTAATCGGTTATAACCTATAGGTACCTACACTTCTTCTTTCTAGCGGGAGGTAGATCGGCTATTAATAGGTTACTCGTTATTCGTTTAGGGATCGGAAGCGGTTTTAAGAGTCCTTATCGAGTATTCCTCCACGTATAGCTTTAGTTATAGATATTATAGTTACGTATAAACCTACGCACGTCTTTATTTATCCCCGGCTAAAAGAAGCGTCTCGCTATAAGGGTAATTATATTATCTTACCTAGGGTGGCCTTTAATTATAGAGTCGTGTATAGATTAGATTACTCATGTTCGTAATATGCTCCCTTTTTAAGCTCCTGGCACCTATAGGTGGTCTTAGAATATAAGCAGTCCTTACGAGGTAGTCCTATATTCGGCGATTTAGGCTCGGAGACCTAATAAGGGAGGGAACTATTATTCGCCCTTAGATACGGCTTATATAGCTTAGCGATACTAGTTATCTTGCTTTACCGTAGTGTCCTATAACTATTATAACTCGTTATCGGCTTCGAATACCCGTGGGTTCTCGCGAAGAAGACGGATCTTTAGGGGAATTAAGGTCTCTAGGATTAACTGTATATAACGTGCTTATTCCTGTTTATCAGAGAAGTCCTTTAGTTTATCTTATTCCCTTTATAAAAGAGTATCGGTAATATAGTTATCGGTACCCTTATAGTATTCTAATACGAAGTCGAACTAAGCTAGCTTATTAGTCTATCGGCTTTATCTTTTATTAAGTATTTTCTTTATTATAAAGTACTCTAGGGCCTTATAGTCGGACAGGGTTATAAAGCGACTATAACTTAAGAGCTTAGCTTTTTAGTGCGATACGTAACTTATAATCGCTAATATCTCTTTATTATAAATAGGGTAGTTATACTCGGCTTTAGTAAGTCGCCGCGAATAATAGGCGATTATATAATACCGTCCCTATTCGTCTTTTTAAACTAATACGCCTCCTAGTATGAATCCCGAGTAGTCGGTTTCTATAAAGGTCTTATTACTTATGACCTATTACCGCAGGATTGGTTCTTCTTAGAACCTTTTCTTAACCTCCTCGAAGGCCGCCTGTTTATCGGGACCCTAGGAGAACGCTCGGTCCTTTTTTATTAGTCTCGTTAATATGGCTATAATATAGGTGCAGTTCTCTACGAATATACGGTAATAGTTTATAAAGCCTAGGAAGCTTCGGACTCCTTTTACTAAGGTCAGGGCTTCCTACTTTTAGATCGCTTTCAGTTGATCGGGGTCGTATAAAACACCCTGACTAGCGGTGACTATAAACCCTAAGTACTTTATAGTGTTTATACTAAACTCGTACTTTATTAGGTTAAGCGTTAATCCTGCGTCGCTTAGCGATTATACTACTAGGTTAACCTTCCTTTTATAGTTATATAGGGATCCGCTTAAGTAAATTAGGATATTATCGATATATATAGTAACAAAGTCGTTAAGGTAATATTATAGCGTCTTATTACTATATTATTAGAAGGACGCGGGGGCGCTACTAAGTCCGAAGGGGTATACTAACTATTTAAATAAGCCGAATCGGGTTTATAATACTATCTTCGCTTTATAGCTAGCGGCTATTCGGATCTTATAGAATATAGTGACTATATCGAGTTTTATAAGCCACTTAGCTTACTCTAGGTTTCGGAGTGTCTTTATAATTAGTAGGAGAGGATAGCGGTCTCTCTAGGTGATCGTATTTAGGGTATAATAGTCGTAATAGAATTATAGCCCTCCTCTTAGCTTCGTTATAAATAGAACTAAAGCTTTAGCGGCGGAGCTGCTAGCTTATATAAACCCCTTATCGATTAGGTCTATAAGGGTCTTCTATAAGATTAATAGTTTTTCTTTAGATATATTATAAAGAGGGCCCTAGGGTAGTTCTGGTTCCTTACCGTCGGGCCCTTATATAAGGTTTACTTTATAGTTAACCCCGGGTTAATAAGGGGGAAGGCGGTTTATTTACGAGTCGGAAAATAAATCCGGGAATTATCGTAATATCTCCTTTAGGATATACTTCCGGGGGTCGACTAGAGACTTGCCTCGGAGGGCCTTATCGATGTTTTTAATACTAATTACGTAGAGCGCGAGTTCCTTTTTATCGAACCGTTATTTCCTTTATAATCGGCGCATAATACCGGCGAACACCGACCTAGTTATTACTTAAGCTCCGCGGATAGCTCTAATATTATCGGGTTTTTCTTCGCCTTGGAGTTAGATATTTATCCAAGCTACTTTATAGTAAAGGTGATATCCTTTTACGTAATAGGTAATATCGTTATATTCTATTTATAGTTTCCCTAGGAATATATTATAATCTAATCCTAGTATTATATAGGCGAATAATCGTTATATATATATATTAATCTCGAGATTATATATAGTAATACCGGAACTCTTAGTGGATCCTATAATATAAGAGAATCCCGAGAGGGGTTTTTTAGACTTATTAACTAATAGGAGGCGGAGGGACTTTATAAGACGTTTATTTATACCTACGTAATAGTTATATCTAGTATCTATAAAAGCGGTAATAAACGTTTTATTTATCCGCGCTTATATAAGAGCTAAATAACTATTACGCGACTATAATATAAACTCTTTTTAATCCCTTTATTCCTTTATAGTGGGCTCTAGTATCTATTTTCGCACTAAGGCTATTCTTTTTCCGAGTCGTTATTATTATCCGTGCCTCCTATATAGGTCGTCTTATTATCCGAGGCCGCTAAGACCTTCGCTACACGGTTCTTTTTATAATCCTCGGCGTCCTTTTTTTAAGCGATATCTCCTAATAAGGTGTCCCTTTTTTTTATAGTTATAGCACTTTTTTATCACTTTTTTCTTAGTCTATACTTAGTTAACTCCTCCTATCTTTATATCGCCGTCGTGATTATAAGCGTGACTATTATTATTACTATTACATAGCGCTTAGCCGAAACGTGGCCTTATAGCGAGGGCTTTAAGTCTCTAAGCGATGTTTTATATTTTAGTTATAGTATAGGAGTTATTCGGTAGTTTCGCGGTAATAAGGGCGGCACGGAGGCGACTACTAAGAGCTCCTTCTAGGAACGTGATTTTCGTAGTATTATCCTATTAACCTTTACCGGTAATAGGGAGCTATTATTCGAAACCGGGTATAAAGCTTCTAAGCGCTTAGTCTTCGGGCTAGCATAACGTTTTTAAGGCGTTATCCGTATAAGGTTATTCGTTAACGTCTTTATATATATAGTTAAAGTAATCAAGGAAGTCTTCGGGGTTATATTAATTATCGGTCCCGCCTATAGCCTAGAAGGAGGCGATAACGCGGCGGGGAGTTTTATCTAAATAGGTGTTAATAAAATACCACTTCTCGCGAGGTCTCTAGAAGAGATATTAATCGAGTAAGAGCTTTGCGCGAATCTTAGACGACTAGCTCGCGTACTATAAGCGTTTACCGTTAAACTTCTATAGTAATAGGAGTGCTTTAGTCCTAAGGTTCGAAATAGGCTTTATATCGGGCGCGGGCGATAGAATAGGCAGCTAGGAGCCTTATATAGTCTTTTCCGATAGTATAAAGAGGCGAGGCTTAGCTATACGTTATTAGTTTTATATCGCTTATAGTAGCTAATTAATAGTATTCTATTATTCTTAGATCTGGGTAGTTAAGGTCGCGACCTGAGTCTATAAAGGGTTAATAATCTCCCTCCTCCACTCCGTAGCCTTAGGGGACTCGCCCGCTAGGCGTAACGGAGCGCCGGGAGGTGGATTAAAGTGATAGTCTATCTTTATTAGCGTAGCGTGTGGGTTTTGCTAAGCTTTAGATATATAAGCGGCTATTATAGGTTATGTATAGAGTAAGGCCGAATAATTAAATTATCTAAAGCTAAGGAGAAAAGAAGGAAAAGGGGAAGACTCTATAGGTGCTTACGACTTAAATATAATATCGTGGCGAGCCACTAGGAACACACTGTGATTGGTTAGAAGATCCGGTGGTCTACCGGATTACCTCCACGGGGTTAACCCGTAATAATCATATCGTATTCCTAGTGGGTTACCGCGATATTATATTTAGGTTATAAGCGCCTATAGAGATTTCTCCTTTTCTTCCTTTTCTCCTTCCCTTTAGATAATTTAATTATTCGGCCTTACTTTATAAATAACTCGTAACTAGCCGTTTATATTCATAAAGCTTAGCGAAACCTACACGCTACGCTAATAAAGATAGACTACTACTTTAATCTATATCCCGGCGCTCCGTTACGCCTAGCAGGCGAGTCGCCTAAGGCTATAGAGTAGAGAAGGGAAATCATTAACCCGTTACAGGCTTAGGTTATAACCTTTACTACCCAGATCTAAGAATACTAAAACGCTATTAATTAGTTACTATAAGCAATATAAAACTAATAATATATAGCTACGCCGCGCCTAACCACCCTATCGGAACAGGCTATATAAGGCCCCTAACCGCCTACGCCGATACCTATACCCGACCCGATACCCGCCTCGAACCCCTGGACTAAGGCACTCCTATTACTATAGAAGTCTAATAGTAAACGCTCAGAGTATATAAGCTAGTTATCCGAGATTTATAAGAAGCTCCTACTAAATTAACAACTCTTCTAAAGCCCTCGCGATAAATAGTATTGTATTAACGCCTACCTAGACGAAGCCCCTTATTATATCGTCGCCTCATTTTAGGCCGCGGGCGGAACCCACGGTTAATACGATCTCGAAGACTTTTGTAATTACCTTAACCGTATATATAAGGATATAAATAAGTAGCCTTATATAGCTAACGCCCTATAAACGTTACAGTAGCATAAAGACTAAGCGTTTAGGAGCTTTATACCCGGCTTCGAATAATGACTAGCTATCGCCGGCGGAGGTTAATATGATAATACTATAAAGAGTAGATTCCTAGAGGGAGCTTTTAGCAATCGCCCTTATACTGTGTTTATTACTACGAAACTCCTGAATAATTACTACGCTTAGATAGTAGAAAGAACGAAAGTGGAAAGTTATACTTAATTGGCGATAGATATAGGTCTATAACCGAACTATAGTTAGAATAGGAGGTCTCTAGTAATAACGAGGGTTCTAGTAGTAACGCCGCTAGGTAAAGTCCTTTACGGAGGTATCTTTAGTCTGTTTAGTGACCGGTAAGGGGGCTAGTAACTTCCCCGCCTTTTTATTAATTTATAACTATTAATTATTCTACCTCCATATTAGGCTCTTTTTTTCCTCGCGTATTCTTTATAATATATTCGTATAGGGGTTTTACTAGGGGTTATCGTGTAAAGAGTGAAGAGACGTTATAAGATAATCAAGAATAGGAAAAACTAATTGGTCGACTTAAGAGTTAAATTATTCGCTGAACCTCTAAGTCGGGAGTTTAGCTTCACCTATCCTTTTTATAGATAACCAGAGTCTATCTCCTAAGAAACCAGAAATTCCCTTCGAAACCACCTCTAAGACCACGATCTATCCCCTAGTAGTCCTCCCTATTATACTATACTAAGTCGGTCCGGATAATACAAGTCCCGGAGCCTACCCGGCTATCTATTCTTAAATATAGTAACCCTACTAAATCTCCTCTATAACTACTACAATTTATTATCTCCGTATACCCAGGCTCCCTCTAACTCTAATAGATTATATCCGTGATATTACATCTCTTTTCTAGACCTTATACCCCTAGGAGCGATATAGTTAACCGGGTGCCCCTATAAGGACCCTCTCCCGGCCTACCCCTTATCCTCCGGTCACGGCCTTAGAAGAGACGACTTAGCTAAGAATAGTATCTGACCACGGATAGCTTAATAGCCTACCCTAGGCTCCTGGCTTATAAGCCACTATCCGTACCTAGACTATACTGCTATTTAATTATAGAGCCTTTTATAAACAGCTCCTTAAAGCCAGAGCTAAATACAAGTATAACATTAATCCCCTTAAACCCTAAGCTATTATAATAAAGTATCAATATATCTTCGTATAAGCTTTAATCTTCCGCCTTTTAAGCATTATTAAAGGGCTTATAAATAACCCGTGAAAAATCGTATTGCCCGGCTATATATAAAGCCTATAGACTTAAGGGAGTATATAGAGCGTTTTATTATTACTAAAATACTAAACTATAGGTATACTTCTAACATAGCAGGTATACCTAGATTATAAAGTCGGCAGGAGTAACCACGCAGGCTCTACTTAAGGCCTAGTAACTATTACTGATATTAATTATTAACTATAACATAGTATTAGTCTACTATATTAAATATATAGACAAAACAGGGGACATATTAGTATAGTATATCTATTAAAAGTACCTCCGTATTCGGAGAAATAAGTGACATGGCCTTAATTATACCCGACGGCCTTATCGGGGACCTTAGGCATAATGCCTGATATAAATAGTGGCACTCCTAATTTCGTGGCCGGAATAACCTATTCCGTGCCTGTCACGGGTCTGCCTATGCAATGCCTCTATGCTTGACACTGACATTCGCCTCTACTAGTCCCTTCGTGAAGACCCTCGTCACGCCTTTATTGGTTTAATGCAATTTTTGTTCTAATTGGGACGGCCTTTCCTCGTTCTACTATCCAATCCAACTCTCATGGACGTGTTGTGTCCGCCAGCCATCCCGCCGAAATCTCTGAGGCCTGATGCTAGTCATAGGGAAGCACCAGGCAAGAAGCCTGGGATAGACATTAATTCTAATCTCGGACTTTCCGTCGAGATATCAGCGTGGGTTCCAGAAGCCGGTCAGCAAATTGAGTATCTGTCGCATGTTCCTGGTCCCGAGAATAAGCGGATTCCACATGTCCTGCGAGGTAAATCGTATGCCGAACTCCCGCATCTTGATGTTTCGGTGAGCTGGGGAAGTCGGGATCCAACGTTGACAACGATATGAGTGCAGGAAGCAAGACCTAGCCAATGTCCTAGCAGAACCTCTACTTCTACATGCTCTGGCACGATCGCCGGGGGCGATTCACCAATCATCTTCTAATTCTCGGATTTCTTTGTATGCGTGGTTGGCCAAAAATATAGAGCTAGCAGGTCAATTGATGCAACTAGAATCCGGGATAGTGCATCGTCGGTCCTCAACTCAGTCCCAGCTTCTTTCAACACGTGCAGTTGAAAGACATTGGCGTCAGAAACAGTTCGATATGGACATCGTTCTAGCTCCGTTCTCACCTGCCTCTCTCTACCAAAGCCTGGCCCAAGGGGTCCACGAGCAGTCAGCGGTGTGTTATGCTATGGAGGAGAGCTTTATCGAGAATGGCACTGTCGCACTTGCTGCGCTGGAGAAAGAAGTTATCGACTGGGTTCGGAGTTATAAGGAAGCAAAGACTCTTTACTATTTTCGTCAGGAACGCAAACACCGGTGGGACGAGGGTCGAGTGGGTGGTTGGAGATAGTACCCATGTATACCTCGAACTATATTAAGATGCAATAATAGCAATTCATTTTTTAGGATTAAACTAGAACGACTGTATGTCCTACTATTCCGACTACAATTAGTGGGTCTTAATAGGCCTATAATACAATACTTAACCTTTATAATTATTATAGCAATTTATAATATCCGTATAGATTATAATTGTATATAAGACTTTATATTTCTTAGTCGATTCTAGGCTCTAGAAATCACTATACTAATAAGGCTATAGTAGTATTTTTACTAATAGGCTGGCCCGTAGAAAGCACGGAACTAGTTATTCCAGGCCTAAATGTGGATATAGGTCTGCCGTAGGATTAAAGGTAGCTTTTTAGCATGTATATTAGAGATCTCTATATACTTAATTACAATTAATAAATCTAATGTCTAATCAGGTACTTTAAGTTATACGCTGTTTATAATAATTAAGAGTCGTATTTACTAAATAATCTATAAAACCTATTTATGCCGCGCCATATATAGCTAGCTATAACTGCCTTATAACTTTTACTATAACCGCGAATACGACTATCTATATAAGGCATAAAGACTAGGAGCTATAGCGACGCCTTTATAAAGTCAGGGCCCGTAGTAATAGAGCCTGCGATTTCCTACGCCCTAATAACTCTACCTCTCGACTATAGCGAGCCAGCCGTCCTGAATTTACCGCCTATGCCTTTATCGCTATAGTAGATAGGCAGCCCGCTTATATCTCTAAACTAACTGCTACTAGTAAAGCTGCTTATACTAAAGATAATCGTTGATATAAAGAGGAATGTAATAACTATAATACCTACTAGAAGGGTATTAACGCTATATTTAAGTGGGTAGAAGAGCTTATCGTCGTGAAAAGACGGAAGGGCTTAATAAAGGGTACAACGCTAAAGAAGACCTTTAAAGCTATATAATTTACTATTATACCCTACATCGCGACCTATGCAAAGGACTGTTAAAAGAACTATAATCTATATAAGAGTAAGCCGTCTATTAACCTAAGGAAGGTGACAGCCTGGCCTTATAAAGCCTTATAAGTAATAGGCTCTATTAGAAAGCTATTATAATATCCGTATTTATAGTAGCCCTAAGAGATCTATATTAACGACTTCTTTAATACTATACGACCTGCCCGAGGTAACTAAGTGGATAGAAAGAAGCCATGCTAAAATTTTAAAATAATAACGGCGATAACTCTTATCACTTAAAGAAAAAAGATGGCGGAGTAGTAACTTATTACTATGTCTGTTTATAGCTATAGGGCCATAGTCTTCCTGGGCCTTAATTCATGGAGGAAGATAACGATAATAGGCTGTAGCCCGCGAGGAGGCCTAAAATAAGCGACTATAAGGGAGCCCCGCGAGGCCATAACGGCTACTGTAGTTTGAAATGAAGAATATTAGCTAATTCCATAAGTTCTAATCGCAGATAAGCCTGTATTAATAAGAATAAGTATCTAGTATACTATTAACGCGGTCAGAATCTATAAGGTTATTAGATACTATTAATACAGTTAGTGATAATAGACTTCTACTCTAGGGACCCTATTAGGGGACTAATAAAGAGGTTTCCTAGGATAGACCGGGATCTATAAGATACAATAGATAAGAGTAAGTCGCATAATAAGAAGAAAAAGACCGATAATAATAATAATATATTAGAGGAGGCATGACTATATACGGATATAGAGTTACACCCTGGTAGGTTTATCGTAAAGTATCTAGTAGCTACTCTCTTAGCTACTGTATATCCTTTATAGGAGTCTGGTATACTAGACTCCGGAGCCACCCCTTACGGTTTCTATTATATAAGCAGATTTACGGATTATAGACCGGCTCACCCTAATAACATTATAGTAGCATAGAGCATAACGGTTCCAATTGTAGGATACAAAGACGTTATTATATAAATTAACGGAATAACCGGCCTATTTAAATTCTAATTAAAGGAGGTAGCCTATTATACAGACATTATCTATAACCTGGTATAAAATAAGACGATGTATTAATATAGTTAGTCGTAGAGTTTAGAGCCTCTTAACGATTATATTAGGCGCCGTAATCGATAAGTCTTTTATAAGCTAAGTATCTACTATAATTAATCGGTTATAAAGCTCTGTATACTCTTTAACGCCCCTATTATTACTGCTTTTTAGACACTATCCATAAATCTATCGAATAATCAGCTAGGTAAGCCGATAGTAATATATAGTATCTTCGTCTAGACCACGCTGGCCCTAATCCAATAAAGTAACTACAAGAGTAGCTATAGGGCATTAAACTAAAGGGACCCAGAACGGTAGACTATTACGCCCACGCCCAATCTAAAATGCCCCGCTAAATGAGCTGGTAGACCCAAATAACTCTAAGCTACGCTAGTAAAAAATAGGCGATCTTTTCATAGATATTAAACTAACTGTAGAGGGCGATATACACATTATATCCTTTATAAATCGAAATGGCGGCTTCGCTACTTACAATATTATAATATCGAAGAAGGCCGCTAAAATTTATATAGTTATTACTTAACTAACCGCCTTGTATTAGGGCTACTTTAACTGCTGGGTATAAGTCTTTAAGTATAAGCAAGAACTAATATAATTACACGAGATACAGGGCTTAAGTACGGAAACTAGTATCTAACCAGACTCCTGCTTAGCAGATACTCCTGTCTAAAACAGAGGCACTAAAAGATCCAGGGTAGTTATCGTGATTAGGATACGAGCTATAGAAATACACGCTTATTTACCTGATTTTCTATAGGTCACTATTATCCCTCTTACCGCTTACGTATATAATAGGACGCTAATATCACTGCTTGGCTAGAAGCCCCTTTTTAAGATTCATTATAACCATAAACCGTAATCAGTCTATCTTCGAGCCTATAGGTATAAGGCCTTTTCTGTAACCCGAGCTGCCCTAATAAGGTCCGGTAAACTTTAAACTTAACTAGCGACACGAGCCTACATCGGCTATCCTATAGGCTACGATTTAACTAATATGTACTATATGTCGGTGCCTGGCGGTAAGGGTAACTGGATCGTCTATATACATAACGTTCTCTTTAATAAATAGAGATATTTTACTGAGAACCTTAAAGTACTAAAAGAAGATATATATTAATTAATAGAAGAAGGGCCGACGGATATTCTTAATCAGATCCGGCTGCTAGATATAATTGAACAAGGTCCGTAAGATAACCTATAAGATAAGGCCAAGCCCTCTTCTAATATCTATATTATAGTATACTTCAAGCCTATTCTTTAGCCGAATAATAAGGTTCATAAACCTCTCCTAAGGGCTATACATGTTACAAACAGCGTATAACTCAATTACGTAAAAATAGAGGATCGATCTGTTGATTTAATTTGACTCTGTGAAAATCCTGACCCAAGTTCCTAAAATCCTGCCCTTATTCCTAGGGCAGATCCATTCCTATTTTTAGGCCCGGAATAACTCGCTCCGGACCTGCTTCGGGCCAGCCTATGCGATAATACCTGCCGGCCTTAAGGCTTAGGAGGTAGAACCGCTTATAGAGCTTATACTGCCAGAATATAGAGAGAAGCTTATAGTATTTATAGGGCTAAAGCTAGAAAAAGACGTATCCATAGCCGCGATTAATCACTAAGGCCTAGATAGTTAACTTCCTATACTCTTGAAAACCTCTCTGTAGGCAAGGTTTATAGCGGCTACTGTTACGGACTATATACCTGTAAAGCCAGATAGAGCTAAATTTAGAGGCCATAATAGTAATCGCGTCTAGATCTCCGCGTTTAACACTAGAAGACACGGCGTATCTACCTATAAGTTCAATAGCAAGACGTCAATAAAGGTAAAAAGAAAGAAGGTACCTAAGAGACTATTATGAATAGTAACGCTAATAACAGCGACGCGTACGCCCTAACCTCGTAAGACGCGATATCTATAAATAGCTTCACCGTTTAGACCCAGTTTTAGGCCTACTTTTCGAAGCTAGACTAATTAAAATTATACCTTAAGCTCGGTATTCTTTACTTCCATCCTTGATTAATAATATAATGAAGAAAAGCAATACAGAACAATAATGAAAATAGCTTTCTAAATAACGTAGTCAATTTCAATCTAAATACACCATAAATAAGACCGTTCTGCTGTTTTAAAGTAGCCCAATAAGATGCTCTTAAGGAAGTCCTTATCCAGAGGCTCTAGGGCAGTAAAGACTATTAAAACTAGAATATAGAAAAACACTTTTACTTTACTCGTAATGCAAACTATATAGATAACGTTATAGAGCCTCTTCGAGCAAATCCTTCCATAAAAGAAAAAGAGGAGTCTCTAAAGACAGTTATAGATATACCTTCTGCTCTCTTAGACGGTCCCTTAACTCAGGTTTAAAAAAGGAAAAACGGTCTAAACGTATAGGAAAAACTAAAGGATTTATCTAAAGCAAAAGGGATTTAGGCAGATTATAAGGTCCTAACCTCTCGTTCGTTAACCTCTTACCTACAGAGTTCTCTAATACAAAAGCGTATTAATAGAAAATACAAGACACAGTATTTACCATAAATTACAGCAATATATTCTTTCCTAATGAGGTATTTTTGCCTAAATTCTTAATAGTCTCCATAAAAGGTATAAATCCACAATAGAGCAAATACCTTAAGCTCTTCCTTATAATCCGGGTATATACTAAATAGATTAATAACTGAATAAAGAGACTCTTTAAAAAAGATCGATTACCTCTCGAATACCCGCCTTGTATAAGCTTTAAAATTAAAGAAGGATAAGAAACCCTAGAAAATAACTAAGGGCCTATTCTAAAACAAACAATAAGAAATCCAGTTATACGCCGACTAACTATTATGTTCTCTGTCCTAAAAAAACACCTAACAACTACGTATTAGACGATAATACGGTACTAAGGAAAAATACCCAAATAGGGTAAATAAGTCTTAGACCTGGTCGTGTTAGAAGGAAAAGAATAGAGGAAAAACAAGTCTCTCTCGAAAAAACCAGCGTATAATAAACCTTATACTGAAGTCAACGGAACAATACGCCTTAGATACGTCTTTAGAAGAGGAAAGCTAGGGTTCTAATATAGTTGGTATAATTTTAGAAGGGTAGAATTAACCGTAGAACTTATAACGAGATGATCGTAGACCCGTCGGCATATAGTCAGACTGATGGGCGTGGACGGACTACCGACCCGAACTTACCTCCATGCGTGCGATTAAGGGATATAGTTTAATCCCTTAAGGTAAAGCCTTGGTTTAAAGTTAGCGCTTAGTTAACGGATATACTATAATTACTGTACGATACTAAGCTATTAAGCCTTTTCTATAATATCTTTTCTGTAACCAAAGTACACGGACTTTCCTTTTATAAGAATTCTTTAACTTCTATACCTTTAAGGTAATTAGGCCGAAGATACCACTAAGAAGGACTCGCAGAACGGGTATTCCCCCGGGGGAAGCTAGCGAAGCGGATACCGCGTAGGCGCCCGCTGTGCCTAAATTAATAAGGATAGTGGCTAAGCAGGAACTATCAGATAAACAAAAGGGTTAACAGATACGCTGGTTATGCTTAGTTCTAAGGATAGTAGTTAGTAAGTCGATCAGCGATCTATTACCGGCCCCTTAATAGTAATGTAAAAGGCGTTAATTACGATATTCCCGTAACACCTCTTATAATAGAGCGAAATTAATCGCGTAATTATAAAGAAGCTTACTAAATAACCAGCGCCCCGGCGCAATTACGAAAAACCACCTGTATATAATTATAAGCTAATTAGAGAGTTATTTATAGTTATAGAAATCGATAATTAGTTAGTACCGATTAAGGCTAGGAACTAGTTTAGACCTAGTGCCCCGGTATTATAGTATAACGAAAGCGAAGTCCTTAGACTTTAGTTAAGGAAAAGGAATTATAGAAAAGGCTCGATAGATTAGTATCGCAGAGTGATCGCGGTATATTCGTCAACCAAGCGCTGACTTTAAACCAAGACTTTAACTTAAGGGATTAAACTGATCCATTAACGCACGTATAGAGATAGGTTCGGATTAGTGGTCCGAACGCGGCTATCAGTCCGACTATATACCGATGGGTCTACGATTATCTTATTATACTGCCCCTCCCCCTAACGAGTTTAGTCCCGGAGAGTCGTATTATCGTGATGGGTTTAATTACGCGTTTATCGCGATTAATTATCTTTATCTAGTTCTATACGACCCTTGTTAAAAACTCGTAGGAAAAAAGAGTGTCCACTTCTTTATTTACCTACTCGTCGGCGTTCTATCGCCGACTATATGCCTCGTGATTTATTCGAATATTACTATAGACACTCCGCGATGCTTATTATTATTACCTATAATTATCTAACCCTTCGCGGATATTATGCCTAGCCTTAGGTAAACATTTAGCGATAAGTATATAATTCCTCGCGTAATTTTCCTTATAGCTCCTAATTCTCTTTATAACTGTCTTTAGTTATTATAATCGCCCACTATTCGTCGATTATTAGCTACCTACTTTATTATCTAGTATTATTATTATTACTATTATTAACGCCGACTGCTTGTGATTATATTATCGCTTATTTTTAAGTTACTATAGCTCTTTATAAGTTAAATGTAATACCGCTAACGCCTGGAAGTCTATTATTATGGATAAGGCTCTCTGCTTATTTTACGTATCCTATTTAGACTCGTATATTAGTATCGATTACCTTAATAAAGCTAGCAATATTATAGGCGCTAGCCGCTATATTACCTATACCCGCGGTTATTAATAGTATACCGCTCTAAATCCGATGATTATTCCGCGTTTTACCTAAGCTACTTAGTTATTAAGTTCCTGATTTCCTGCTAGGTGCTACTTAGTTACCATAGAATAGTAGTAAGCGCGTCTATATAGTGGATAATAATCTAACGCCCATAGCTTAGCGTCGCGCTTATAAGCGTATTTCTAAGGCCTATAAGTGGTTTCGCCTAGTTATAGACCGCGGTGAAAAGAAGCTTACCGCTAAGTATATAAGTTCTTTTTCCGGTCGCTAACTATTCGGCTATATTTCTAATAGTTAGTAGTCGTAGATACCGGTTTTAGGCGAGATCTCGTCCTTACGTTCCATAATAACGGTTAACTTTATATACCGTCTTAGTCGTATTAATAAGGCTAAGGCTTTAGCACTTTTAGACTAGATTCGTCCTCGTCGCGAGGGCGACCTCCGTGACGTTAAGCCGTTTATTACCTTTATTAAGGACTTAGTAATAAACGGTTAACTCCTATTGAATTGTAAGCACCGCTTACGGGGCCTTAACGCCTTCCCGTTATTAGATGGTCTTACCGGCCTCCTATCGGCTATTAATAACCCTTATCGCCCAGCCCTTACGCGCTATTTTACTAGTCGTTGTACGGCCAGTCGCCACGGCTATACTTCCCCCGTCGCTAGCGATAATAATCCCTTTACCGATAGCTCTAATAAGGCCATCGCGCCCGCTCCTTACCCTACTACAACTTATCCCCGCTATCCTGCTTATCGTTAAGCCTTTACCGCTTTATCGGCTATTAATACCCTGGCTCCCCCTAGTTATACCGAGTATACGCCGCCGATCGTCGCGTCCTTTAATAAGAAAGATATTCCTTATTAATATATCCGCACCCCGCGCCGCTATATACCCGCTATAAAGTCGGCTTTTAATAGCGATACTATAGCCGTTAATATCGGTAATAAAACCAATTCCTATGGTTTTAGTAATTAATTTTTTATTCGCCGAGTAATCGCCGGTAATAATCGCCTAAAATAGCGTTAAACTTTATTCTAATAGTTTACGATGTTTAGAACTAGTCGGGGCTTAACCCTGTTTATTTATTTACTATAAGGAAAAAGGTTATTATAACCTATAAGTAAGTTCTTATTTTTATATCCGACGACCCTTTAGGGCCTTATACTATCTTATAGTCGTCCTACTTTATATATATATATATATATATGCTTTTTATACTTTTAGTACCTTTTCCGGATCCCTAGAGCGTTTTTTAGGTAGTCCTTTAGTTTCTAGATATTATATTCTACCGGCTAACCCGCTCACTTTATAAGATAAAACATCTTACCTTATTCTGCTTTATAACTAATAATATCTTCTACCTCCTATTTATCTTACTCCTCCTTTAGAAGCGAGAGATCCTTTGCTAATAACTCTACGGCTAATCGGTCTTTCCACGGTTCTAATAAAGATACTAGGAATATATCGTATATCCTTATTTACTACGCAGGAAGGCGAACCCTATACGCCTACGCGCCGATCCTCTCGGTTACCTATACTCGAATATATTATAATGCTAGCTTCGAATCTTACCAGAATCGGAAGTTCTTTATAGGTAGTCTAATAATATCGCCTACCTTATATTACTACGGCTAGTAGCGTTTATTATAGTGCCGAGCCTAGTACTCTATAGCACGCGCCTAGTATTCGCGGACCTTTCGCCGAATCTCCGCTAGCTTCTTAATACGTTCCTAAACGCCCTATACCCGGGTATTATCCTAGGGCGAATATACTCCACTATATATAGATAATACCCGTATAATGCTTTATATAGCGAAATACTAAGTAGGAAATACTCGCTATTATTATAGGCGAACCCTGCTTCTAATAGCTAAATAGGCTATTACGTTATCGTGTTACCGGCGATTACCTATAGGTACTTAATCAGAAACTAATACGTTTATTCCGTCTAACTATCCGTCTACGGGTAGTATATAGTAGATAATCGCTAAGCGTTCGCCTGCTCACGGCAGAACTCTACCTAGAACTAACTAGTAAATAGCTTATCTCGGTCTATTACTCTACCCTCCAGGCTACTAAATCGGCACTTAATTTCCTAGTATAGCAGCGCCGCTAGCTAGGGTGCTATTAAGTCCTTCTATATAGGGATAAACAGGGTATACTTTATATATTAGTCGATAACCACTAAAATAGCGTTATATATTTACCCGTCGGCCCCTTTTATAGGCGGTAAACCCGTAATAAAATCTATACTAATATCTTAGAACGGATATATAGGTAACGGTGGTATCTATAGCTAGCTATACGGTTTATATCGCGGTACCTATACCCCTTAACACGCCGAATATACGGCGATATAATCACGAATATCCGCCGCTAAGTCTACTTAGCAGAACTTTCTGAAAATCAGCTTAAGCGTCTTATTCGCTCCTACGTGTCCCGCCCTAGGGTTATCGTGGTGCTATTATAGAACCTCGGCCCTTAGGGAGCCCTATATAGGCAGTACTAACTATCCCTTAAATAGTAGTATATCCTTTTCTCTAAGAGAGTACCCCGCTCCTTTTCCGGTCCCTTAGCGAATAGTCTTAGATAATAATATATAATCCAGGTTAGTAGTCTATAGCTCTTTAACTAGATCTTTTAGATTCTTGCTAATAATACACCGACCTACCGTTTTATTCCTAGCTAGCTCTTAGGCTATAAAATATAGAATATACTAATCCGGTATTATAATAACCCTAGCCTTATTAGCTTTAGGCGTTAGTAATATCTTATCGGCGACCCTTCGCTAGGTAGTCGCCCTATATCCTATATCTCGTGTTCGGGAGCGGGTAATAGCAGCCATAATAACACGCCGGGTACCGTCGATAGGACGTAGGGGTCGCGGCCCTCTTCTATCCTTATATTCTCTTAAGCTAGGCAGGGCGCCCTCCTATAAAGTCTATACCCGCTTACGCTTACTAGGTCTATATTCGGGTAGTATTACCCGAGCAGCTTGAACGTATACGACCTTTACCGCGTCACTTATTAGGGTAAGGCGGATACTCGCGATCCTTTAATAAACGCTTATTAGGAGGTCGCTAACTAGTTATAATCGTTACGATAAGGTAGGAAGTATATTATCGTATAGCGTCTTATCCACTATATAATCCGGCCGTCTTAATAGGCTATCCGCCGGGTTTATCTTACTCGGGCAGTATTAAACCTCGAAGTTAAATAACGATAATCGGTATACCTATCTAGTAAGCTTTCCGCGAAGGTCCCGCGCCGGCGCGTTTAGTATACTCTTAAGCGTCTAATAGTCCGTTAACACTATAAACGCCTATCCTATGCCTTCGAGATAATAACGCTAATACTTAGGGCTTTCTACTATAGCTAATAGCTCCTATTATCCTATACCCTATTATTACTTTATTTCGGAAAGCTTCCGCGAGAAGTAGGCGACTAGTCGCTATCTAGTCTTATACTTCTAACTTAGGATCCCGGAAATAGCCTTATTCAAGGCATCCGTCTCGACCCTTATATCTAGTATTAGATTCTATTACCGTAGAATAGTCGCCGACCCGAAGGCGACTTTTAGTAATTTAAACGCCCGCTTAGCGTTATCCGGAAACTTAAAAGGTCCCTTCTGTTTACCCGCCTAGCTACCTTTTAATAGTATAGTTAGCGGCGTTATTACTCTAGAGTATCCCTTAATAAACCTCCTATAGAAATTAGTAAAACTAAGGAAAACTTAGATTTCACGGAATAACTCGGGCGTTAGCGACTTAGCGACCGTATATACACGTTCAGGATCTATCGTGATACCCTCACGGGTTACTATAACCTATAAGAAGTCTACTCGGTCACCGTAAAATTCGTACTTTAATAGTTCCGCGTATAGCTAGGCCCTATAAAGCCGATCCAGAACCTTCTTTAGGTCCTTTATATACTATTCCTTTAATATAGAATAAAGAAGGATAGTATTAAGGTAAGCGATATAATATATATCTAATAAACTAATAAGTGTTTAGTAAATATACGCTTAGAATATAGTTAGAGTATTTATTAGCCTAAATAGTATAACTGTATACTTATAGTAGCCGTATCGCGTTCTAAACACCGTCTTCTAACGGTCCTCTTTCTTAATCCAGATCCTATAATAGGTATCCCAGATATCCACCTTAAAAAAGTACTTTACCCCGGTAAGCCTATCTAATAGCTCGCCGAGTCAGGGTAAAGAGTATTTATTCTTAATCGTTATGGCGTTTAATCCTTAATCATCGATATAGAGTTATAAGCTACTATCAGGGATATTCTATTTAAGGGAATCGGATAGGACTTAGAGGCGTTAAGGAATATATTAAGAACCCAGAACCGGCCCTAAGGTTAACCCTAGGGATATTAAGGACTAAGTTATATTTTAGGATTATTAACCTAGCCTAAGATCTATAGTCTTAGAGCCTTAGGTTATTATATATTAATTCTAAGGAGGATAGTTACTAGTCCTTAAGTAGGGTATTTCCCGTTAAGTCCTGAGTTAAAAGGGCTTAACGAATAATCTTATAATTATTCCCCCCTTAAGGTTAGCTTTATAACCTATTCTTATTATAGTCTTAAAGACTCTTTTTACTCCTTATATAAAACCTATAATATTTTATTCGTTCTAACCGTTTACGGGTATAACGACTATTAAGAGTTTAAAAGACTAGTTATTTTTTAAATCCTATTACTACCCCTAACTAGTACCTAAGATACCCCCTTAGCGTACTATTATTATTTATACCCGGGATACTTCCCCTGTTATTAAAGGAGCTAAAGCCGGGCTATTAGGCGCTGATTACGAGTAATCCTTTATACCCGAGTTAGAGGATAAAAATAGTAACCCCGAATTTAGCATTCGCGGATAAGCTAACCTAGATACTTATAATACCGTGGTAGGACTATTACTCGACTAAGGGACCCCCTAAGTTATCCGTATAGGCCCTTAATTCGATATTAAAGACCTTAAGAGCCGCCCCCCTAGCACTCTGTTATCGGCGGAACTCGATTCCTAATTAAGCACTATAAGGACCGCCGAGCGCGCGAAAAGAAAGAGAAGCGTCTCCTTACCCTTTAATAAGGGAAGGACCCTAATACCTCCGAGTATACCCCCTAAGGGGACTCCCGTAAAAGCTAATATAAGGTCCTATAAAAGCTCCCCGAATAGGATAGGCAGTTCTATAACTAGTTCGAGACGTTTATTAAAGAAATTAAGGAGCGCTTTATACTTAATAAGGTTAAGCCGTCTAAAGCAGAGAAGATCTATCTTTTCTTTACCCTACTACTAAAGATTATAAAATCCCGATAGCGTGCCTATTATAGGTGTGTTTATAAGAAGACTAAAGGTGCTACTTAGGAGGACCTTAAGATCTTCCTAACTAAGTAATTAGTTAATAATAAAAGCCGTAAGATATCTATAACTAAGAAGCTATTCTTAGACTAGACTATATACAACCCTAACTAGACCTATACTAAGTTTATTAATAGGCTAGACTTATTATTTAATAAGGTATCCCTACCCTTCTCTAATAAATAGCATATATAATTAATCTTACTAAAGCTTAGTAAGCCGCTATATAATTAGATTATAGCCGCCGGTATTCTTAGTAATAATACGGCGTTAGGTATTATAGCGCGATAAGCAAAGATTACTCTTTTATATAAGCATAAAGAAAGAACGCCCCGGAATAATCGCCTAAAGTAGCCCCGGAGTAAAAAGCATAGGCGTAATAAGGCCCTAAATAGGGCCCGTACTATAATAATTCGGCTCTTTATACCTCCCTAAGGTTTTATAGAATTAATTAAAGTAAACGATATAAAAGCCCCTAGGCCTTCTAAAAAATATAATAATAGCGGCGTTATATGCTTTAGCTATAATAAAAATGGTTACTACCGGAACGAATACCTAAAAGAACCCTTTAAGTTAGGTTAGTTATTAGGATACTCTACTAGTTAGAACCCGAATAACCTACTAGTTAACCCGAGGCACTCCGTTATTAGATAGGCTTAGGGCTAGGAAGAGCCGCAGTCTTAGCCGTTCTTCGCTAATAAGTGCGTGATTAAGGCAATGTTAGAGTTATAGTTAAGCGGCGGATAGGGCCGGCGGAGTGCTAAGATTAATAAAGGTGCCGAGGTTAACCTAATCGACTAAAAGGCCCTGCCTCCTGACCACGGTCCCCTAGGACTATTTAAGCGACTTAAATAGGTTATCCCTAGAGTTAACGTATAGTTTATCGGGTCCTTTAAGACGTATATTAAGGTTATAGATAGTTAGGACCGGACCCGGATATATCCGATTCAGTTTAAGGTATTAGATATAGACCTAGATAGGTCCTAAGTGTGTGTGTGTGTGTGTATATCTATTTAACACCTTAGCGGCGGCCAGTAAAGACTAGCGCCGCGTCCCGCTATCGGGATATCGGGCAGTGAGATATCTATGTATCTATGCCTAGGCCGTATAATACTAATCGCTTAACTCTATACCTCCTAAACTATAATAACTAACGATATCTACACTATATTATTAAAGAAAGTATATAAGATAAAAGATAGTTCCTGTGTCTCGCCGTGTACCCTCGGGGGTCTACGTGCCTATAGCTATCCTACTATCCACTAGTCCGTCCACCTTCTAGCTAGTACTCCTTCTATTCGACGGGATCGGGTAAATCCTAGTCAGAAAGCCTATTATATCCGCTAGCGCGGCGAAGGCCATACTGTTTATTAGGATCTCTATAAGGGTCTCCTAGGGGTTAAAGCGGCTAGTTTTCCTCCCGTCTTTATAATACCAGAGTTTATCTAGCTATCTACGGGAGTTTCTGACCTTACGGTAATAGGCGAAGTGCTCCGGAGTCTTTATATAGCTATAGCCGTAATAGACTACGTAGCTATCGTAATAAAACCTTTAGTGGTATTCTTTAAAGTCCTTATACCCTATCCTTACTTAGATTAGGCGTATTAGGGTCTTATAGGGGAGGGTTAGTTCTTTTAGTTCTCTTTAACTAAACCCTAGCTTCTTCTACACGGCCGCTTTATATCTGCGTAGCCAGGATTTAGTATACTATTTCTAAAGCCTAGTTTTATAGCGGGCTATTATAATAGCTTTTAGCCCTACCTAGGTTAGCCTCTTATTTTTTAGTAGGATCCCCTAGGCGTCTTCGCTTAAAAAGAGTTTATCCGTTTATTTATTACCCGGGATCCTTATATATCCCGGTATCTACTATAGGTAGGTCGGGTAAATCGTTACTAGGCATTACTACTATAAGAATTCTTATAGCGATAACCTAGGTATAATACTAATAAGCCCCTAAATTACCGTTTAGTTATCGATATAATAAATAATCTCTTTTATTCCGGGGAGGCGGACCGCCACGGCTAATCCTTTAGCTACCCTAGTTACCTCCTTATTAAAAACCACTATATTACGAATATATCCGCGACTAAAGGTGATTTCTCTTCCGCCGCGCTATATTAAAAAGGCCTAGGTTATATTTAGCCTCTTTACGACCCGTCTAAGAATACTAGGGTATACTCCGGGTCTAGCTTATTAACCCACCTACTAAAGGTCTCCTTAGCTTTCTTTTTAGTCCTATTATTAAACAGGATCTTATCCTAGCAGCTCTATCCTATAAAACAGGGTCTTATTAGTCGGTGTTATAGCGGTCTTATATATACTAGTTCCTTTATCCGTAGTACTCTTAAGCGCCGCGTTAGGGCCTTAGTCTATCTCGCTTCCCCTTAAGTAATCGGGGAGATAGCTTATACTACTAGGTGGTCCTTCTTAAGTCCTACGATCCGGGTTATATACCTTTACTATAGGTACTCCGCGTAGTCTTATACTATAGGGATTCTTAATTCCCGGTATAAGGCTAGCACCGGGACCGTCTTCTAGGCTAGGAGCACGGTTCTAATTATAGTTATCTATACTCGGGTTATTACCTTAGTTTTAGGTAGGTATCTGGATAGCGACTAGCACTACTTTTTATAGATAATATCGTGGTGGCCCTAGGCTAAAGCCCGGGGTCCCTCCTACTAGATCTCCGCCGCGTAATAGGTAATAGTTAGGATATATACTAGCATAGCTTATTATAATAGCGCTAGGTTTAGGCCGTGGGTAGCTCCGGTAAGGCCCCGTATATAGTTAGTGACCTTAAGTCCCTTCCTTACCTATATCTCTACGTAGTCTTGGAAATGAAGGCGTCTATCTATATATATACCGAGCCACCTAATCGGGGCTAGTAGCTTCTATCCCTATAGGTTAATAGTATAAGTAACCGCGACCTTATAGTCGAATAGGGGCAGTTTTATTATAGGGAACTAGGGGATCCTCTAGCGGGAGAAGAGTTAGGCTTCGGCTTTACTATAGTCTAGCTTAACTCCGTTATCTCTATACTATTAGAGTTATTATTATAGTATCTCCTTAATTATCGTTACTACTATCTTAGTATTAGTATACGCTATAATAACGTATATACCGTTAGCGTATCCGAATCGGTTCTCCTTATTAGGTAGACGGTATATTTCTACGATACTAAGTGTATATCCGATCAGTAAGGCCAGGGAGCCTTATAGGAGGCCTACTAGGTCTAGTAGGGTATATTCTTTAGGGTAGGAGGCTCCGAAGATCACTTTAGCACTTTATACGGAGGCGAAGCTCTCTTATTATCGTATAGTCGGTATATCCTAGCCTTATTTACGCAGCCTATAAATAAACTAACTATATAGTATAGTATCGAATACCCCTTTTATATTATTAGTTATTACGATAACCTACTTCCCTTATATAAGCTATAACTTAACTTTATATATTAGGATCGCTACTAGGTCGATTATAGACCGCCCTAGTAGTGCCCCGATATACTAAGGGTTTAGGATTCTAGCGTCTATCGCCCTATAGGCCGTCCTTTTTACTATAATATATTCTAGGCCTTTACTTAGTACGCTTAGTAGCTAGATCGGTCTATAGCCGGCGATAAAGCTAGTATCCTTCCCTGGTTTATCGATTATTACTATATCTCCTCTTCGGAAGGGTCGGGGGTAGTGGCCGGTTAGCCTATACGCTTCGAAGAGTTCCGTAACCTCCTCCTCGATTTTAGGCTAGATTAGTTAGAGTGGGGGGACGCTGGTATTATTACCGCCTAGGGTAGTAGTATTAACCTTTACCGTATATCGTCTCCCTTTATGCCTAAGGATAGGGCCGTCCTCCGGAATAGCCCTAACCGGTCTCTTTAAAGGGCGGTCCTATAAGCCTTCTAGGTCCGGCATATCTAGCCGCCTAGCTAGTTTCGTCTTATAAAGGAGTTCCCCCTTCTTAGCGTCTTTAAAGTAGCCTAGACCGTTATAAAAGATTAGGAGGGCGGCTATACCGTCCCTTATTTTATACTCGCCGATAATCTTATATAGTTTATTAGTATTCCTAATACCCCTAATCCTCTTATTCTAGTATTCCCTATTAACCCGTTTTACGGTTTTCTAGAAGGTATCCTGTGTTTCGGTATTATCGGGGTTATAACGTCTACGGTCAATCGCTGCCCTATAAGCTACTCTATATTCGTTATTCTACTACGGTTTCTTATTACTAGCTAGTCCGCGGTATTTCTTACTAAGCCGTTAAAGCGGGCTTACGATAATATCGACTAGGTATTTAGCCTACTTATCGATCGATTCTAGGGTCTTTACCTAAGGGCCGTTAACTAGCTATAGGCTATCTATAACCTCCCTCCGGATCGCGGCTTACTTCTTTACTTCTTCGGGTAGTTTATAGCGGTCCGGTCTAGTAATAGCGTTCTCCGGGGTACTATATACGGTGCCGATTTATCCTATTAGTGGGTAGTGGTATGCCAGGGGGCCGGCCTTTGCCTTTACTCTAATATCCGTTGTTGATATTATACTTATAATAAATAATAATTATAATAATCATAAGTATAATATCTAAGTCAAAATAAACAGTATATGGTTATAGCTCGTCTACTTTATAACCAGCTTAACCTATATTATAATACTATACGTATTATACGTGTATATATACTTGGCTTATGATATATATTATATATATACACTAGGTATCGTAAATACGATATCTCGGTTATTACTTAAGCTAATAACGTGGCGTGATAACCGTCGCGTAGGCTGTTGACGTAATAGTCGCCACCCAATCTTTCAGGGTCTTTTGCCAGCCCCGGATCCAGGAAGAAATCCCAGAAGTTAGTTCTTTATATATAAGTAAAATAAGCAGTAATCCTACGGATTCACGAATTTAATAGTTATTTGCTTGATATTCCTTTTTTCCGCGCGTATAGCCTACTACTCGTAGCCTAATTTATTAAAAGGTTATAAGCCCGGGTTAGTAAAGAAGGAAATCTACTCTTTTCTACTATTTTATTCTACTCGAAATACTAAAAAAGACTTCCTGCCTTTTTAGGCTACCTGCCTTTTTAGGCTATCCCTTTGTCCTCCCCCGGTCGTAGATACTTGTCTCTAACCGTACGAAATCCCTTTGTCTCCCGAAGATAGCTAATCGAATTAAACCGTTCGTTCCGATACCACGGTTTAAAGCTCTTTATTCTTCCTAATACGGTTGCTAAGAGTCGTGCTAAGAGGCTAGCTCTTTATTCCTGTTCCGGAAGAACTATATAATCGGAATAAGACTCTTTGTTACGATCGGATATACTATTCCTTTGTTTATAAAGGGACTTTTTAAAAAAGAAGAAAAATAACGAATACGTGGATTAAATATAAGAGTTATTATGTATCCACGATTAATAGCTATAATAATTAAGCCACTTAACTTACCGCGCTGCCTATAATAATAGGATATCGTAACGTGGTATATAAGCTTTTAGTAAAAAGTCCGCCCATGGAAATCCTGTTATTCGCTTATACGAGTATCGCTTTTCTTCGTGCCGCGAGATCTATAAATAGCGTTACTATTTAGACCTATTTTTAGACCCACTTTTTAAAGCTAGGCTAATCAGAATTAGACCTTTAGCTTAGTATTCTTTGTTTCTGTCCTTTATCGATAACGTAATAAAGAAAAAAGGAATAAAGGAAAACGAATAAAAATAATAGAAATAAATCGTTAAATACCTTAGTTAATTCTAACCTAAATAAATAATAAAAAATATCGTTCCGCTGCTTAAAAATGGCTTAATAAGAGACTGGCGAAGAAATTTCCGTCCGGAAGCTCTAGGGCAGTATAGACTATTAAAACTGGACTATAGGAATATACGCTTATTTTGCCCGTAAAGGAAAATATATTAAAGACGTTATAAAGCCCCTTCTAGTAAATCCTTCTATAAAACAGAAGGAGGAGTCTCTAAAGGTAGCTAGAGATATACTCTCTGCTCTTTTAGACGGTCCCTTAACCTAGGTTTAAGGAATAAACGAAGCTTTAAAAGTATAGGAAAAACTAAAGGATTTATATAAAGTAAAGGGATTCTAGGCCGGCTATATCGTCCTAACTTCTTTTTTTAACCTCTCGCCTTCTAAATTCCCTAATCTCGAAGCGTATTTATATAAAATATAAGAGAGACTGCTTACCTTGAATTATAGAGGTATATCCTTTTTTAATAAGGTGATCTTTGCCTGGATTCTTAATAGTCTTAATAAGAGGTACGAATCTATAGTAGGGTAAATAACTTAAGCTCTCCGCCACGATATTACTAGTTATATACTAGATAAATTAATAGCGGAATTAATAGATGCTTTAAGAAAGGTCGATTAGCCGTCGAATACCCTCCTTATATAAGCTTTAAAATCATAGAAAAATATAAAGAAACCCTAGAAGAAGACTAAGGGTTTATTCTATAAGAACTATAAGAAGCCTGGCTATACGCCGACTAACTATTACTTTCTTTATCCTAAAAAAGCACCTAAGAACTAGGTAATAAAGGATAATTCAGGATTAAGGAAAAATACCCAGAATAGGGTAAATAAATCCTAGTCCTCTTAAAAGGATAAGGAAAAGAAAGGAGGAAAGACGAGTCTCTCTTAAAAAAAGAAGCGTATAATAAACCTCGTACTAAAGGCCAAGGAACAGCACGCCTTAGATACGTCTTTAGAGGAGGAGAACGACGAGTCTGCTATAGTTAATATAATTATAGATTAACAGAATTAGTAGCAGGAATAGCTATAGGAAAAAGAAAAGGAAAAAGAATAGGAAGACGATAATAAAAACGAAGAGGCCGGTGTTATTTTTAAAGACGTCCTCCCTCCTCCGTTTCCTCTTCTAGACCGTCCTAATCCTTTTATACAGGATTTAATAGATATAGATTAGGTATTTATTATCTCTTCTAAGAATAAAGATATAAATAATACTAACCTTAATATAGATTAGTTCGTGGAAAAGATTTATAAAATATAAGCAGAAAACAGTATCAAATTAGATCTGAATTCCTGTGTAGATAGCAGGGCTATAGCGTATATTATTATAAATAAAAGACTCTTTTCTATTTATAATTCTAAAAAGAGAACTATTCGTTAGGGTTAGGTAAAGGAAATAAAGATATAAGGTGAAGTAGACTGCGTTATAAAATTTAGGGATACTAAAAAGCTTCTGCTTTTAAAAGAGTGCCTTTATATACCGGAAATAGGCACGAATATTATTAGTCTCTCTCGTCTTAATAGTAAAGCTCGCGGTCTTACTAGAAACAAAAAGCTCTTATTATTTAATAATAAAAAGCCCCTCTTTCTTTATATAACGGCTCTGCTTTATAACGGGCTGTACTGGGCTGCAGCACGGGCACTGTCGTACGGGGGGGTTGAGTCTTAGAAAATAAATACAATAAATACTAGAAAAACCACAAAGAAGCTGTTATAAAGAGGTATTTTACCTAAAGAAAAGTCTTAAGACTTAACTAGAATAAAGAGGTTTTAGAGGTTTAAAGAATAGGCTTTAAAGAAACTAAATAAATAAAGAAAGGGGTTGGTTAAACCTTAATAAAGAAATAATATAATAAAGAAATCTTAACCTCTTTAACCTTAAGAAGAGCTTTATAAATAAAGAGACCGTAATAGCCGTTAAAGGACTACCTCTATAACTAAAGACATATCGCTATAGCATAACAGGATAGGTTATATTAACCCTATTACCTTAAAAAGTCTTTATACTAATACTCTTAAAAAAGATTATAATATAACTAATAAAGAATTAACTAAAATATAGAGCTATAATGCCTATAAGAAAAGCAAGTCTATTATACTTACGAATAAAGATTTAGTTAATAAATACAAAGACTTTTCCTATTTAAAAAAGGTTTATATAGATCTTTACGGACCGATCGAACCTCTTTCTTATAATAAAAAGCGTTGGATTTTATTTATACTAGACCGTTCTACCCGGTTCCTATAGGCATAACTGCTCTTAGACAAGTCTGAAACGACGGTAGTTATAGCTATAAAAGAGTGGAAGGCTAAGGTAGAAAATAATAATAATAATAATAAATATCTCTTCTTTATTAAAGAAGTAGATACTAACGGTGGAAAAGAATTTAATAACGCCTATTTTTAACGCCTTTTTATAGGTATAAAGCATAATATAAAGCCACCGTATACTTATAAAGCTTAAGGCTATAATAAACGATTTTTAAGAACTATAATAGAAAAGGTTCGAGCTCTTCTTTTCCACTTAGGGCTGCCTTGATACGTTTAGGCTGAAGCTATTCTCTTAGCTGTTTATATATATAACAGATTACCTAATTCAGCTCTTAAATATAAGAGTGCCTATAAGCTCTTATAAGGTCAGAAACCTAATATTAATAATATACGGGTTTAGGATTCTATTATTTATTATAAAAACAACGACCCGAACATAAAGAAACTAGATATAAGAGTACTTCGAGGTGCTTTAATAGGTTTTAACGACTATACCAATAAGCTTTATAACCTAGTAACTGGAAAGACTAGTTAGTTTCGAGATGTTTATATCTTAGAGTATTAGTTTCTTTACCCTTCTTTAGATAACTATAATAATAACTATACGCCTAAAAATAATAATAACCTCCCTCCTTATATTAATACTCAGGCATATAACCAGACTTCTAATATCCTTCCTATATCTACTAACCACTACCCCCACTTTTATTAGTGCGGGAGGTGTTTCCCTAGCCAAATCCTTAATAGCCACCCTACTCCTAGGAACCACCCTAGACTTTAGGTTTAGGGGAGTCGCTAAAAAGAGGGAAAAAAAGGGTATTTACTATAAGCCCTTAATTCACGCTTCCTAGTAGTACTACGCGCGCTACTCTACGATATCTATAACGCACTATAGACGCCTTAGAAGGATGCTATAGTGCTACCCTACTCGGAAAAGACCGAAAAATCTTCCCACGGACCTATAATAGCTAGACGGAAGAAGGCCTAAGCGCCTAAGCCGCTAGCTAATAGCGGGACGTAACTAACCACCACTATAATCACTAGGCCCCCCCTATAGGGCATAATAGTATAAGATAAGACTTTCGCGAATAAAGCCCGAAAATAATGCTAATAGACTATAAATAAAGCCCTAAAAATACTATAGCGTTAAGGATATACTATTAATATCCTTATCTAGGTAGTTAAGGGAGGAATCGAAAAAGCGAAGGTATCCGAGGAAACCGATATAACGCTAATAGCCCGACTCGGTAATAAATTTATTAATCTAATTAGGACTAAAGGCCCGACCCTGCTTATAGGAACCCTAGCCGATATAAGGATAAAGGAGGGTACCCTGGCCCCCTCGCTAAACCACCGACTAGCACGAAGCCGGCTAGCTAGACTAACCCTAGCTTAACGTCCGCTAGTATACCCCCTAGTACCCTAACGGAACCAGGCTAGTAAGATAACCCCTGGATATAGACTATAGTAAAAGGTAAAAAGAATATAACCCCGAAGGGCACTATAAAGCCCCCGGAGAAATAGCTATAGGGGGGAAAACCGAAGGCAGACCTTAGGGTCTTTCTCCGATTCCTATCCTAGATTATCCCGGAACTAAAACGCTATAAACCACTTATAATTATTAGGCGGACTATTATAAAGACCCGGAAAGTAAACGACTAGGATATTATCCAGATTAACCGTACCCGTACCGGAGTCGCCCTATACCCGAGGAACTCCTAAGCTAAATAAAAGATTCTAGAGGCAGGGGATAATATTATTACCGTAACTAACGCCCTAGGTATATAAGGGGCGGAAGTCTAGTATACCTATATAATCTATAAGGTAATCGATTAAATCGGTAACCTTAAGGTTATAGAGGATATAGTAAAAGATAAAGCCTTATAGAGGACCGGGCTTAAGCCGGTATAGGTCTAGAGATAAAACCGACTAAACTATAGCGGACTTATAAACTAGTTTATCTTATTCTAGATATAGCCGAAGTATCGGTTCCGCCTATTTAAGATATCTATAACTATAAAGACCCGGGAAAATAAGCGCCTTATTATATAATACGATAAATGCTAGGGTTTTACCCCCGGTATATTTATAATAGGAAGGCCTGATATAAAGGGTATAGCTTTATTATTAAAGACTATACCTATAAGATCCGATATATTAACGATTTTAGACCCTACCCGGCGAATAATCTAAATTACCTGCCCGGCTAAGGAGAGTTAATAGGGGAGTTACCTACCCCTTTAAGGCGGAGCTTAATAAGATTCGCGTCAAGGGTAACGCCCTCTAAGCGAAACTTAATATATCGCCCTAGACCTTTATAAATAAGGCCGATACCCCTAAAGATAGCGATACTACCTAGGGTAAAGCCGTCTCCGACGCTAGCGAAGCTAATACTAATAATAGCGAAGGGGATAATAATACTAACGCTAATAATAACGGGGAGACCTAGAATAGCGTTAAGATAGATATTAACGACCCTAAGACCCTTAAAGGAGACCCGGTCTAATACCCCCTATAGACTCCTAAAAGGAAGTTCGTAAAGAGGGATAATAAGACCCCGACTCCGGCGTAGAATAAGAAACTAACGCTAATATAGGCGTGGCTACGGAAGGCCCTAGCCGAAAAGGCCGGAAACCCTATTACCGGAGCTATAATAACCGAAACCCTAGAGGATAAATCGTCGGCCTAGACGCTAGCACGGCTACCGGGGGGCCAGAATAACCCGGTCGGCTTTAATATACGTTTAATAGAACGTAGATAAGAACTAAGCGCTGCTTAGGGTAGTATTAGCGATAATATAAAAGGTATACCTTAATATACTAATATACCAGGAACCCTTAAAAGGAGACGCTAGGAATAGGACGCTACCTAACCTTCCTGGCTATAAGAAATACTTACCGATACGAATATAGCCCGACCCTAGGGAGGAACCCAGGGTTATTATATATATAAAGGCGAGTCTATACTTATAGTAACTAGAGTTACTATTACCCGGATCTAGGGACCTACTCTTAGTTAAGGTAAATAGTATAAGCTTCTTAAATATCTACTAAGGCATAATAGGTAGTGCCGATATATAGGAAGACTTTAAAGCCTCCGGATAAACGCCCCCTATTAATATAATAATCGGGGGGGACTTTAATATAAGATACTACGACTAGGAACCAGGAGTCTCCTAGGTTACTAGTAAAGGTAACGAGATCGCTAAGTGGAGAGAATGGTATAGGCTAAGCCTATATAATACCCCCGGAGAGGTGACTTATAGCCGGGGGGGCGTATATACCGTTATAGACCTAGTATTTTCGATAGTATTATTTACGGATATTAGAGTAAAGGTAGAGGCTGGCCCCCCGGCGTGCTATTACCTACTAATAGGATAAATCGGCACCGTATATATTATCTTAAAGAACGCTGCTACTAGACCGGACCGCTATAAACTACCTAAAGAAGTAAAGAAGTAAGCCGCGATCCGGAGGGAGGTTATAAATAGTCTATAGCTAGTTAACCGCCCTTAGGTAAACACCCTAGAATCGATTAATAGGTAGGCTAAATACCTAGTCGATATTATTATAAGCGCGCTTTGATAGCTTAGTAAGAAATACCGCGGACTAGTTAGTAATAGGAAACCGTGGTGTAAAGGGGTGGATCGGAGACCCAGTGCCATATCGTTAGGACGTCACGTGACGTTATAAGACGCGCGCTTTGTTATTTATCTTATATATTATATATACGTGGCGACGCTACCCAGATATAGATAATAAGGATTATCCTCTATAATCATTATCCTTTTAACCCTAAGTTTTGCTATGTTTATTATATTCACTTTATTTAAGCTACGTTACCGTAATCAGAGCAGCGCGCACTTCCAGGAACCTTCTCTAAAAGTCTCCTTATTATATATATTATTTTAGTTATATACACTTCGTGGTTTTAAGCACTCCTATTATCGAAGACTTATCCGAGATTATACTACCTAAGCTGTTCTATATAATAACGGCTTCGCCTTTCTTTAATTAATACTCGGAGGCGGATCTACTCCGTGCCTAGGAGGTCCTGATCGTCTAATCAGGGTAACCGAAAGCACTTAAGGGGAGTTCCGGCCTACCTAAATAAACTATACGTTAATTACGGAAAAGGGAAGTATACGGCTAAGGAGCTAAGATTAAAATAAAGTATTAATATTTAAAATTAGTATTAAGATTACGATAATAGTCTAAGAAACCTGCCCCCCTATATAGCCTTAATAAAACCTAATAACCAGAAAATAGGGACGGATCCTCCTTACTAAAAATAAGATAAAAGCTATGAATAAAGAGATAGGCCCCTACCACTAATAAAGTAAAGGTAGGAAGAAAAGTAAAAAACTATTAAGAAAAAAGTATAATAAGTAGAATAAAGAATAGATTAACTATAAGATAGATTCCGGATATAGTATAGATATAGAGACGGAGGGCGCGCTCCTTTACCGGAATAGGACAAGTTACGGATATAGACTATTAAGGGCTATAGAGCCTAAATATAAAAAAATCTTTTACTATAACCCTCTAAGTAGGAAACGATAAAGGCGTAGGGTTAACCTTACTATAATTAGGGTAACGACGGCCTATATAAACGGCGGTAAGTCCTTAGCCCCGAGAATTTTAAGAAAATCTAGTTATATAAGGCCCTAATAGTTAGAAGAACCTATTAAGGAGCCCCGAGATATCACGCCCTTATAGACCCGGCGGTTAGGTAAACCTATTAGTAGATCTCGGATACGACTTAAACTAATCTCCTATAACGGCTAGCGATACCTTATCCTATTCCTTATAGGTATCTCCGTTAGTCTAACTATAGTAGGTTCCCTCCTAAGCCTTAGCGGAGAATACTTATATTATATCCTTTAAGGCCCCTAAGAAAAAGGCTCCTCCTACCCGCTATCGCTAAGTAGAATTATCCTTAGACTTATAGACTTAATACACGACTACTTTTTATTTCTTAACCCTTTCTTTTTTAAAGACCCTAATTCCCTTAATCTACCTAAACCTATTATTATAATAGATTAACTCCCCCCCTTTTAATAATATAACGGCTTTATAATAGACCGATTATCGCGACCCCCCCCTATAGTTATAGTCTATAGCGACTCTAAGCCTAATAATAATAATATATACACGGTTATCCTAACCCTAGTGATTATGGTTACGCCTAATTAAGGTAACGCTGCTCCTACGGCTAACCCTCCTCTTATAACCGCCTCGCTTAGGTAAAGGGACGCAGACCCCGGTATCGGCCTATTAACGACTATCTTTTACGGTTAGGGCGTCCCGGTATCCAGCTATAGAGCCGTATCGGCTTCCCCTTTACCTAGTCAGGGTAACCCGAACCCTAGCGGCGGGCTAGTTCCCCCCGCTTTACCCGTTTCCCCTATTTCCCCTGTTTCCCCCGGACTAAGCGCTCCTTAGCAGGCTTACGCACCTACCACGGCTATCGCGTCTTTTAACGATATCCTAAAGAACTTTAAGGTAAGCCTTACCTTAGAGACGCTCGCGGCTATCTACTAGTATATTAGCCTATACGACGATAAGAAGACTTAAGCTACTATTATATCTTATACGCCCCTAAACCCCTTTACCGTAGGAGCCCCTCGCTTTAATAAAAGGGCCCTATCTAACTTTCTTAAGGACTATAAAGACTATACTAAGCTTAACCGCCTTAGCGAGGCCGATAAGATCTCCTATATTAGCCTATTCACGGCGCCTAGTATTTGTCCTACGGTTAATAAAATAATCCGATTAGTCGAAGTATCCGGCGGCTAATAAAAGCACTTAAAGCAGCGGCTTTTTAATAAATACTCTTACCTGGATCCCGATTAGCAGCTCGACCTATCCGACTAAATACGCTAGTTACGACTTACTTATTAGTATAAAAAAGTTAAGATAGTCTAGTAAGTTAAGCAGCTATTAATAAGCGTTATGGTTTAGAAGTTAAGAGTAGATAAGGTCGGCGGCACCTTTATTAAAGACCACGAGCTTTACGATATCTTCCTCGCTATCTTATATAAAGATATTAATATATAGCTCGCTAACCGGATAAAGTATAAGTTCGTTAACCTAAAGGACCGATTATACAGGTATTACGACCTATCGGATATATTAAAAGAGTGGGTAGAAGACGTCTAGGTAGCCGACGGGCGGCCTATTAATAAAGTGGCGAGTATTATAGATATCCCTACTCCTACGCTAACCGCTAAACTAATACTAGTAGTTACGCCTTAGCCTAATTAGGCTAACCCGACTATATATACGCCGACTATTTTACGGAGGCCTACTATAGTGCCTAAACCGGCTATATAGATAAGGAGCGATATAGATAAGTTAACGGAGCTTTTAGAGAAGTACGCTATCTCTATAGTCTATAATAGTACGGGCGTTATTAGGAACGCGGTCCCCTAAGTCGTGGCCCTTTTATACCGAGTAAGAGCCGATAAGGTTAACGCGATCCTAGCTACTAACCCTTACCTAAAGACCCCGTTCTACGCCGCCCTAAAGCAGTTTACTTTAAAGAGGTAGGACGCCGCTCTAGTAGCTTATTATATTACCCTTAATTAGATTAATATCGGTATATATAAGGACGATATATAGTATAGGCAAGGGCCACCGCGGTACGGAAATAGGAATTCCTACTCCTATTCCGGCGGCCCGTTATAATACTACCTTATCGATAACTAACCCCCTTATTACTTTTACTATAGATAGGAGCGTTACCGCCGCGAGTAGTACGCGGTACTATAGCTAGATAAGACCTAGCACCTAGTTAGGTTCCGTTACCCTGACTACCTCGCCTTAGACTAAAATAACGAGTAATAGCCCTGCCCCTAGGATATATACCTTAAGTAATAAGACTAGCTGTATCGGCGGTCCGTCCTCTACTAGCTTAGCACGCGCCTTTAAGGGAAGTATAAGGACCTAGCTAAAGCCTATTATATTAGCACTAACTCCGGAAGCCTCCTTATTAAGATAGAAGACGTTATACGAGTAACGTTAGAATATTATACTAGGCTAAAAAAGGAAAAGGCAAGGGCTAAGGCTCCTATAATAAGTATTAGTGTTAATTTCGTGTCTATTATATCCGATTATTAATAGGCGGATATCTATACCGTGTTAAAGGATACTCGGAAAGAGCCGCCCCCTTTATAGCCTCTTTACCCGACTAGGAGCGGGAGAGTCGTTAAAGCCACTCCTAAAGCCGTCCGTTTCCCTAATTAGGTTATTAAATAGCGCCTATAAACGTTAAACCCTAGTTTAGGCTACCGGGTCCCGACTCTACTCGTAGCTAAGACCGTTGATAAAGAAATAGAGATAAACGAAGCGCCGATATAGCCCGACTAATAATAACCTAAGGCTATCGATAAAGGTAAAGGTAAGGCTAATACCTCCGCGAATAAGCCTTACGACCTAGAGTAAGTATAGAAAGACCTGGATAGGTAAATTAGGGATCTCCGGATTAAAGTTCCTTTATAGTATTACCTTATTAACGATCCGGATATAAGACTAAGAAATAATAAGAGGATACGCGCCGCTAAGACTAGGTAGCCTTAGCGTAAGATCGTTCGCCTAACCGCTAATAAAGCCTTCTTCCTTAATAGACGAGGTCCCCCTAGTATACCTCCTCCCCCGCCTTCGTTTAAGGGGTATACCGTCTTATTTACCCGACCTAATAACGCTAACTTAAATACCCTTACTATTATCGAAAAGGAGGCCGTCCCTAAAACCGATAACCCTTTAGTTATTACCTAATATATAGTCTAAAAGTGTAGGCTTACTTATCAGGGTGCCTTAACGTATAACCCCGACGTTTTTATTAAGGCTATTAGCGATATAGGGGCTACCTTTAATACTATCTTTATAAACACCGTAAAACGCTTTAGTTTAGAATATTATATTAGCTAGACTAAGATCCGGATTAAGGCTATTAATAACTAAGAGGGATAACCGTATATAGGGTACCTCGAGGAGCGTTTATAGGTTAGTAAGTAAAGCGGCGTTTTTAACTTTTAAGTCCTCCCCGGTCTAGGGCCTAATCTACTACTTAGTATACCGTGGATCTAGGAGACTAGAGCGTCCTTTTCTTTCCGGGATAGTTAGATCGATACCGACTTTATACTTAGTAACGCCTATATTCTTATACCTATTACTTATCACGAGTAGATTAAGGAGATACTGAGGAACTAGAGCTAGCCGAATTACGAGGCTAATAAGAGGCGTCGGATCGATAAGAATCGGTTTAATTAGGCTAATTAATATTAGCTTTAGGATAGCGACCTTACCTATTAGCCTAGGGCCGCTACCTCGCTATTTATCGAGGATAAGGCTAACTATTACCCTTTAGATATTCTAAAGGAGGGCGATAAGATTTAATATATAATCGAAGACGCTGGCGTAGCGTTTCTAATAGCCTTCGTGTTCTCTAAGGAGATTAAGCCACTTTTACTAAGGGTATACGTGGCCTTAAGGGCGATACCACGGAATTAAGGCTAAGGGTATAGGAAATACGATAAAGAAGCCCGATAATACTATAAATACCGTTTTCTTCCTCCGCCACTATATTTTTCTATAAGTCCTTATTATAGTTACCCTAATTAGCCTAATTTATACTAAGTTATTTATACTAATTTTAAGTCGGAAGCGCGGAAGTCTTATTAGTTATTAGTGTTATCGGCTTTAAGGGCCGAAGACGCGTGTATTATTAACGCCGCTATAATAGCCGAGAAAAAGCTATAGACCGTAAAGAGGAAAAAGCACTAAGACCTAATCGAGGAGGTATACTATAAGCCTAATTAGGCTATCTATACTATATATAAGCCGAAAACCCTTAAGATTCACCCTATAAATAACGCGCCGTCTAATAGTTCCGTCCCCGAAAGCGACCCCCTTTAGAAGTAGAAGATCTTAGCGGAAATCCCCGAGGATATATAGGTATAGGAAGACGACCGTTTTATTAGCCTAATCACCCTAAAGTTCTCTAAGATTACCCCTTACTCGAGACTTATAGAAAAGCGACTTAAAGATATCTTAGACTCTGCCGACTATGTACTACCTATAAAAAAGGAGCTTTTAATAAAGACCCTCCTAAACCACGAAGCTACCCTTATATAGGATTAGTAAGAATATAGGAGGCTCGACCCTAGAGTCGCCCCGCCGTAAAAGATTAAGGTGGTTCCGTATAAGGTATAGTAGGCGAAAGGGATCCCTATCCCGAGAGCCCTAAAGTCTATTATCGTTAAGATAATTAAGGATAGGAAGGATAAGGGGGTTATTAAAGAAAGCCACGCGGCCTACTAAAATCCCTGGTTCCTTATAAAGAAGAAAGACGGTAATATACGCCTTATTAACTCTACTACTAAGATTAATACTATTACCCTATATAATGCCTTTATCCCGCCTAGGGCCGATAAGTTTTCTAAGGACTTCGGTATATATAAGATAGTTTCCTTTCTAGATTTCTTCTCCGGCTACGACCAGGTTACCCTTAATAAGGAATTAAGGGACTTAACGATCTTTGCTATGGTTTTAGGACTTTTTAGGATATATACCCTTCCGTAAAAGGCGACTAACTTAGTAGCCTAGTTTTTATATACTATAACCCGTATCCTCTACGACCTTATTCCCTAATACTATTAACCCTTTATTAACGATATTACGGTTAAAGGGCCGACTACTACCTATAACGATACCCTAATTAAGCCTAGAATTCGCCGCTACGTGGCTAAGTATATTAGTAATATCGATAAAGTCCTTCTTAATATAAAGCTCGCTAAAGGCACTATAGCTAGCGCTAAAAGCTAATAGTATTAGAAAGCGGCTATTACCGTGGGCTATATATACAGTACTAATAGCCGTTCCCCTAAGCAGGCTAAGGTGGCTAAGTTAACTAAGTAGTAAAAGTACCGGATTATTTCTAAAGTCCGTTCTTTTCTTAGTCTTACTACCTTTTACTATATCTAGATCTACCGGTTTACTATTATCGTAGGGCCGTTAATAGACCTGCTAAAGAAGACTTTTATCTTCCTATAAAGCGAGCCTTAGTAATACGCTATAGATACTCTTAAGGTTACCCTAACCTCTATACTAGTTTTAATTACTATTAAGTATAGTAAAGGGGCTAGCACTATCTATATAATCGTCGACGTATATATTAAGGGCTAGGGCGGGATCTTAGGCTAGTATATTAATAGGAAAAAAGCTATTACCTGGTATAAAAGCGGTAAATAGAACCCGGCGGAGAAGGTCTATAATACCGGTAAGCTAGAGCTAAGGGGAGTATTAAAGGTGCTTCGCCGACTCCGTAACTATCTTTATAGAGTCCGCTTTATACTAGAAACAGATACTTAAGCCTTAGTGTCCTAGCTTAGTGGTTCTACCACGGACCTACCCGGCGCACTTATTACTTAGTGGATTACCTAGATCCGACTCTTTAACTTCGAGGTTAAGTATATTAAAGGAACTAAGAACACTATAGCTAACGGACTTTTAGGATACCTACCACTCCGTCTAATTAGGCTAATAACGCTATAGAAAGAGATATTAACGACTTTATTAATAGCCGAATCTTCCTTATAGATACGGATAAAAGGTTTAATAACCCTACCTTAGCCGAAGACGTTTTAGACCCGGACGTTACCTAGAGCCAGTTCTCTTAATAAGTGGCCTTATATTTAATAAGCCTACGGATACCCTTTAGAATAGACCCTCGTAACGCCCGCCGTGTTAAAGATCGATCGACCCGTGTTTTTATAAAGGATAGTTTATTATAGATAAGAGTTACTAAGAAAGATTCGACTCCTAAAAGGTAGATTAATAATAAAAAGACTTAGGTTACCCTGATTAGGAAGGCCTATAATAAGTTAGGCTATTATATAAGGGATAGGACGTACTAGAAGCTTACCCCCTTATACACCTAGGACGGTATGTATAAGCAGATTAAGGAGGTTATCGAAGTATACGCTGAGTATTAAAGCCGCTAAGGCAAAGCACGCAAAGATCCCCTAATCGCCACCTAACTACCTTAATAAGCCCTCCCCTTTATATAAGTAAGTCTCGATATCTAGTATCTTAACGGGTACTACTTAGTAAAAGCTTAATATATATTCATTCACGCGATAAGTTAAAGCCTATCGGCTATAGAAGAACACGTCGCGAGCCGTCGCGATATTCTTATAGGAAGACGTTATCTGCCGGTATAGACTATACTAGTATATTATCGTGGACGGAGGTCCTAAGAATAAGGGTAGCGTAATTAAGCTAAATCGGGTATACCTAATAAAGCGGAAGGTTATCTCTGCCTATTACCCCCGCGCTAATAGTCTAAACAAGGTAGGATATAAGCTTATTACCTATACGCTTACTATCTAGTAAAAGATTTACCGCGGTATATTATATAAGATCCTGCCTATAGTCCTTTTCGCGGATCGTATAACTATCCGAGTATCTACTAAAAGGACTCCCTTTTACCTCCTTTATAGCTACGAGGCTATTACGCCTATTAAGGTACCCTGCCTTACTTAGAGAGTGCTCGACTAGGGCCGCGTTAAGACCCCTAAGGAAAAGATATTACTACGCCTAAGGGCCTTCGCCTAGTTAGAAGCCGACTAGAGGACTACTACCGATATAGTTAATAAGTAACGGTAATAGAAGACGGACTCTATTAACCGTTTAAGAGTTAGGATCCTGCGTAAGCAAAGACTCTAAGTCGGCGACCTTATCCTTATACACGATACTAAGCTAGCTATCGATATAAGCCGCGATAAGAAGCTAGACTACCGCTAGAATAGCTTATTTCGTATTATATTATCTAATTAGGATAATAAGACCTTTAGGCTATTGACTTTATTAGGGGAAGAGCTTTAGGGCGTTACTTTTACCGCTAACCGCCTTAAGAAATTTATCTAGGATAAAGACGGATACTAGGAGCCGGAGGACTAGACGATACTGGAAAGGGACTACGCTAAAGAACTAATAATTATATACCCTGCCCGCGGTGTCCCTATGGATAAAGAGCTAGTTAAAGCACCCCTCCTCCTAGGTATATCTAGGAATAAAGATACTAGGGCCGAGGATAACGAGCGCTAAGACGACGTAGGTTCCCCTGATTAGACCGTTAACGCACTTCTATAACGGTTAGTAAGACTTTAGAACTTACTAAGCGAGTATTATAAAAGGTTAGAAGCAAAGCTCCGGAAAGCGATGTAGTTAGGAAGAGTTAAAGTCTATATCCCTAGAGATCCTGACTTTAACCTAAGTAAGTATAAGGACTATACTAGGACCTTATACTTTATCCCCTACTATTACTTTTTACTTAGTTAACCTAATTATAGTAATACTATACTTAATAGGAGTTTTATATATAGTATTAGGGCCGAGGATATATAAGGAACCGCTATCTGCTTATCGTTAAAAACTAACTACTACCCCCTAAAATAAAAACACCACTTTTAGGACTCCTTAACTCGCTCTTTTTCCTATTTCTTCCCTATTTACCCTTTATTACCCTGATTACCTTATTCCACGCCCTTCTATTTATTATTTTATTTATTAGTTCCTTTTATTTATATTTTACTATTATTATTTTCCGTTTATACGCACTAACTAAGTAGATACTATAAAGATATATCCACTAAATATATTTATTATTTATCTACCTTTCCTTTACCTGTTTACGCCGCGTACTAAAATGAAATATCCTAATTATACCAAGGTTACCCTAATTATAGTAATCACTACCCGAATTACCTATCTATATCTTATTCCGGCTTACTCTTATAGTCGCTATTACTAAGGCTATATACTTCTAACTTATACCGCTAAACCTAAGCCCTAGAGATAAAGGGAATATAATACCACTCCACCGTCTCTTCTTAATCCCTCTTTATCGGGTTATTCTAAATAGTGTGATAGAACTTCTCGAGGTCGTCCTTATATTTATACGCTAATATAGAGACCTATGCTATTATATAGTCCTATGGTTTAAGACCCCTTCCTTTATAAACGTCGCGTATCTGCTAAGCACTTTCACTATATAAAGTAATAGTGCTTACCACGAAGACGCCGTATCGAGGCGATAGCCGTGGATATATCTTATTATCGTATACGGACTATAATAGTATTAGTAAGTCTTTAGTATATAGATTAAAGTGACTAATACCTGTATAGTTACTATCTAGCTATAAGACCTCCTTATTAGACTAATAAAACTGCTTCCGAAGCCCGTTATTACGATATATATAAGCTATCTTATAAAAATAGTAGTTAGCGTAGTCCGGAAATCGATCGTTATATTAAAGCGATACGTACTTAAAGAAAGGATAAGTGATCTTATTATTAACCCGATTATTTATAGCCGACTACCGTTCCTTATAGCACTAGCACGGCACCTTATTAATAACCCCGAACCCTTAGATAATCAGGGCTCTGACCGTATAAGCCCGGGTTACCGTCTTTATAATATACTCCCTTTATAGACTAGTAAGGTCCTTAGCTATAAATATACGGCGGCGAAACAGAGACGAACCATTACTAGACCTTACCTTCTTAAATAGCTCCTATTCCACGTCTTTATTAGTAAGATTTAGCAGGCTATCCTATACCCGGCCTATAATAATAGCCTTAGAGTTACCTTAAATAACTTAGCCTATAAACTCTAATTCGATATACGATACACCACCCTTACTAGCCACTTTGTACTAAATAAAGTACGAGTTTGCCTAGATCTATAATATTAGCTTACCCTAATCAGGGTAACACGACTAAAAGCGTAAAAAGAACTTACCACTATATCTTAGGCCGTTATAAAAACATTATACTTATTAACCGTACCTACGATAAGTCGTGTCTTAGACTAGAAGCACGGTATAGGATAGACCGACTCCTAATAAGCCACGGCTTTCTTACGCTTATAAGAGCTAAGGTTATTAAGCCCCGTGATTAGAGCTTTAGCGGATATATTAATAATCTTATTATTATTATTAATAAGAAGTTTAAAGGAAACACGATATCGAATCGTACGATAATATAAAGACGTAGAGCCCGAAAAATACGCCTCTGGCCGGTAGCCCCCCCCCGCCTTATATCCCTTAATAATAGGTAACGTGGCCTAGCGATTTATAGTTTTAGTCACTTAAGGAGGCGTAGTTAAATAAATAGCCTATTTTAAGTTACTAAAAGGATTAGGCTTTAAGCGTGATTTATAATTACCTTCCTTACGTCGCTTTATTATATAGTCGCGATTATAGGTATAATAGAAAAGGTACTATCTAATCTTTCTGCCTAATCAGATCGGTTATATAGTAAGCCGACTTCCGTATTTAGATCCTACGCCTAATTCACTAAGTTACCTTTATCCGAAAACCATAAATAGTATCAGGATTACCCTTTCTTTAATAATCACGACCCTATTTAACTAGTAGCCGTAATAGAAACTCTAGTTAAAGCCAGTCTCGTAAAGGAGGGACTGCCTAGAAATATTAGATATCGATAAAGGATATATATCCCCTATTACTAGCTTTAGTTAACCCGTTTTGCCTCTTTTCCTCTTTTTTTCCTATATCGTTAAGTTTACTCCTAACTTACCCCCTATCTATTTCTTTACTATTTATTACCCCCGCTACCCTTATATATTTTCCTATATCCCCCCGCCTATATATTACCGTGATTAGGCTAATAGATATATTAAGAATATCTATATCCCTTACTAACTACTAGGAGCCGGCTCCCGCCGGTCCTATCCTTACCGCTAATATCGTTCCTGCTACCCGCGTTATTATCGATAAGACCACGCGCCCCCGCCGTATTAATAATCCTAATAATAGCTAATAGGTGTTCCCTATATAAGGACTACCGTATCGTCTATTTAACGTCCCCGATAACGCCGCCCCCTTTATAGGTTTCCCTTAATAGCCTAAAAATAATATACGCGCAGTCTAACGTCTTCTTAAGAACGCAATAGATAGTAAACTTAACGCTGCCACGGTTAATATAATACTGCCTTATATTCCTATAATAAGTATATTTAGCGAGAGGCTAGGAGATATTTACCCGGTAGTATAGTCTTCTTTTAGGACTTACTATAACCTAATAAATAAAAGATGGCTTAAAAGAGGCAGTCTAAAAGATATAATACGTGCTATGCTTAAGCGTAGATAAGGAGATACCCGCCCTATAGCCTGGATTAATATAGCGCCTTACTAGGAGCTAAATAGCCGCACGGTAGTCTACTCCCCTTAACCACTTAGGGAAAGTAATCGTATTAAGAGGAGTCGTTTAATCCCTATTATTTATTACTTTAAGAATCACTTTATTAGTCTAATTTTAGATTAAGAGATATAGTGTATATATAGGTATAATAGTATTTAGAATACTAGTAATACTAAGGACCGCCTTTTACGGTTATTTAAGTACGCTATAGGTTAGCTACGTAGTATTAGTATACCTAATAAGATTATCTTTAGCCTTACTCGCCGTTTCTATATTATTCCTAGTCCTTATTAGACGGATAATTACTTGTACGGCCTCTTTATTATTAAGTAGATATAAGCTATTATTTAGGAGGGCTATTTATTCACTTAAAGCTTAAAGATTCACCGGTTTGTATAAGGATGCTATTACTCGAATAATAGTATAGCTTACGCTTATTATATTAAGGAAGAATAGCTATCCTATATTAGAGTAATTCTCGGTTTTAGCTATCAGAAAATATTAATAGTCCCGGTAGTTCCTTAGTCTCCTTTACCGCCTCCCCCTAAAAGTATAGGTTTCACTCCTATTAATAAACCTATTATTAAGTCTAAGCCTATAGCCCCTGGTTCCTCTAATTAGGCTAAAAGAAAAGACTTAGGCCCTAGTTACGAGTACTCCTAAGTTATAGGAGCCTAAGAAAGATACGGGTATCCCGGTACGCCCTAAAACACCTAAGGCTATCTCTAAGAAGGCCTTAGCACCGGTCACGCCTAAGAAGATCACTAAGGTTATAAAGAGTCCTAAGAAGACTCCTAAGCCCTTTAAATCTTCTAAGTTTACTAGTATTAACCTAAATAACTATAAGATTATTTAGATATCGCTAAAAAAGGTCTTAGTATAGCCTAGGAAGATTAATATCTAAGGGAAATAGATTAAGGATATAGAGGAGCAGGATAAGGGCGTTAAGATATCTTATAGTTACTTATTCTATAGACTATATAATCCTAGCCCTATAGATACTCGTGTTAATCCGATTAGACCTAGCTTATTCTTTTAAGATAATTAGGTTTATTTATATAATAGTGTTTACTAGACGATACTTCACGATACCGCTATTAACGGTTCTTTATATATACCGCCTTTACGTGCGATTCCTTAGGAAGGATAGTTACGGTATAATACTAGGATTAAGTAGGATAAGGATATAGTTATAGCCACTATAAAGAGAGTATATACTAAGAAGGAGGATTATATAGTTAGCGGATAGACTCTCCGTAAGCGTAAGTAAGTCTTTAGAATAGTTTTACTAGATTATACTTAGCTTAATTAGGGTAACCTGATTATATTTAGAGTTATTATAGCTATAAGGATATAAGTAAGATAACTAGGGCCGATTATAAAGGGGTGGATCGGAGACCTAGTGCTATATTATTAGGACGTTACGTGACGTTATAAGAAGCGCGCTTTTTTATTTATCTTATATATTATATATACATAGCGACGCCACCCAGACACAGATAATAAGGATCATCCCATATAATCATTATCCTTTTAACCCTAAGTTTTGCCACGTTTATTATATTCACTTTGTTTAAGCTACGTTGCCGTAATCAAAGCAGCGCGCACTTCCAGGAACCTTTTCTAAAGGTCTCCTTATTATATATATTGTTTTGGTTATATGCACTTCGTGGTTTCGAGCACTCCTGTTATCAAAGGCTTATCCAAGATCACACTGCCTAAGCCGTTCTGTATAGTAACGGCTTCGCCTTTCTTCAGGGGTAGAATAACGAATATAAAGTAGCCTAGAGGGTAGCGATTAACCGTAGATATTATAACCCCGATAATACCGAAATATAGGATACCTTCTGGAAAACTATAAAACGGGTTAGCAGGGAATACTAGAATAAGAGGATTAGGGGCGTTAGGAACGCCGATAAACTATATAAAATTGTCGGCTAGTATAAAATAGGGGACGGTATAGCCGCCCCCTTAATTTTTTATAATGGTCTAGGCTACTTCGAAGACGCTAAGAAGGGGGAACTCCTCCGTAAAACAAAACTAGCTAGGCGGCTAGATATCCTGGACTTAGAAGACCTATAGGACTACCCTTTAGAGAGACCGGTTAAGGCTATTCCGGAGGATAGCCCTATCCTTAGGGATAAGGTAAGACGATATACGGTAAAGGTTAATACTATTACCCTAGGCGGTAATAACGCTAGTATCCCCCTACTCTAACTAATCTGGCCCGAAATTAAAGAGGAGGTTACGGAACACTTCGAAGCATATAGGTTAACCGGCCACTACCCCTAACCCTTCTAAAAAGGAGACGTGGTAATAATCGATAAGCCAGGGAAGGATACTAGCTTTATCGCCGGCTATAGACCGATCTAGTTACTAAGCGTACTAGGTAAAGGCCTAGAACGTATAATAGTAAAAAGGATAGCCTATAGGGCGATAGACGCTAGAATCCTAAACCCTTAGTATATCGGGGTATTACTAGGGCGGTCCACGATTAACCTAGTAGCGATCCTAATATATAAAGTTAAGTTATGGCTTATATAAGGGAAGCAGGTTATTATAATAACTAATAATATAAAAGGGGTATTCGATACTATACTATATAGTTAGTTTATTTATAGGCTACGTAAATAAGGCTAGGATATACCGATTATATAATAATAGGAGAGCTTTAACTCCGTATAAAGTACTAGAGTAATCTTCGGAGCCTCCGGCCCCGAAGAATATACCTTACTAGACCTAGTAGGCCTCCTATAAGGCTCCCCGGCCTTACTAATCGGATACGCACTTAGTATTATAGAAATACATTGTCTACCTAATAAGGAGAACCGATTCGGATATACTAATAATATATACGTCGTTATAGCGTATACCGATATTAATATAGCGGTGACGATAATTAAGGAGATACTATAATAGTAACTCTAATAATATAAAGATAATAGAGTCGAGCTAGACTATAGTAAAGCCGAAGCCTAACTCTTCTCCTGCCGGAGGATCCCTTAGTTCCCTATAATAGAACTACCCCTATTTAACTATAAGGTCGCGGTCGCTTATACTATTAACCTATAGGGATAGAAGCTACTAGCCCCGATTAGGTGGCTCGGTATATATATAGATAAACGCCTTAATTTCTAAGACTATATAGAGACGTGGGCGAGGAATGGACTTAAGGTCATTAACTATATATAGGGCCTTACCGGAGCCACCCACGGCCCGAACCCAGCGCTATTATAATAAGCTATGCTAGTATATATCCTAACTATTACCTACTACGCGGCGGAGATTTAATAGGAGGGACCCCGGGCTCTAGCCTAGGGCCCCCACGATATTATCTATAAGAAGTAGTGCCGGTTATTATCCGGATACTTACCTAAAGCTAAGGTAATAACCCGAGTATAGATAACTATAATTAGAACTATACTCCTAGCCTAGAAGACGGTCCTAGTACTAGCCTTATACCGGGAATCAGGAATCCCTATAGTAAAAGACTACGCGGAGTATTTATAGTAAAGGTATATAACCCGGATCGCGGGACTTAAGAAGAACTACCCGGTAGTATAAGCTATCTCCCTAATTATTTAAGGGGAAGTAAAACGGACTAAGGCCCCGACGCGGCGCTTAAGAGTACTACGGATAAAGGAACTAATATATATAAGACCGCTATAACACCGACTAATAAGACTCTGTTTTATAGGATAAAGCTGCTAGGATAAGATCCTGTTTAATAATAGGACTAAAGAGGAAGCTATAAAGACTTTTAGTAAGTGGGTCGACGAGCTAGACCCGGAGTATACCCTGGTATTCTTAGACGGGTCGTTAAGAGCCTAAAATATAACCTAGGCCTTTTTAATATAGCGCGGCGGAAGAGAAATCACCTTTAGTCGCGGATATATTCGTAATATAATGGTTTTTAATAAGGAGGTAACCGGGGTAGCCAAAGGACTAGCCGCGGCGGTCCGCCTCCCCGGAATAAGAAAGATTACCTAGTATATTAATAACTAAGCGGTAATCTAAGGGCTTACCGGTATTATACCTAGGTTATTACGGTAAAAATTCCTATAATAGTAATACCTAATAACGATTTACCCGACCTACCTATAGTAGATACCGGGATATATAAGGATCCCGGGTAATAAATAAGCGGATAAACTTTATTTAAGTAAAAACGCCTAGGGGATCCTACTAGAAAATAAGAGGCCGACCTAGGTAGGGGTAAAAGCTATTATAATAGCCCGCTATAAGACTAGGCTTTAGAAATAGCACGCTAAGTCCTGGCCACGCCGATACGAAATAGCCGTGTAGAAGAAGCTAGGGTTTAGTTAAAGAGAACTAAAAGAACTAACCCTCCCCCGTAAGACCCTGATATACCTAATCTAAGTAGGAATAGAGCACGGGGACTTTAAAGAATACCACTAAAGGTTTCGTCATAATAGCTACGTGGCCTACTACGGCTACGGCTATATAAAGACTCCGGAGCACTTCGCCTACTACTATAAGGTCAGAAACTCCTATAGATAGCCAGATAAACTCTGGCACCACCAAAACAGGAGGAAAACTAGCCGCTTTAACCCCTAGGAGACCCTTATAAAGATCCTAATAAATAGCGCGGCCTTCGCCGCGCTAGCGGATATAACGGGCTTCCTTAACAGGATCTGCCTGATTTTTTTAAATAGAAGGAGCACTAGCTAAAAGGTGGACGGACTAATAGATAGTAGGATAGCTATAGGCACATAGACCCCCGAGGGTACACGGTAAGATATAGGAACTATCTTTTATCTTATATACTTTCTTTAATAATATAGTATAGATATCGTTAGTTATTATGGTTTAAGAGGCATAGAGTTAAGCGATTAGCACTATACGGCCTGGGTATAGATATATAGATATCTTACCGACCGATATCCCGATAACGGGACGCGGCGCTAGTCTTCACTAGCCGCCGCCAAGGCGTTAAATAAATACACACACATATATACTAGACTTCTAACCGCGGGCCTTATTAACCCGTTAAGTATAATAAAGGAATCACTTTTACTGAAAATACCGGTTAATTTTTATAAAATATTCCTTCGCGCGTTTCGAAATATTCCGTTAAGTCTATTTAACCTCAAAAAAAGAATAATAATAATAATAAACGTAAGGGTCTTCGTCTACGGGCAGTGGGCTGTGAAGTTCTGGCTATTAATAATAATAATAATAATAATAATAATAATAATAATAATAATAATAATAATAATAATAATAATAATAATAATAATAATAATAATAATAATAATAATAATAATAATAATAATAATAATAAGATGAATAATAATAATAAGATTAATAATAATAAAACTCTCGAGATTCCTACTATCTTAATAGATAGTAAGAGTGTAAAGAAGCTCGCCGAAAACCCTGAATTTCATAAACGGGTAAAGCATATCGACAGGCAGTATCACTACTATAGGCAATAACTTTATAATAATAAAATAAAAATCGTATATATGAATACGAAATTTAATAAAGCTGATATAATGACTAAAGGTTTAGCAAAAGAGACTCATAATACTCTTTACGGTTATATGAACCTAGGTCACAAGGACGATACGTTGCCTGAGTATGATTTGCCGCCTTATAATAATATTAAAGAATTAAAATACTAGGTTTTAATACTTAGTATTCTTAGTTCTTTATAAGGGGATATAACTAGGTTTTTTACCTTCGGGTTTTCTTAGATATCAAAGGTTTTTCTGAACTTTCCTTTGAATAATATACTATAACAATAACAAGGGTTTTGGAAATTTTCCCTTGAATTAAAATCAAGAGGTTTTTCAATTTTTTTCCTCTATGTATTCTAGTCTTAGATAGACTAGGACTACTGCGCTATAATATAACCATAACTATAACCTGACTAAGCTGCACTTATTATATAAGAGTCAGCTTACGGGGGGGTGTTAATATTATACTTATAATAAGTAATAATCATAATAATTATAAGTATAATATCTAAGTTAAAACAAATAGTATATAGTTATAGCTATATAGCTAGACGCCTACTTTATAACCAGCTTAACCTATACTATAATACTATACGTATTATACCTATATATATACTTGGCTTATGATATATATAATATAAATACACTAGGTATCGTAAATACGATATCTTGGTTATTACTTAAGCTAATAACGTGGCGTGATAACCGTCGCGTAGGTTGTTAACGTAACAGTCGCCACCCAATCTTTCAGGGTCTTTTGCCAGCCCCGGATCCAGGAAGAAATCCCAGAAGTCAGTTCTTTACACATAATATCAATATTACTATTCTCAGCTTCAAGCTCGCGCAACAAGCAGTAATCCTACGGATCTATGAATTCAACAGCTATTTGCTTGATTTTCCTCTCTTACGCACGTACAGCCTACTACTCGTAGCCTAATTCATCAAGACTTCGTATAACTACCGCTATAACTTTATATAACTACCTCTATTACCTAGTATAATATACGTAGTAGGTAAGGTATTTAATTCACATCTTCCACCTTAATTCATGTCTTTCACCTCCCTATTAACATATCCATTTCACCCCTGCATTTAGGTAAAAATACGCCCTAAATCATAATATAGCAAGGAATTCGTCGGCCTGTATACCTTATTCCTACCAGTATCTAGTTACCTAACACGGTACCTATATACCCAGGATATACCCAGGAAAATCATAACAGTTAATAAGATAGGTAAAGTAATATAATAGACTATACCTATATACGTATACTAATTATAAATATCGACCTTAACTTCTATTCGTAAATTCGGTGTCATATATAAGGAGGTCAGGCGTTACGTTATTAGCCCACTGATTATAGTCGGAATAGTACGACTTACAGTTATTCCAGTCACGCCTTTAAATTATCAAACGGAGCCTAAGTACCCTAATTTTAGGAAACACTATAGAGCCTGTATATTTTGATATCGAGTCCGTAAAAATAGAGTTATAACTCTATATATTCTCTTACTTATATAAGACCTATGTTTCTATAGGCGAGGTCTCGGCAGGCCGAGGTATATATAGTTAAATCGTATTAATTCACTATCTCAATTAAGTTAATTATTACTAGTGTATTCATAGATAGGTTATATAGCCAGCGTATCTATTGTATCCGGGTCTTAATTATCTTAAGCAGCTTCCCTTGCCTCCACCTTACGCTGCCTTAATCGCTTATTAATCGGACTCTTAAAATAGGTAAATATAGCTATATCTGAATACTTTAATAGTGCCCTAACAGGCTCCTCTGGTTTTGATGCCTTAATATATTCGTAAACCCGATAACTCCTACGCGGAGCCGCGGTTTGAGGCTCGTATATATCCACCGTAGGCAGGCGGCAGGTGCTATAGCTAGAAGAGAGGTAATTGCTTCGTTCTATACTTTATTCTAGGTAATCTTAAAGCCCGAAGGAAGTCTCTATGTATTATTCCTCCTATAGCCCCTGGCATGACTCGAACTTAATATTCATAGGGCGCCTCTAGGGCGGTCTTTTCCACGAATACGCATAGGATCCAAGGGCACCTAAGGAGATAAGGTGGGCGGAGTACCTTCGCCTATAATACTAGCCTCATAGCGATCCAGCCTATTAAGGTTATCACGATCCTATATATTAAGTCGGTCTTAATCTTATTGCTAATAGGTATTAAAAGACTATAGCTTAAGAGGCTCGTTATCGCGTATATAGCGGGTAAGCACGTAGTGATAAGGTAAACTATAGGTCCGTAGAATAGGGTATAGTGGGTAGTCGCCCATCGCCGGCTACTAACACTAATGCTATTAATATTAAGGCTATTAATAACCCTAATACTCTTTAGGTTGAAAAGAGATTTCGCTGCTTTACGGAATCTAGAGTGCCTATAGGATAAGTTAATAGGGAATAAGGGTAAAGAGAAAGCTATATATAGTAAACGCCACTTTATTACTTCGCCTATTCCTTTTAAGTATAATCCCCCCTCTTTTAAGTTCTCTAGTATAGCTTTAGTTTACGAAGCACTATCGCTAAATGACTAATTAAAGAGTATAGGAAGGTCTTAAGACTCGCGTAGGAGGACTCTATAATAGATATAGTTAAATACCTAAAGTAAGTGACTTTATTTAGGTAGTAAAGAATAAACCTCTTTTCTTATAGCGTAATCCAGGTATTTATAGCGTATCTAATAGCGTTTACTAGGTATACGCTATTCTGCTAGAACTCCTCGAGTTCCTAATTAAACACGTCCTTATAGCGTTATTGATTAAGGTATTCTAGGCCTTAAGGAAGGCACGGAACTAAGGGTATTACTTAAGGTGATTATCCGCTCTTCGGGTTATTATTAAAAAAGCGCTTTTTTTTTAGCAAGGATATTACCGTTAGTATTTAGCAGTATAAAATAAAGTCGATTAACCTTGATTGTAGATTACTTTTATATGCTTTAATTAAGGTAAGCCAATAATCTATGATAATATAGCGTGGTAAAAGGGTCAAACGTGGCTAGGAACTAGAATCGGTAGTTTAACGCCTAGCTATATTAACTTATTTTCCGCCTGTTTAGGAAGGCGTAGGTAACTTAGAACGCCTTATAGAAGGGCCTAATACCGTAGATACTACGTAATAGTATATTAAAGCGGTTAGTTTTATAGGTATAGTTAAAGAGAAGGTAGTCCGGCACTTAATATGGTAGCTAAAAAAAGATTATAATATAATAAAGAGGTATTTAATACGGCCTAGGTTATTTTAAAGGTCTTAGTAAAAGTAATTCGTTTTATTATTAAGTTATTACTAAATTACTAGGTATTAGCTAAGTTTTAGATACGTAGGTGAGTAAAGAGTATTTTATACAGCCACTATAATAGGGATCGGCTCGTAAGCTTGTTTTTACGATATTTAGTAAATAAGTTTATAATATCCGTATATATAACCTAAAGAGCTATTTATTCTGGATATTTAGGGTTTCGGAGCCTTATTATAATTTGTTAAGGCCGAATGCTAGTATTCTATATATTAATAACTTTATTCTTAAATATAGATAGATAGGAGGTTCGAAAGGCTAGAAAAGAGTAAGCCTTAGCCTATTCGTGGTTATAGGAAGAGGCTATATCGTTACCGCGACTATAAACCAAATCCCCGATCTATTTCCTATCGTGCTATTTCTTAATATTAATCCGAAAAGGACAGTTCGTTATCTACGTTAACGTCTTCCTACGCGTAGATTTATAGGCTTAGGAGACTCGAGCTGCTTTAAAACGTCCCTTCCTATAGCGAAACGTGATATAAGTCGCTTTCCTACCTATAAAGACGGCCGGATACTACTCTTTAATAAGGGACTGACTGGAAGACCTAGACACTTTGATATTCGGCTTATAATCATGGTGTTTCAGTGGGGCTATAATAAAGATACTAAGCACCCTACCTAAGTACCATATATATTTTATATATACCTACGTTATATATCTTAAGTAGGACAATCCAGCTCTTATCACTATAATATAGGCGCTAATTCATTAAATCTATCTACCTTATTCTTATCCTCTTAACGCTCCTTATTAACGCATTAATTTTGCCCTTAAACCCAGCCAAAAAGGCTCGGAGTTATGATCCTGGGAGTACTGCTTAAGATATATATACAAAGTGCGTTATTCTTTGTACATACGCAGGAGGTTAGTACTTAGGTAGCTTGGCGCCTTTATTATACCCCACTAAAAAGCCACGATTATAGGCCGAATATTAATTCGTCTAGGCCTTCTAGTTAGACCCTTTAATAATAAGAGAGTAGCTGTTTAAGAAGCCGTGTTCCTGGATAGCCCTCTAAGCCTTATCTACCGAATTATAGGTCGGGCTAATCGGCGGGGGCGGGCCGTAGGGGTATTTTATTGCTATAGTAGTGATAATCGATAATAAGAAGTAGGATACTAAGCCAGATAGTTAAAGATTAAAGAACGGGTAAGGATATTCCGACTAGGGCAATTAGATATTCCGACTAGGGCCCTACTAACAACGCCTGACGCTAGCTGCAATAACTTCCTCTTATGCCTAGATACTTATAGACACGTACGCAATTAGTAGAGCGTATTATCATAACGATTAATTAAGTGTATCGTCGCTATGATTAATTCAGTATATCGTCGCTACGATCGATTAAGTGTATCGTCGCTATAATCGATTAAGTGTATCGTCGCTATAATTAATTAAGTATATACGATTAATTAAGTGTATCGTTACTACGATTAACTAAGTGTATCGTTACTATAATTAATTAAGTGTATCGTCGGTATCGTCGCTACGGTTATTCTTATATAGAAGTATCTGGGTATAATCGGAATAAGCTAGCGGGTATCACCGGCTATTAATATAGGACCCTAGTCGGCATATCCGATTGCCCTAGTCGGAATATCCTTACCCTAAAGAAAAGTAATAAAGGCTACCTACCTTATATACCTAGGTAGGCAGTAAGGTAGGTATAGACGAAGTAGACGGAATTAATACGATATAGCTATATATACCTCGGCCCGCTCAGACCTCGCTTTATTATAGAAAAATAGGTCTTATATAAGTAAGAGAACATATAGACTCATGACTCCACTTTTACGGGCTCGATATCAAAATATACAGGCTCCGCAGTGCTTCCCTTAATTTCCACTATTCACGCCCTTTTATCTATAAATCGCCGTATTAACACCCCAAAGCTCCGTTCTACTCCAATGCCAGGCACACTGGTCCGTCATGGGAAGCGGCTCTTGCCTTGCACCCATAGTGTACTGCCATACTTGAATCAGTGCCCCCCTAGGTGTGGCTTCATAAGGTCTTACTCTATATCTTCCAAACTTGTCCCAGACTTAATGCGCCAGCACAGGCCTGGTTCGACATGGATGGGCTACATGGGGCCAGCGCGCCTGGACCTGAGAAGTAAGTCTCCCTTGTGCATAGATTGGCAGCAAGTTTAACATATACTTGTCATTAGGCGACACTATCACGACCCCAACGCCGGCGATGCTCGCTGCCGTCGAGCGCTGCTCTTTAATGGACGACGTCTTCATGGAAGACCCTACCACCATAGACTTGGAGGCACATATCGCTGCTTTGACTGGGAAAGAAGCCGGCCTTCTTGTTCTTTCTGGTACCATGGGTAACCAGCTTGCACTCCGGTCACTCCTGACCCAACCACCATACAGTGTCCTTTGTGATCACCGCTCACATATCGTGCAGTACGAGGCAGGCGGGTATGTCTATTCCCTTCTTACAACTACCTATATGTTATTGTGCGAGCCTTTTTTAACACTCAGACACGTGATCCTGTTTTTCAGAGTATCTTTCCTCACCGGAGCATTGGTTAAGACTGTTATGCCCCGGAACGGTATTTACCTGACGCTTGATGATATTAGTCAAAATTCATGTACCGACGAAGACGTTCATTCTTGTCCCACTAAGGCAATCAGCCTCGAGAATACTCTGAACGGCGTGATAATGCCTCTTAGCGAGATAAAACGGATCTCTGCATTTGCACGTCAGCATAGTATCGGACTTCACTGTGATGGTGCTCGACTATGGGAGGCCACTGCGGCGGGAGCTGGTAGTCTTGCCGACTTCTGTTCTTTATTTGACACGGTGTCACTCTGTTTCTCTAAAGGCCTAGGCGCGCCTATTGGTAGTATATTGGTCGGAACTTCCGAAACCATAAAGAGAGCTAGGTGGGTTCGCAAGTCTATTGGCGGTGGTTTACGACAAGCAGGGGTCGTTGCCGGGCCAGCAAGAGTAGCTGTGGATGAGACGTTCGGCAAAGGACCCAACGGCCATGGTGGCTTGTTGCAAGACTCCCATATTGTTGCCAAGAAGATTGAAGAGCTCTGGGCCCAGTTCGGGGGAGGGGTTTTATATCCGGTGCAAACAAACATGTGCTGGCTCGACTTGCAGTCCGCTGGTTTGTCAACGGCGAAATTAGTCAAATTGGGCCAGGATGCGGGGCTCAGTCTAATAGGGAACAGGCTCGTGGCACACTACCAAATCGCCCAAAATCAAGACGATGTACTCCAGAGACTCGAGCAAGTCTTTGGTCGCTTATGGGACGGAGCTCCAAAGGGACAAGGCGACGAAGAATCGAATCAGAAAAGGCTTTATCTAGGGAGGGTTTAGGCCCCGTTCGACAATTTCAACACGCTACTGAAAAACGGCAAAAAAAAAACATAACACATGTCGTACTGTCTTCTAGAGCACTTAAAAGAGAGGTAAGGGTGTCGTGTGAAGCTGTGATCAACCGAACCGAGCTTCAAGGATACATAGATTGCCTTAATTCCTAGCCAGAGGCTGCTACAGGCTAAGCTTTATATAGACTGTGCCTCGGCCAAATATAACTAATCGGAATTATATTCCAGCAGCTTATTTTATATATAAGCTATTCCTATTCTAGTGATTAATACCCTAAGAGCTCGGAGATTAATGTCCGCGCCGCGTAGCTATACTAGTATAGCTATATTTATATAACCTATTTAGTTCTATAATATGCCTTTATTTCGAGCTATTTATCTAAAAAGGCGGTGAATATACCTAGGCTAGAATAAGATTATTATATAAATAACTTTAATAGAGCTATTTCATAGATAACTATAAAAGAAATTAAAGAAGATAATTAGAATAAATTAAATATATAGCTGGGAATAATAACACAGAATAATAACATAAGGCTAATCTAAGCTAGAGGTTAGTAGGCAGCTTGCTATAAGTAATTTTAGTAGCCTAGCGGCCGAATTCGAGTTTTTTAAAAGTAAATAATCGTCTTTTTAATAATTTAACGATTTTTGACTATCTTAAAGAATATTTCGCCTTTCTTTCTATCGCCTTAGCTCTGATTTGTTTTTATCTGACTTATATTATAGCTAACCGGGCTCGGAATCTGTTTAACTAAGCTATATAAGTGCCAACGGGAATAGACTTATATGATTAAGAATACCGCTAAGAAGGCTATCCCTACTAAAAGGTATGTTATAAAGTCTGACCGGGTTGCTAACACCGCTAAAGTGAGTTATTTACTAGTTATTACCGGATATTCTTTTAGTAATCGAGGCTTAGAAAAAAGCTTATAAGGCTATTATAAATACTGCTAATACCGCCGCCGCCGCCGGTACTGCCTCCGCCGCTACCACTGCCGCCGAGACCGGTAATGCCGCTATTATCTTTAAGGGCGCGGATACCGCCACTCCTGCTCCCAAGGAGCGGTTTCTGTTAAAATCCGCCTCCCGGGTTTATAGGAGAGGAGTATGAAACTCCTTATAAGCCTTACGTTAACACATTGATCGCGGGCTAGAATAAATTTAATCGTTATATCTCGGTTTAGAGTACCACTAAGTAATATAAGAAGTATTTCTTTAATAGCTATAAGTGCTGCCTATAATAAGAGTTGTTTTAAATGAGTAAGCTACGTAGATGCTAATAAGTTACTAGCCTTTTAGTTATAGTTCTTATAGTTCACCGCCTTATTATAACGGAAAGGAGATTATAGCTAAAGTTAATATCGATATTAATAATAAGGTAAGTTCGCTTCTAACCCATGGTTATTTTTCATAAATTGGGTTAGGAGTAGTGGGCAGTACGAGCGGAAGAGAGGCAAATTAAGTAAAAGCTGTTAAATTCGTAGATCCGTGGGATTACTGCTTGTTTCGCAAGCGTGTGTGTAAAGAGCTTACTTCTAGGATTTCTTCCTCGATCCAGGGCTAGCACAAGACCCTGAAAGATTGGGTGGCGACTGGTACGTGAACAGCCTACGTGACGGTTATTACTATACGTTATTAGCTTAAGTAATAACTAAGATATCGTATTTATAATATATAGAGTATTTATAATATATATATATATATATATATATATATATATATTATAAGCTAGGTGTATATATATAGATAATATATTTAGTATTATAGTATACGGGAAGCTAGTTATAAAGTAGAGATCTAGTTATATAACTTAACTATATACTATTTACTTTAACTTAGATATTATACTTATTATATCAGGGGTTTTCGTGTAAAGAGTAAAGAGACGTTATAAGATAATTTAAAGAGTAATATAAACTAATAGGTTAAATTAAGAGTTAGATTATTCGCTAAACCTCTAAGTTAGGAGTTTAGCTTTATATATCCCTTTAATAGATAACCAGAGCCTCCTCCACGGGAACCTTATAGAATCCTCTTAAAAGCATTTCTAGGACCACGATCTATCCGCCGGTGGTCCTCCCTATTATACTATACCAGACCGGCCGGGATAGTACTAGTCCCGGAGCCGACTCGACCGCCTATCTCTAAACACCATACCCTGTCTAATCCCCTTTATGACTATTAAGATATATTATACCCTCCTATTTAAGCTATCCCTGACTTCGATAAATGATACCCGTGATATCACGCCCCCTCCTCTAATGCTTATACCCCTATGAGTAATATAGTTAACCGGGTGCCCTTATAAAGACCCTTTCCTGTCTAACCTATATCCTCCGGATATAGCTCCGAAGGAGACGACTCGGCCCGGGACGGTACCCGACTACGAATAGCTTAAGTTAGCCTATACCAGGCCTCTAGCTCGTAAGCCACTATTTATATCCAGGTTATAGCTATCCTACTATAGGGCCTTTTATAAAAAACTTATTAAAGCCAGAGCTAAATATAAATATAAAGATTAATCTCCCCTAAACCGCTAAACTATCGTGATAAAGCCTAAATAAAGCTTCGTAGATCCTTTAACACTCTGTCTTAAAACCATCGTTAAAGACCTCGTAAATAATCCGTGAATAATCCCATCGCCTAGCTAAATATAAAGCCCAGAGACTTAAAGAAGTGCACGCGACGCTTTATTATTATATAAATAATAAACTATAAGTATACTCCTAATATAGCAGGCACGCCCAGATCGTAGAGTAGACAGGAGTAATCACGTAGGCTCTACCCGGGGGTCTAGTGACTATTATAGAATATATCCTAGCTAGTCCCCCTAGCTAATTATTATTTTCTTCTCTTCTCCTCTTCACCTATTCAAGTAATTATTATAATAGCCTTATTCTAAAGCTTTATCTATAAGTCATTCTCTATCGTCCTATTATAGTAACTTATAAGGTCTTATCCTAGTAGTTTATCTTAAGTTCTCGGAGGGTCTTTCCGTCGCGTTACGCGAGGTTCCCGGCGGTCCCTTAGTTCTAGTGGTTCTTATTTACTCGTAGAATAATAATATAAGTGACCTTATGCTTATTCCTAGACCCTTACTAATGCCTGTGTTCCGTTGTATTATAGTCTTTTATAAGAAATAATTATATACGGCTAAGAAGTTGGCTAAACGGGTTAACTTAGTTAGCGTTACTAATACTTCGCCTAATAGGACCCCTAAGAAGAAAGCTGCCGCGACTTAGAAGAGTCCCTTAAAGGCCGGTGGTGGCCTTAACACTACTAAAAAGCAGTCCGTTATTATCTTAGATAGTATGATTAAGAAGACTATTAATAAAGGTAGTAATAATAATAATAGGTTAGCCGTATCCGGTGCGGAGTTATCCGCGACTCTTACTAAAGCGCGGGGCCTCGCCGCGCCTACTAAAGCGCGCTATAATAATTATAGGTTATCTATACCCGGTACGGTCGTTAAAACGCCTACTAAAGTAAAGGGGTTAGCCGTACCCGGTACGGAGTCGCTTATAACTCTTACTAAAGCAAGGGGCTTTACCCTCCCTAATAAAGATACCCTTAATAGGGTCGGCCGTAAGGCTAAAGAAGTGCTAGAGAGGCTATTCCTAGCGTTCGACTCGGATAATAGTTAGGCTAGTGGTCCGTTCACCGCTAACTAGAAGACTCTAGTCGGACGTCTAGTTAACTATAATAGTGATAATAGTGCCGATAATAAAGGTAGTATTATTAACTACGATAGGGATATAACTATATCGGGTAGCGCTAACGGTATTATCTATATTAATAGTGACAAAGACGATAATAATAACTTTGTCCTTAGTGGAGGTAAGAGCTCCTAGGGTAACGATATCTTCGGTAATAAAAACGTTACCGATATCGGTCCGGGGGTTAATAGGGGTAGTAGCGATACTATACCTCCTAACAGCGACGATCCCGCTAACCTATACCCGGTAATAGAGGTTATTAAGGGGGGTGACCTCTGCGATAATCCCTATTAGCGGTGCTATTATAGATTCCTTAATATTATTCTAGATAGCGAGGGTCCTATTATTTTTTATTTATACCGGGACTTAAGTAAGTCCATAGCCTCTACTAAATACTTCTACTACCTGGCTATTCGTAACAGCGCTAATTATAAGACTATAAGTTATACCCCCTTTTTACCGTGAACCGCCCAGGATCACTAAGAAAACCGTATTTAAACTGGACCGCTATTAAAGCCGCCCGGACCTTTTAAAAGTTTTTACTTAATACTATTAAACTCGGTGGTCTAAGAGATAATAAGCTATAGTATATAAGGTACTTATAGGGGCGCCTACGCTATGCCCTGGCTAGTAATTAACGATATAATACTAACGGTTTCGATAAGGAAGAGTATAACCGTTATCCGTGCTAAATTAGCGGATTATCGTATATAGTATAATAGATCCGTTATAGAGGAGATAAGGAAGGCTAACTAATTTCTAGAGGGTTTGTATAATTTTCTAAAGACTAAAGATATTAACGATAATAGACTTCGTCGTTATTATCGGGAGGGTTAGGCTGCTAATAGCCAGTAAGACGAGTAAGGTGTGGTAAGAGTTTAGGCGGGGGGCGCTATCGACGCGCTATCTAATCTCTAGTTATAATCTTTATTTTCGGGTATTTAGGATATATAACGAATTTTAATAATAACGAGGTCCTCTAAGGCCATAATATAATACATTAATAATAATAATAAGACCCTATAGGGTTATAATAGTCTCTATACTTTTCGCGCCCTCTCCTCTTACCGATTATAATATTCCTAAAGAAGTTCCTCCGGGATATAACGCCTCGGTTCCTAGGTGTTATCCTTATCCCTATAGTTCGCCCACTTAACTAAATACTGGCTCCTCTTCCTATGAAACCGATAAGCCAAAATCTCCTTTACCTTATACTCCTCAGGCTCCTATAGTTTTATATCCACCTGTATAGGCCCGGGTGTCTAACTATCACGAGACCGCCAGGGCTTTAATAAAGAGATCGGGAAAATATTATAAATCTTTATCGACTATAGGAGGTCTAGCTTATAGGCGAGACTATAATAACTAATAACTAAGGTAATACGGTATAGTCTAAGGTACTTATCTAAGAGTTTCTTACTAGGCCGTTTTTACTTAATGTTTTTCGAGGAGACTAAGACGTAGTCCCCTACCTTAAACCACTATTAAGTCTGTCCGGTATTATAGAACCTCTTATAAGACTCTTAAGCCTTCCGGATAAAAGTTTCTATTACTTAACGATTAGCGATTAGGTGCTTTACCCGTTATTTAGTAGATACCGCCCTAACGTCTAACGACTTAGGTTACCGGACGTTATCGGGGCTATAAGATTTATAGCCTATTAACGCCATGGAAGGCGTCTACTTAATTACCGAGTACTACGCGGTATTATAAGTAAACTATATAAAGGATAGCTTATTTACCTAGTTACTCTACTCCCGCGAGTAATAACTACGAAGGTAGTGCTTAATACTCTGATTCTAGCGCTTAATCTAGCTATCGGTTTAAGGATAGAACGTAGTGGATATCCTATAATAAATACCTAAAAGACTATATAGGGTCCTCGAAAACTTACTTATAAATAAAGAACCTTAATCCGAAATAATACTATCCGGTAACCCGTAAACACTAAAAACTCTTAACTATAGGATATCAGCTAAACCTTTAGCGGTTAGTATATTACTATAAAGGATATAAAAGAAACACTTTATATAACGGTAAACTATTATAAGGATCGTATCCTTCCTTTTTCTGCCCTAATTAATAGGAGGGAGACCTATAATAAAGTTAATTAAGATCTCTTAGAATAAATAAGACGGAACTAAAAGGCTAGCTAATAGGCTATAAGGCTTATACTATCTCCCCTTAGTCCTCTAATAAACCCTATATATAGGCATAAACTTCTTTATATCCCGGAATATATACTCCTAATAGAATAAGTCCGAAATCCTCTTAATCGTTCTGCTAGAAATATAGTATTTAGCGGTAGGTTTATTATAGAAGGCCTATAGGATCTTCTTCCTTAACCCCTATATATCCGGGATAAAGAGGCGACCTCTAAAAAGGATTAGGCCCTCTTTATCCTTTAACCACGGGTTAGTTAACCGGTCCTTCTTAGATAAAGAAATATAAAAGGGATTATCCCTTTAGGTATCGGCTACCTTTTCCTTTAAACTTAGTAATAAGTCCTCGGAAACCCTAAGTATTCTGCCCGCTTTCTCTATAACCCTTAAGACGAATTTACGGGTAAACCTCTTAATAGGCTTCTAGCGCTCCGCGTCTAGGTCCGCTTAATCGGAAATATATAATAGCTTCCGCGATAGACTATTAGCTAGATTCTATACTCTTAGCCGGTGCTTAATCTTAAAGTCGAATACTTATAGCTCCTTTAGCTATCGCGTATACTACGGCTTAATCTTTAGCTTATTTATTAGGTACTAATAATTAAAGTAGTCTATTAGAACTTCTACTACGGTTTAATTATAGGCTAGGTAGTACCTTTAATACCGGAATAGCTTAAGGATAGCTATTGACTCCGTGTCTAGAGTTAAATAGTTTAACTCCGTACCCCTAAGCTTCCTTAAAAAGAACGCGATAGGGTACTATACCCAGTCTATATACTAACTAATTACCGCCCCTAGGGCGAACCCCTATATATCCGGCTCTAATCGAATAGGTAACTTAGAATCGAAATACCGTAAAATAGGAGCCTCCTAAAATCTTTAGCATAACTCGTTAAAAGCCTCTTTCTCCCTCGTAGATAATATAAACACCCCCTTACTCTACTCTTCTTTATTAAGTCTAAGAGCGGCGCTATAATCTTCGAATAGTTCTTAATAAAACGCCGGTAGAACCTAGTAAAACCTAGGAAGATTTAGATGGTCTTTACTAAGTTCGGCTCTTATTAATCACGGATAGCCTTAACCCTAGACTAATCTATACGAACCCTATTTACTCTAATAATAAATCCTAGGAACTCTACCTCTTAAGTCTTAAACACACACTTCTCTAGATTCGCGTATAATAACCACTCCCTTAACCTCCCTAAGCCCTCCTTAACGTCTACTCGATAAACCTCGAGGTCCTTATTATTAATTAAGATATCGTTTAAATAAACTATATAAATCGTATTAACTAACCTACTTAAGGCCTAGTTAATATACCGTTAAAAACTAGCTAGGGCGTTAATAAGCCTCAAAGGTATAACTAAGTACTTAAAATAACTATAGCGAGTCCTAAAAGCTATATTCTACTTATCGCCGGGTCGTATATAAAGTCGATAATAGGCGTACTTAAGGTCTAGCTTAGTAAAAACCTTTAATAATAAAAGCCGGTCTAGAATCTTATATATTAATAGGAGTAGCGTACGGTCCTTATAAATAACCTTATTTAACCCCCGATAATCTATATACAGTCTTAACTTCCTACCCTTTTTCGGTATAAAAAGAATAGGAGTACCCGTAAGGCTAATAGAATAACGAATCTAACCTTTAGCGAGGGCGTCCTAAAGGTATTCCCGTAAAGCTACTAATTCCTCCTCCGCTAACGGATAAATCGGCCTAAACAGGGGCGTCGTCCTTTCCTCTAGCTTAATTCCGTGGTCCTACTAGTAGTGACCGGGTAGCTTATTAGCCTCCTTTATATTAGATATATCTAAGAACTTATAATACTGCTCCGGCACGGCTACTAATAACTCTTCTTAACCCACGGGTAATAGGTCCTCCGGGGGTTCGGGTAGTAGTTTAGGTAGGGGGGTAGGCGTGGTTATATCCTCTAAGATATAAGCTTAAACACGGCTAACCCGCGCTACCTAAGTCTTAATAAGCCTAACGGTTACCTTCGCCCTATTCGTAGCCCTCTCTAACTCCTTCTATAAACCTATAAACTTTAACTCCTCTTTCTATATCCGAAATATCTAACTCTTCTCTGCCTAGTTAACTATTAGGTTATACTTAGTTTACTAGGGGATCCCGAGGATAACCTCTAACCTATCTTTACCTAACTCTATAATATATAACTTTATATAATATATCCGTATACGATTCTAACTATCTATAATCCGAACTATAAATAAGATCGATCTGAGTATCTAGGTTATATATGCCTTATTTAACTACCTAACTTCCTTAAAAGGTCCGGTAATTATTTTATTAGGGTGTACTACGCGTTTATCGATAATATTAAAGTCGGTAGCGCTATCTAGAATTATAACTCGACGGTCCTATTTATTATTTAGTCGTATATTAAGCTCTACCCTTACTAAACTAGGGGGAGGGTCCGACTTTAACGCCGCGTTATCCTAGGCCTAACCCTATAAGGCTTAGTGTAAGGCCTATACCTAACCTAAAGTGGGTCGATTAAGGGCTATAGCCTCCTATTTAGGGTTAGTAGCTAAGGTAAAACTTTAGCCGGCCCGCTTATTCCGTAAATAAGGGTAAAAAGGTCGAATATAGCCCTCCTCTCCGTATTTATAATATTTCCGAGGGCCCGAGAATTCTAAGGTTCCGCTAGGGTTAGCCCGCTATTAGGCAGGGGTAGTAGTAATAGCCGCGGTTATAGTAGCAGGGGGCGTAGGCGAGTCTTTATAAGAACCACTAGCTTAGGATAATAAGGGTTTACTACTAGTTCCGCGCTTCCTCTTATATCCCTAATCACGGGGTGTATAATAGCCGCGGTCCTAATCGGACGGTTTACCCTTATATAATAATATAACCTTAGCCTAATAAGCCGCGACGTTTAGCTCCTAGAAGGTCTTAGGTAAAATTCTACTAATAATTTAATCCTGTAAAGGTCTATTTAGTTTAGATATAATAAACTATATACGCTATTTATTAGGAAAGGGGATAAATGCCTTATTAAATAAGGAATCTAACTTATTAAGAAATTAATTATAGGTCTAACCGGGTTACTAAAAGGTTTATTCCGAAAAGATCTATTCTATAACTAATAACTCGCGGGTCTTATTATCGATTAATTACTTAGTTAGAAAGGCCTTTAGCTTAGCCTATATTACCTTTATTAAAGAATTATAGGTCCTCCTCTAGTAAGCTCGCTAATAGGACTTTATATTCCTTTTAAGGTAACTAGCAGTAAAGTAGACTTTTTTCGCCTTTATCGTAAAGCTAGCTAGATCGAGGTAATAGCGTTCCTTAATCTCTTTTATAAAGGTTCTAAACTAATCGTATAACTTACCGTACTATTTTAGGGTAGGGAGGTTTACCTTAAATAAATCGCTATAACCGCTTCGGCGATAGTAGTGGTTCGCTAAGTAAGGGGGTAGGGTAGCGTCCTGGTATTCGCCGCGACGGATAGCTTCTATACGCTTTAACTTATGCTCTTACTTCCTGTATTCCTTATAATATCTTAGAAGAAAGTCTAGCTCCTTAGGAAGCAGTTAATCCGTGGGATAATTCTCTAGCTCCTCGATATTATAACGTATATTCGGCTAAAGATCGGGTTATGGCTTTATAGTATTAGACGATTAAACCACGGGTATCTCTCGCTAAGGGACTATAGGAGGCTTATACTAAGGTGCTAGAGATAGTTCTGGCTATAGCTCCGGGGGATCCAATAGGATAATAGTCTCCTATTTACTAGGCAGAGGCGCGGTGGTGTCGCTTTTGGAACTAGGAGATAGCGTATACTTATAAACCGATTCGTGATCCTTATCCTTAGGGAGAATAATACTAAAGCGTATATAAGGAGGTATAGTTATTTATTAGCTAACTAGTAAAGGTAACTTATACTTATAACTCTTAGTAGTTATTATACTTATTAGGATAGTTAAGCGAATAATATCTTAGGGATTTTTATATAAAGAGTAAAGAGACGTTATAGGATAATTTAAAGAGTAATATAACTAATAGGTTAAATTAAGAGTTAGATTATTTACTAAACCTCTATGTTAGGAGTTTAGCTTTATATATTCCTTTTATAGATAACCAGAGCCTCCTCACCGGGAACCTTATAGAATCCCCTTAAAAGTATTCCTAGGACCACGATCTATCCGCTAGTAGTCCTCCCTATTATACTATACTAGACCGGCCCGGATAGTACTAGTCCCGGAGCCGACTCGACCGCCTATCTCTGAACACTATACCCTATCTAATCCCCTTCGTGATTATTAAGATATATTATACCCTCCTATTTAAGCTATCCCTGACTTTAATAAATTATACCCGTGATATATTATTATTATAACTATTATATATATTATTATATATATAATATTTACACCCCCCGTAAGCTGACTCTTATATAATAACTGTAGCCTAGTTAGGTTATGGTTATGTTTTTGCGTAGTAATCCTAGTCTATCTAAGACTAGAATATATTAAGGAAATATTAGAAACAACCTATTCTTTTTAATTCAAGGGAAAATTTCATAAATCCTTATTATTTTTATAGTGTATAGTTATTGAAAGGAAAGTTTAGAAAATCCTTTAATATCTAGGAAAACGCGAAGGTAAAAAACCTAGTTATACCCCCTTATAAAGAGCCTAAAATACTAAGTATTAAAACCTAGTATTTTAATTATTAGATATTATTATAAGACGGCAAATTATATTCAGGCAACGTATCGTCTTTATAACCTAGATTTATATAACCGTAAAGAGTATTATAAGTCTCTTTTACTACACCTTTTGTTATTATATCTCTATATTAAATTTCGTATTAATATATACGATTCTTATACTATTATTAACGTATAAGGCTATATATAGTGAATATAAACGCACTCCACGGATAGGATTCGAGCTAACCGACGCGTAACTTAAGTAAAAAGGATAAAACTAATTAGAGAAAGAACCTAACTCCCTCCTTTACGCCGTGATAGCACCGAGTAAAAGCCGTAGTGCGGATACGGGGTTAAATACGATAAAAGGGGTAGTAGCGACCGGCCTACCACCTAAAAGTTCTTTAAACCGCCCCTACCAATAGTGACCACTACTCGACTCCTACCGCCTAAGCTAGGGTAATCCCGTATATAACCGAACTAAGACCGATACGGGGGCTCCGCGGGCCCCTAGAATAAAAATACAGTAAGCTAAGACCTTAATCTAAAGTCTATTAGCTAGTAGGAGTATAATTAATTAGGCTATAAAGCTAATAGAGGAGCTTATTAAGCTATACTACCTTAATAGCTAGAGTACCGTAACGACCCCGATTATATACTTTTACGCCACCGTATAGAGTATAATTAAGGAGGAACTCCGAAAAGGAATACAGCCGATCTAGGCTATAATAGCCGTAACGGCGCCTATTATAGCACCCCTATAAGACTTAGGCCCCCCTAAAGTGATTTTAGCCTAATACTATAAAGAACTAATTATTAAATATAGGGAGCACTTATTCCGACTAGGGTATTTGTTTATTCCGACTAGGGCCCTATTTTTATAGCCGGCGCTAGCCGCTAGCTATTATCTTTTATTATTTTCATTTTTTCTTTTTTTAGATTAATTAGTTTAATATAAATAGTAGCTTATTATATTATTCGGATTATCCTTTTACCCTTAGATACGATTATTAATTAACTAATTAATTAGCTATAAGCTATCTTCCTACCGTATTACTCACGCCGTCCTAGCTCTTCCTATAGCCTGCGTATAGCCTTATCCGTTCCCGACTAAGATCTAGCTTATATCGAGGTGCTTCCTACTAAATTTAGCTGTGTTTATCCTCGCCCTCGCCCTCTACGTTATCCACGAGCTTTGCCACGGCCCTGACCACGACCCCGGCTATAACCCCGGCCACGACCCGGGCCACGAGGCTAATCCTGCTACTCCTTTATAAACCGGGCGGTAACCTCTGCCTGCCGCTAGCGAACCCTCTCTTTATCGAGTTCCTATTCCGAAGGGTCGCGGGCACGCGTCGCTATATTCTATAGGCGCCTATTATTTCCACGAGGAATTAAGGTAACTAGTATATCGTTAGGCTCGATACGTGGGCGGCTATGGCTAGATAGAATAACGATAGGGTTAAGTATATAACGTAATCGATCCTCTATAATAAGATCGCGATTAAGGTGCTAGTGTGGATAGAACTTAAGATACGTAAACGGCTATAGATTAGCCTCCTGCTCTTTTACTAGAATTATATACGAGCAGGGTAAGCCGAACTAGGTTTTGAATATATTAGTATAATCTATTAATAATAGATTACCCTTCTTAATACCGACGGCTATACGATATTAGCCTAGAACCAGTGCTAAGGCGGGCCTACTATATCTTATTCTTATATCTCCTATCCACTAGCGTAAGCGATAGTCTTAGATCTAATATAAGGCCTAAATAGCCTCCTCCGCGTTATATTCGGATTAACGATTCTTTACTATTTCTTCTATACGTTCGGCTAAGAATTTAAGATCGGTAGTAGAGTTATATAGATAGCTCTTAATCTCCTTATGGCTCGACTCTACGCGTAACGTAACGCGTATACTAAAATTCCGAAGCTATAAGGTCTAAAAAGTAACGAACTGCTTCCGCTATAGTATCTAAGTCTTAAGGATATATTAAATAACGGCCTCCTAGTCAGGGAACTCTTTAAGTATAAATAGCTAGGCGGCCTTATAATCCTTTTCCGATTTTGCGTATATAATAGCCTTCTAGACTATTATAAAGCCGCGAGGATTATACGGAATCTTACTACGATTAGGGAGGGACGTATAAAAGGGACCCTTAGGTATCGAGAGTTTACTAAAAAGAGGCGCCATAGTTTCGGAAGCTTTAAACGCCTCGCGTTATTAATCGGTATTATCGCCTTCCTAGATCTATTTATCTTTTATCTTACCTTATACGTTTTTATTTATATACTATACGTAGATCTGCTACGAGGTATCGTTAAATACTATAATAGCTATAGCGTTCTTAAATGCCTTATCGAAGTCTAAGATAATTATAAGCGGGCGCTTAATATCGAGGGCGACACGATATTTATTAAGACGTTAGAGGGTCTATTTATACGCTTCCTGGTCTTCTTTGTTAATAAGGTAAAAGGCGATATTAAAGGTGCGCTGGATATTACTAATACTATAGATATTAACGAAGGGTATCTTAAACCGATTAGTCTTATATATATTATCGCTGATTATAACCTCGGGATTAAGCTTCTATATCTGCTTATACTATAGATAAGTCTAGATTATCGAAGTGATTACTCCCCTAAGCTATTAATAGCTATGCTTAATCCTACGCGTCTCGAATTCGCGGATTAGGGCTTATATAGGCGTATAGCCACCGAGTAACACCTCCTATACTATTAAGATCTTATTAACGATATCGCTTCGTAGCTAAATCTAATAAAAAAGAATATATTAAATAGGGAAGAGTATAGAGGATTAAGTATTAACCTGGTCTGGATATTTCTCGCGTATAAACGAGTAAATTACACGAGCCGATAATAGGGTTATACGGAATTACTAGCGGATCTCCTCCCTTTATTTATCGGTCCAGTTCCTTTTACGGTGGATAGGATAGGCCGCGATATCGAGGCTTACCTCGTGGTTATAATCAGGGTTTATAATCATAGTAAACCAACGATCGTTAATAAGATTAGCCTTAACCTAAAAGGGGCAGGCAGTCTTCTTCGAGGTTATATTAGGCCTCGCGCCCCTAGTAACCGAAGGGCGTATAGAGCCTCCACGATTATAGTAAAGATTATAGCGGCGATATATACTGTCCTTAGCTAGGTTAGTTCGACGTCGGATTATAATCGCGTATCCGTTATCGCGGGCCTACTTATTGGCGTGGGCAAGAAGCTCTTTAATATCGTCGTATCTAAGGTTAAAAAACTAAGGCGGTAAAAGCGCTATTTTGACGTTATTATTAAAGATGGATAGTTATAAAGGTGGAAAAGACGATATCGTGGTTATAGTAGATGGATAAATTGGATTGCCTGCCTAATTAATGGAAGGTTCGTGATAGCTGGCGGCTAGCGCCGGCTGCAAAAAATAGGGCCCTAGTCGGAATAAACAAATGCCCCAGTCGGAATAAGTGCTCCCTAAATATAAAGACTAGCTAGACTAGATACTCTAAGCCTGGTCGCGAAAAAGATTATCTAAGCTATAAACACGGCCACTAGCCGCGATAACGCTATAACGGCTTAGAGACTACCTAGCCGCGATATATACCTAACCTTTATTAAAGGGGCGTTATAGTGGTTTACCTTTACTAACTACTAGGTTAACTAGGCCTTCGGTGTTACAGCTAAAGTAGCTACCCGAACCTACCTAGTCTTAGTAAAAGCTATCCCCCGTTTAATCCTAGACCTATTAACCGAAAATAAGCTCCTATAGTCCCCACGCATCTTTAATCCTAATACGAAAATATACTCAATAAGGACCCGGCTCCTTAAATATAGTATTAGTTAGGTAATAATACCATTTATTAAGACTATTGCGCCAGAAAGCGTAAAAAGCCTTATATAGAATAGTCTCCTTTTTAAGGGAGGTAGCTGCCTATATAAGCTCTATAACCCGGATATAAGCCTTTTACGGTACTATACCTACCTATAGTTCGGGTATAGGGCCGTTTAGTGCCTAAAGGCAGAGAAGCGGTGCCGTTATTATACTAAACCCGAATCTACTCACTAGAATAGTTTTAAGAACTATCTAGTATCGGCCTAAAAGGCTACCCGGAGGTATACCGCTTATAATAGAGACTATAAAGGTTTCTAGGACGGCTACTAAGCTAGGAAATAGGAAGCTACGAGAGCCCGGGAAGTCTATAAATACCGGGTAAAAGAGTTTAATATCTTAAAATAGACTAAAGCGGTATATTAGCGACCCTGCCTCCGGTATCCCTTACCCTCCCCCTCCCCTACCCTATTATAGGCCGCCCCTATCCGCTATAGTCCCGGCCGCCCGCCGAAAAGACCCAGCGAATACCCCACGGCCTCTAGACCCCTAGAGCCTTTCCTTATCCCCCGTGGGACCGACCCGACTCTGATATAAGACACCTAGGAGGCCGTACTAGCCGGATTAATCTTAAACCCCTCCCCCTTTAAATAATAACACTCCGTGTCCTAATATAGGATATAGGAGCTAAATAGGCCCGAGTAGAGCTCCCGCTATAGACCTATACCGAGTACGATATAATAGCTATCTAAGAGCCAGGGCTTAACCCCTCTACGAAGGGGCTAAAAGCCCTAGACAGGGCTCTATACCTCCTAATTTAGGATAGTAGCAGAGCCCTGCTCTACATCTATTAATAATACCCTCCTAGCATATAGATATAGCGGGCCTACTAGGACTCCTATACGGTTACTTTTAGCGTAGGCGACTAAGCCGTTATAATCTAGTTAATTTACTCCGAGAATTACTAATCTGCCTTTACCCTATAGTATACCCCTCTAACTATGGACCTTATAGGCCCCCCCCTAGGACCGCTATATCCTCCTTAAAGACTTTAACCTCTACTATCCCCTTTAGGCTAGCTATCCTAGACTCTATCCTAGGTCTAGCACCCTCCTAGAGCTAACTACCCGCTAAAACCTCGACTTTATTACCCCCCCGGAATAACCACCTAGTATAGGCTTATTACGGGTATAATTTATTAAAGCCAGGGATAGCTTAAATAGGAGGAAATGATATGTCTTGATGGTTATAAAGGGGATTGGATAGGGTGTGGTGTTCGGAGGTAGGCGGTCGAGTCGGCTCCGGGACTAGTACTATCCGGGCCGGTCTGGTATAGTATAATAGGGAGGACCATTAGCTAATAGATCGTGGTCCTAGAAATGCTTTCGGGGGGATTCTATAAGGTTCTCGGGGAAAGAGCTCTGGTTATCTATAAAAGGGATAGGTAAAGCTAAACTCCTAACTTAGTGGTTTAGCGAATAATTTAACTCTTAATTCGACATATTAGTTTATATTACCCTTTGAATTATCTTATAGCGTCTCTTTACTCTTTATATAAAAACCCTTAATATATTATTCGCTTAACCGTTTTAACGGGTATAATAACTATTAAGAGTTATAAGTATAATTTACCTTTACTTATTAGCTAATAAATAACTATACCTTCTTATACGCGCTTTAGTATTATTCCCCTTAAGGACAGGGATCACGAATCGGTTTATAAACACACGCTATCTTTTAGTCCGGGAAGTAATACCACCGCGCCTCTGCCTAGTAAATAGGAGACTATTATCCTATAGGGCCCTCTAAAGCTATAGCCAGAACCACCTCTAGCACCTTAGCATAAGCCTCTTATAGTCCCTTAGCGTAAAATACCCGCGGCTCCCCCGGTTAATACTATAAAGCCACCGTCTTACCCTTAATCGGATACGCGGTATAATATTAAGGAACTAAAGAATTATCCTCCGGATTCACTACTTCCCGAGGAGCTAGACTTCCTCCTAAATTACTATAAGGAACGTAAGCAGCAAGAGCGTAAGTTAGAGCGTCTAGAAGCTATTTATCGTGGCGAGGACCCGGATACTACCCTACCCCCTTATTCGATAAACCACTATTATCCCCGAGGTGGTCGCGGTAACCTATTTAAGGTAAGCCTTCCTACCCTAAAGTAGGACGGTAGGTTATACAATTAGTTTAAAGCCTTTATAAAAGAGATTAAAGAACGCTTTTACCTTAATCTAGCTAGTTTTATAATAAAGGCGAAGAAGGTTTACTTTACCGCTAGTTACCTTAAAAGGAACACGAAGTCCCGTTAATTAGCTTATTAAAGGAGGACCTATAGTTCTTTAATAAAGGCAATATAGGCTAAGGTAAAGGCCTTCCTAACTAAGTAATTAGTCGATGATAAGACCCGCGAGTTATTAGTTACGGAATAGATCTTTTTAGAATAAACCTTTTAGTAACCCGGTTAGACCTATAACTAATTTATTAATAAGTTAGATACCTTATTTAATAAGGTGTTTATCCCCTTTCCTAATAAATAGCGTATATAGTTTATTATATCTAAATTAAATAGACCTCTACGCGGTTAAATTATTACTAGGATTTTGCCTAAGACCTTTTAGGAGCTAAACGTTGTGGCTTATTAGGCTAAGGTTATATTATCTCGTAAAGGTAAACTGTCTAATTAGGATCGCGGCTATTATATACCCCGTAATTAGGGTTATAAGAGGAAGCACGGAACTAATAGTAAACCCTTAGTATCCTAAGCTAGTGGTCCTTATAATAACTCGCCTACGCCCCTTACTATTATAACCGCGGCTATTACTACTACCCCTGCCTAATAGCAGGATAACCCTAGCGGAACCTCGGAATTCTCGGGCCCCTAGAAATATTATAAATATAGAGATAAGGGCTATATTTAACCTTTTTACCCTCGCTTATAGAATAGGCGGGCTAGCTAAAGTTCTACCTTAGCTATTAACCCTAATTAAGGGGCTATAGCCCTTAATCGACCCAGTTTAGGTTAAGTATAGGCCCTACCCTAAGCCTTATAGGGTTAGGCTTAGGATAATACGCTATTAGAGTCGGACCCTCCCCTTAGTCTAGTAAGGGTAAGGCTTAATATATAACTAAAGAATAGATAGGATTATCGACTTATAATTATAGATAACGCTACCGACTTTAATATTATCGATAAATACATAATACCCTCTAATATAATAATCACCGGACCCCCTAAGGAAGTTAGGTAGTTAAATAAGGAATATATAACTAAAATACTTAGATCGATCTTATTTATAGTTCGGATTATAGATAGTTAGAATCGTATACGGATATAGTATATAGAGTTATATATTATAGATTTAGGTAAAGATAGGTTAGAGGTTATCCTCGGGATCCCCTAGTTAACTAAGTATAACCTAATAGTTAACTAAGTAAAAAGGAGTTAGACGTTTTGGATTTAGAAGGAGGAGTTAAAGTTTATAGGTTTATAAAAGGAGTTAAAGAGGGCTACGAATAGGGCGAAGGTAATTATTAGGCTTATTAGGTCTTAGGTAGCGCGGGTTAGCTATGTTTAGGCTTATATCTCGGGGGACACGACCACGCCTACTCCCCTACCTAAACTATTACTCGAACCGCCGGAGGACCCCTTACTTATAGGTTAAGAAGAGATATTAATAGCTATACCAGAGCAGTACTATAAGTTCTTAGATATATTTAATATAAAGGAGGCCGGTAAGCTACCCGGTTACTATTAATAGGACTATGGAATTAAGTTAGAGAAAAGGAAAACGCCCCTATTTAGGCCGATTTACCTATTAGCGGAGGAAGAGTTAGCGGTGTTATAGGAGTACCTTTAGGGCGCCCTCGCTAAAGGTTAGATTCGTTACTTTATTAGCCCTACGGGTGCTCTTATTCTTTTTATACCGAAAAAGGGTAGGAAGTTAAGATTATATATAGATTATCGGTGGTTAAATAAGGTTACTCGTCAAGACTATACGCCGCTCCTATTAATATATAAAATTATAGACCGGCTTTCCTTATTAAAGGTCTTTACTAAGCTAGACCTTAAGGACGCCTATTATCGACTTTATATACGACCCGGTAATAAGTAGAGGATAGCTTTTAGGACTCGCTATAGTTATTTCGAGTACTTAGTTATACCTTTTAGGCTTACTAATACCCTAGCTAGCTTTTAATAGTATATTAACTAAGTATTAAGTGAGTTAGTCGATACGATGTATATAGTTTATTTAGACGATATCTTAATTTATAGTAAGGACCTCGAAGTTTATTAAGTATATATAAAGGAGGTTTTAGGGAGGTTAAGGGAGTGGTCGTTATACGCGAATCCTAAGAAGTATATGTTTAAGACTTAAAAGGTGGAGTTCCTAGGGTTTATTATTAAAGTAGATAGGGTTTATATAGATTAGTCTAGGGTTAAGGCTATTCGCGATTAAGAAGAGCCGAACTCGGTAAAGACTATCTAAATGTTCCTAGGGTTTACTAGGTTTTACCGGCGTTTTATTAAGAATTATTTAAAGATTACGGCGCCGCTCTTAGACTTAATAAAAAAGAGTAGAGTAAAGGGGGAGTTTATATTATCTATAAAGGAGAAGGAGGCTTTTAACGAGTTACGCTAAAGGTTTTAGAAGGCTCCGGTTTTATAGTATTTCGATCCTAAATTACCTATTCTGTTACACACATCTACTAGCTTAGTCACACATACTCTCTTTAGTTAGCGGGACCTTTATAGATATTAGTCTGTGGTCCTATAGAGCTCTACGAGCTCACACTTACATAATATATCTTCACTTCTCTGAATTCTCTTTACACACGTCTATAACACACAGATACGGGAAATCCGTATAGCAAATAGTAGTAACTGAATTATTGCAATCGTTCGCTCTATACTATACCCTAACCCCCTTTTTTCTTATTTCCGCGACACAAATCAATCCTATAGCTGTCATTCGAATTCGTTTCCCACAGCTGCAGCTGATCACCCATCTACAGCATACAACCGCAGACGTATTATCTCCACACCTACACCAGAGCTCGCCTTTAAGCAACCAGCAAGGACGTCCATAGCCGTTATAAAACGGCTTACCTCGACGCGTTACTATATATTTGTAGGACCAGTTTACCTATTTTCCCTATTTTCCCTATTTTTCCCCTCTATTATTATTCCTAGTCTCTCTATAACCTTATTTTCAGGCGATTACGTTATCCACTTATAATTACACCTTCCTATCTTTTATACCTAGTATCACCTACTATATTTAATTATACGAGCTATAAAATACTAAGCTATAAACTTAAGACCTCTATCACTTTTCCTACCCCGCTATAAACCTATGTTATTAGCACCTCTGCTATAAATAGAACTATTAATAACTGCTAAGAGAGAATTATTCTGTATCCATAAATTTCTTTAAGCATACCTAGAGTAGGCCGTATAACAGAATTTGCTAGATAGAGCCATCGCTATTATTAGATAAGAGGGAATAGCTCTATATAATAGAGTAGTAAGGGAATACCGAGACGTAATCCGTATAGCTAGACGTAATAACAGAACCTCCGCTATAGATAACCGACCGACCTTCCTAGTATAGTAGGAGATAGATAATTAGGTAGTAAAAGTAACTCTCGCCGGTATGCTAAGGCGCTTAAATATTAGTAGAAGTTAGAATAGCAGCAGAACTTACTCCCGTAATAATAGCCAGAACCTATTATAGAGTATACAGGTAGGCAGATAAGTAATCGAATAATATAGCCGATAGCTATTAATCGATAACAGACTATAAACTATTAATAATTAATTAACGTCCTTAAATATTAACGCCCTATATCGACCTCTGTTCGAAGTGTTATATATATAGCAGCCGGTAAGCTAGGTTCCCCTAGCATAAACTCTATAGACGCCAGAGGATAGCCAACCACCCCTATATATATCTCGAGAACCCTTTATAGCCCCGGAATAACTAGCCCCGGAGTAACCACCACGCTAACTAGCCATAGATACTAATAGTTAGATATAAGCCTTTAGTTCGGGCACCTAGAGTCAGGGTAGCCGATGATAGTATTAAGACTAGTAGCAGTAAACGGCTCCCTAGTTAAACCTATAGCCGCCTGTAGTTATATTCACCCCTGAATAGTTCTAACGTATAATAAGTTTTTTCGCTAATAGAACTCCGGTCGCCGATAGCGGAGGCACCGGAGGCGCCGGACTAAGTAACGCTAATAATAGCGATACGTAGAATAATAGCGGCCCTTAGGTTTTCCGTCGTAAACTAACTATAATCGGATTCTTTAGCCCTCCTAAGCACGTATCGCTAACCTTTATCCTATAGTTAGTCTCCGGAGATAAAGTTCTTTAGCACGACGTTAAGCTCTTTATCGAAAACGTTAAGGAATAGGCGACTACCCCCGATATAGCAGAAAAGGCTTATATTAACTTATACGCGCTGTTTATAGGCGAGGCAGCCTTATAGTGGCTAACTAGCCTTACGGCCACGTAGCGTAGCGAGGTACGCCGTTCCCTGGACGGATAGTATATAGCTCTTCGCCGATATTAGTAAATTAACCCGGAGACCGTAGCGGTAAAGATAATAGACTTACGGTTTATAGCTAGGGATATTATTAACGGTAAAGCCTTTACCGAATAGGCGAACCACCTTGCCCGTCTACATAAAGCCTCGGGAATTAGCCCCTATACTAATCTTAATATATAGCAGGAAATTTAGAATAGAATCTATTACTCCGAGAAATCTATGCCCGACCCGATATAAACAGGTATCTAGACGAATTCATTCGATAAATCGACGATTAGATCGCTAACCGATAACTCTCGCTAAGACACTGACTCTAGTATAGTATATTCCGTGTAGATTAACTAGGACCGTTATCGGTATAATAGATCGCACCTTATACTAACGTTACCGCACCCTACGCCAACGTTCCCGTATAGATAATACTAGATAATCGCCTAATCGTATACACGGTAGACGTGGTCCCCGTAGACGATATAAATAAGACGGGCGAATATATAAACTAGGGACGCTAGGGCGGAAGCTTCGATAAAGGACGATTTAATAACAGCGGAAATCATTTTAGTAATTATAGCGGATTCGGAAAAGGCCGACCGTAAAGAAACGACTTTAGTAATCGCGACAGACCCTTCTAAAGTCGCCGAGGTAATAATAGCCGCGGTAACCACGGCTATAAAGGTCGCTAGTTTCGTAGAGGCGGATGCTAGTTCCGCGAGGAATATCGCCTATACTAGCGACGTATACGATAATAGGTAAAAAGCAGCGGTAATCGTAACCACTAAGTGGTATATATAGCGGAGGATAACCCCGGCAGAGATACCGATAAAAAAGACTTATATAAAAAGGGCTATATTCTTATTAATAAAATTCTTAGCGAGGGCGAGGAGACCTATATTTATAAGATTAGCGAGGAGGACTTAGTTAATAGTGAAATTAACGTTTATTATTCTTATTTTATAGGCTAAGCCGGCTAATCCTATATAAGTAACCGATAAACATATAAACATAAATCAGAATAAACCTTAGCATGTCTATAACAGACCTTATAGACTCCCGCTTTACCGTAATCACCAAAGCCACCGATATACTAGTTACAGAAAATATAACGCCTACTTCCCTAGTAACACATAACCCTTTCGACACGTGTTTTTAAATACCTATACAGAGCCAAAGCTAAAGGGATAGGGACCTTATAAAGCCCTTATTATCCCGGCGGTAACTAGGCTAATCACGCTAGAAGATCCTAAGACGCTATCCGAGTCTATCGAATAGCTAACCGAACCAGAGATCTGCACGGAAGACCTTATATAAATATAATCCACCGATATATAGTATAGATCCGAAACCACATACACGCAGTTAACCGATAAAGAGGCTAAGCCGACGATGGCCGATATAAAGCCACTAAGACCACCTAAGCCCGATAAACTTAGCTACCACTTCGTATTTAAGCTACACGAGATTATCGACGCATAGGCGTTAGTTAAACCCGGATTCAAGCGATACACACACTATAAGATAGCGATTAAGTTTATACCCGATAACGAGACTACGGAAGTCTATATAGACTCCGGATATATATTAATTTTAGTCGATAGAAACTAGCTAATAGAATATAGGAAGAACGTCTAATATAGAAAAGCTATAGACCCGAAACCGATAAAGGGACTTACGGGGATAATCCAAGTATAGGAGGTCGCTACTTTCGACTTCTACGTCGGCGGCTATATTAAAGATACCCTAGTCACAGGTCACTTTATAATTATAGCGTAGGTAATTAACGACTTAGAACTAAATATACTACTCGGAGGAACCTTCCTAAAGACCTTTAGCGTCGATATCCTATATTCTTCCGGTATACTATAGATAGCAGGATATCACGGTATACGGATCCTAATTATCGGGTATCGTAGAAAGCCTATAGACAGACACTAACGCCGAGTTATAATAGCGTAAACCACTATAGTGCCGCTATATACAGCTATATTTATGCTAGTGCGGTATATAAATCTGCCTAAGAACCACGAATTTCACTTTAATCCAGACCCGTAGCACGATATAATACGATATATCCACGATACAGACACCCCTAAGGTGGTGTATTATATAAATAACTCGGATAAACTAAAAGTCCTGCGTAGAAATAAAAGAATAGGCCGACTAATAGATTTATAGGATAATAAAGAAGTCGAAGAGGTTAACTAGGTAAACGCTTATGCACTAATAGCTATAGAAAAGCACGGAGAGTTCGAGGACTCCGAATTAGTGCGCCGATTACTAAGAGCCACCCCCGAGGAACTCTAGAAGATTATAATAGACGACACGATAAGGGACGGTAAAAGCGATAAACCTAAAGTAGACAGAGAGAAGTATAGCGATATAAAGACTAAACGGCTAGACGATATACCCGAAATTATAATAAGGGATGGCGTATACGTGTATGCGATAGACTTACCGAAGGCTCGGGAAATCGTTAAGTTATTAGAATCCTTTAACGTGTAGCGCGATAAAGGAATTATACCTTTACCCCTTAACGAACGGATACGAGTCGATCTAATCGACGGATAGTAGAAGATAAACTTATACTTAAGGCCTTTTTAACTTAGCGGAGAAGATTATAACCTGCTCGATAATAAGTTCGACGGGATATATAAAGTCGGACGTATAATATAGCAGAAATTACCGACCCCTTTCGCTTTCCTAGTATTTATAGTATAGCGTATAGCATAGAAGGTAAAGAAAGGTAGAGTGGTCGTGGATCTACGGAAGCTTAACGTAACCGTTCTGCCGGACGTATACCCGATTCTATTATAGGATAAGATTATCTAGTATCTATAGGGGAAGAAGTGGTTTAGCGCTTTCGACGCTAGCTTATTTTTTCATTAGCTGCCTATAAAGGAAAAGCATAAAGAGAGGATAATAATCGTGTCCCCTAAAGGATTAGAACGCCTAGAAGTGGTATTAATAGGTTTCCGAAACTTACCGCTGTTTATATAATAATTTATAGACTAGAGACTATTTAAGTATCGCTACTTTTATAGGGCGTATATTAGTAACATTATTATCTTCTTAGACACCCTCGAGGAATATATAGTATACCTCCGGACTATACTAAAGCTATTCGAAGATATCCGGCTAGCACTATCTCTAGTAAAGTCCTTCTACGCGTATAATTCGGTTTGATTACTCGGTTTTAAGGTGGACGGCTTAGGTCTATATACTATATCCGATTAAATCGACGTATTACGGTAGATTAAAATACCCGAAAAGCTTAGCGACCTAGAGATATACGTTAGCAAAGTGGGATTTCTACGGCGATTTATCCCGTGGTTCCGAGTTAAGGTTAAGCCTTTATAACGACGGAAGATAACTATACTTAATAACGTAAAAGAGGCCGGATAGATTACCGTATACGCACCTAAGCACTTAAGATAAAAATAGATAGGTAAGTTAACTTATAAACCTATAGATATTAAACGACAGGCTTTTAAGATTATATAGAAGTAAGTTATAGAAGAAATAAGGTTATATTATTATATCCCCGATAAAACTACTTTCTTAAATGTAGACGCTAGTATAAACGGTTTAGGAGTATTCCTCTTTTATCTAGCGAAGCCGTGGGATAGCGGCAAAATCCTAGTTAATACTATTTAGCCGATACTTTTCCTTTTAAGAAAGCTAATAATAACGGAATCACGATATAAAGCGATAGAGCTAGAGATCTACGCCCTGGTCTAGGCCTATAAAATACTCCGAACACGCCTATAATCCTGCCGCGAGCCTATAGTAGTTCTTACCGATTATTAAGTAACTAAGGGAATCGTCGGATAAATATCCCTAAAAACAATAAACGTTAATAAACTAAATCCACGCCTAATAGCGGCGTCTACTTTTCTTAGTTAATTTCGCCTAGATATCCGCTATATTCCGGGATAACAGAATATAGTATCAGATACACTATCTCGACTATTAACGGCAAACGATAAGGATTCTAAGGCACTAATAGGAACTAAGAAAGCGAAAAGAATAGATAAGAAGAAACAGGCCTATAATAGCGAGTTAGACGATATATAGACCGAGCATAATAAGGCATTAGTAGTATATATAGCTATCTCGGACCTAAGGCTACTAATAGATATAGATAAACGCTCCTTAACTTATATAGCAGTGGACTACGTAATGCTAGACGACTTAAAAAGGGAGTTCTAATAAGCATACCAGGAGGATCCGAAATATAAAGCCATAATCGACGAAGTTAAAGCCAGATAAACCGATAAACGAACTTTTAGCGGCAGACTAATAAGACCTCTACTAACCCGACTCGAGAACGGACTATTATATACGGTCGGAGAAGCTAATAAACTAAGGTTAGTAGTGCCCCGTAAACTTATTAAAAAGGTCCTATAAATAGTGCATAACAATAATTACTATTTTAGCGAAAAACGAATAATACACGCCCTGGATAACTTTAGCTTTAAAGGTAAAATATATGCTATAGCGGAGTGGACGATATATTACCCAGTATACCTAGAAAATACCATAGATCGATAAAAACCGCTTAGAGAACTATAACCGATTCCACCGCCAGCGATACTATTTTCTGTAATCACGATCGACTTTATAATTAGCTTACTACCTATAGAATACCGATAACTATTCTAGAAGATTAAGAGTAAGTTAATAAATAGACTCGATACTATACTTATAGTTACCTATAAAACTAGTAAAAAGACGATCCTTGTCCCCGGATATTCTATATACACCGTAAAGGATTAAGTAAAGCTGCTACTCCGGATACTATAGCTAACGGACTAGGGCCTACCTATAAGGATTATATCCGATAAGGACCCGAAATTCGTGGCGGAATTCTAGCGCGAGTTATTTAAAGCGTTAGGAGTGCTGCTAATAATCTTAACGGCGTGGCACGTATAAACTAACGGATTATCCGAATAGAAGAATTAGTCTATAGAAATTATCCTAAGATATTATACCTCTACTAATAATATTCCGTGGCCAGATATTATTCTAGCGGTATAGCACGCTTTAAATTAAGTATACACCGAAACGCTTAATACCTCCCTAAACGAATTCCTTCTTAGATTGCGTCCATAGATAGTTACGGACCTAATAGTCGGCACGGGCGCTCCGTAAGCCTATAATAGGGAATAGACCGAGTATATTAGGCAGCTATATCACTAAGAGGCGGAGCACCTAGTAACGATCGCTATGGCTAATATAAAATAACGGTACGACGTAACGCGATATCCGTATACCTTCGAAATAGGCGATTCCGTATATCTTTATCTACACCGAGGATATAAGCTTCCGGGATAAGCTCACGATTCGAGAAAGTGGTCGTAATAAAGGGTTAGACCTTTCCGAGTAGTTAGAGTGATTAATCCGCTTATATACGAGTTAGATTTCCCTCGGTTATAGCGAGTTTATAGGGTGGTATCGATTATATAGCTAGTACTAACGCTAATAGGGGATCCGTTTAGTAGAGAACGAATAAAGCCGGGACCTATAGTAGTGGACGGAGACGACGGCGAATAGAGATCCTATAAAATCAAGAAGCTATAGAGACGGCGAGTAATAAAAATCAGGGGATAACTATAGACGGAATACCTAGTAAAATAGAAAGGCTAGCCGGTATAGTACGATAAATAGTATCCACGATAGCTATTAATAGAGAATATAAGCGATATAGTCTACGATTTCAAGAGACGGAACCTAATTATTATAGCGGAGTTAGTAGGTTAAATGATAGGCGATAATAAGATAGAGGAAAGAATAATTAGCGCTAGCAGATAAAGAAATTAGAGGTATATTAAACTAGTACTCCTATACGGGCGACGCAGGGACGACGAAGAATATTACGAGATAAGCCTTAACGATAATAACTAATAAAGGGGACACCTCTCCCTACTTTCGCTTACCCCTTTTCTCCTATTTCGCTTACCCCTTTTCCCCTATTTTCCGTTTAACCCCTTTTTCCCTTATTTTCTTACCCCTTTCTTATCTTCGGCCCTACTCCCTTATATAAATAGAAGTTAAAAAACGACTTATACGAGTATAAACGTAGTTATCCTTTATAAGAAGACCTATTTAAACGGAGAAAGAACACAAAACGACTAGCCGCTTCCAGAAAAGGAGGCGTAATTAGATATCCCTTACGTTATATTCTATTCTTACTTAAACCTCCTAAGCTTCCGAATAGAATAAAAAGATATAATCGCCTAGCCTAGCGATTTTAAGTAATAAACAGATAATTCTTTCTAACCCTCTTTACGTCTAGCCGATTCTTATTTTATCTGCTCTCGCAGAAAACAGTAATTAAGATCCCTCCTCCACGCCAACGGATACTAACACATAAATATCCATCCTCCCCCTACGTTTAACCACTTCTCTACTATAGCGAAGAAAGGCAAGGACCCTATTCCTAATCTATAGGAACAACGCTTTATCCGTAATAAGGCAGAGGAGAGTATTAAGCTACTTAGAAAGATATCCAAATATCTATATAAATACTATCGATTATATAAGTAGTATCACGACGTCCTACTATTTTTATTAGTAGAGTGGAGACGTAATAACTAGGAAAGGAAGGCCACCACGACCTTCTATACCAGCTAGATAGTTACGAGTAGTAGTAATAAAAAGAAAACCGAAAACTTTAACGACTTTATCCTTAAGAATAACCTAAGCCCACACCTACCGGAGGTATAGCACGTAGTATACTATATTTAGATAAACGGTACGAAACGATATATTAACAGCTAGCAGGATATATAGGATACGGTAAATAAACGAATCTAAGACGATAATTACCTGCCCGATAACGAAAACGCCTTATAGTTATTCGAGAAAGGTTTAATCGACACCGAGACGTTTAGATACTAGGAGGACCCGAGCTTTATTACTAACGCGTAGGACGATAACTCTATCGGAGACGATAAACGGTGGAATATAGATTATATAAACTTTGCTATATCCGATAGTAATATCTGCGTATATAGCGATAACGATTTTAGCCCGTGCGATAATAATAACGCTAACAAGCTAGATAATATAGTCACTATGGCCGGCTAGTAAACGGATCCTTATTAGTAATAAATTAATACCCTATAGCCGAGCGTAGCACTATAGATAACCGCTAGTATAACCCTATAGCCGGCCGCTATTTTAGCTCTATAACCCCTTACTAATATAGCCGTATAGCAGTTAACGGCTAACCTGACTTAAGTATAGCTAACTAGTAATAATAATCGAGTAAAGTAAATATTTACGGACTAGCGATTCGCTATCGCGGGGGCGGAGGGAGCTAATAACTAGCATACTATAGCTAAAGTGGACCACTTATTAGGATCTATATTCTTCGACTATACCGACCTGGTAGTCCGGCTTAGGAATAAGTTAGTAGCCGGAAAATCCTTTATTAAACACTATATTATCGCTTTAGTACTTAGAGATAAAGCAATGATCGGACTAGACTAGCCGAATATAATAAACCGAGAAATTATCGTCGACTAAATCATATAGTGGCGGTAAAAGGGCGAAAATAATAGATAGCGGAAAAGGTTAGCTTCCCCTAGTAACCTGCAGGAATTTATAGACGCGAATCCCCGGAAAAAAAGAAAACCGTTAACGGCCCTAACGCTATAGCCGCTCCCCTAGCGTAGATATTAACCAGCTAGAGGGCGATAGTTAACGATAGTAGACGGAACTATAGCAGATTAATAAGAAGGTCGAAGATAATCAGACAGTTATAAAGGTAAGTATCAGGGCACTTAAAGCGTAGATCACGATAATATAAAAGGAAATCGCCTAATTAAAAAAAAGCTTCGAAGACATCGAAATAGCCGAAATCAGCTTATCCAAAATCGGCCTAACCGACTATATCTTAGTAGCCGCTATAGGCGCCACGACTAAAGTCGGTAAAGCTAAAAGTTTTATAGCAGCAGCCTTTATCCTCGTAGCCGTAACCCTAGTAGTAACAGCCAGTATCTTCGTAATAACCAGTTTCTTCGATATCGCGATAAAACTCGTAATCGACGGATTAGCTAGAGGATTCCGATTAATATCGGCAGACGGCGATATAGGAGAAGGATAAGCGTCGAAAAGGGACACGGGAGATTAGAATTTCGGTTATTTGCTTAGAATAGGACGGGATATTTATTTAGCTTTTACTTTGCTTTAATATAGAAAACGATATATATAAGGAAATATAAAGGAGAGGAGTGTGGTGTGGTAATCGGGACGATTACTTTTACGGCGGAGGGCACTTATTATATATATCCACTAGCTTAGTTATATACACTCTTTTTAGTTAGCGGGACCTTTATAGATATTAGTCTATGGTCCTATAGAGCTCTGCGAGCTCGTACTTACATAATATATCTTCACTTCTCTGAATTCTCTTTATACACGTCTATGACATATAGATACGGGAAATCCGCATAGCATATTCGACTAAAGCCGGATATATCGGGGTTTACTTTAGGGGCGGTGATTAGCTAGTATATAGATCGGGTATAGTATCTTATCGTATTCTTTTTAAGGAAGCTTAGGGGTACGGAGTTAAACTATTTGACTCCGGACACGGAGTTAATAGCTATTATTAAGGTATCCTAGTATTAAAGGTATCACTTAGCCTATAGCTAGACCCTAATAGAAGTTTTAACGGACCACCTTAATTATCGGTACCTAATACATAAGCTTAAGATTAAGCTATAGTATACGCGATAGCTAAAGGAGCTATCGGTATTTAACTTTAAGATTAAGTATTAACCAGGGGCTTAGAACCTAGCTAATAGTCTATCGCGGAAGCTATAGTATAGTTCTAGGTAGGCGGACCTAGATACCGAGCGTTAAAAGCCTATTAAGCGGTTTACCTATAAGTTCGTCTTAAGGGCCGTGGAGAAAACGGACAGAGCACCTAGGGTTTCCGAGGACTTGTTACTAAGTTTAAAGGAAGAGGTGGCCGATACCTAAAGGGATAATCCCTTTTATATTTCTTTATCTAGGAAGGACCGGTTATTTAACCTATAATTAAGGGATAAAGAGGGCCTAATCCTTTTTAGAGGTCGCCTCTTTATCCTAGATATATAGGGGTTAAGGAAAAAGATCTTATAGGCCTTCCACAATAAACCTATTATTAAATATTATAGTTTTAGTAAAACGATTAAGAGGATTTCGGACTCGTTTTATTAGGAGTATATATCCCGGGATATAAAGAAGTTCGTGCCTACGTGTAGGGTATATTAAAGGACTAAGGGGAGATAGCATAACCCTTATAGCCTATTAGGTAGTCTTCTAGTTCCGTCTTATCCGTTCTAGGAGATTTTAATTAATTTTATTATAGGTCTCCCTCCTATTAATTAGGGCGGAAAGAAAAAGAATATAATCCTTATAGTGGTTTGCCGTTATATAAAGTATTCCCTTTTTATGCCTTATAGTAGTATACTAACCGCTAAAGGTTTAGCTAATATCCTATAGTTAAGAGTTTTTTAGTATTTACGGGTTACTAGATCGTATTATGTACTATTTCGGATCGGGGTTTATTATTTATAAATAAGTTTTAAAGGACCCTATATAATCTTTTAGGCTTCTACTATAGAATATCTACTATATTCTACCCCTAGACCGACGGGCAGACTAAGCGTTAGAATCAGAGTATCGAGTATTACCTTTATAGCTATTACTCGCGGGAGTAGACTGACTAGGTAGATACGCTATCCCTTATATAGTTTACTTATAACACCGCGTAATACTCGGTAATTAAATAAACGCCCTTTATAGCGTTAATAGGCTATAACCCTTATAGCCCTAATAACGTCCGGTTACCTAAATTATTAGATATTAGGGCGATATCCGCTAAATAACGGGTAAAGCACCTAATCGCTAATTATTAAGTAATAGAAACTTTTATTCGGAAGGCTTAAGAGTCTTATAAGAGGTTTTATAATACCGGACGGACTTAATAGCGGTTTAAGGTAAGGGACTATATCTTAGTCTCCTTGAAAAACATTAAGTAAAAGCGGCCTAATAAGAAACTCTTAAATAAGTACCTTAGGCCGTACCGTATCACCTTAGTTATCGGTTATTATAGTCTCGCTTATAAGCTAGACCTCCTATAGTCGATAAAGATTTATAATATTTTCCCGATCTCTTTATTAGAGCCTTAGCGGTCTCGCGATAGTTAGGCTCCCGAGCCTATAGAGGTGGATATAGAGCTATAGGAGTCGGAGGAGTATAAGGTAAAGGGGATTTTAGCTTATCCGTTTAATAGGAAACAGAGGCAGTATTTAGTTAAGTAGGCGGATTATAGGTATAAGGATAATACCTAGGAATCGAGGCGTTATATCCTAGAGGAACTTCTTTAAGAATATTATAATCGGTAAGAGGAGAGGGCTCGGAAAATACAGAGACTATTATAACCCTATAGGGTCCTTCGTTATTATTATTAATTTATTATACTATAACCCCGGAGGGTCGCGTTACTATCTTTATTTTACTAATTTACTATATTATATCTTAAATACTAAAAAGAAAAGAAACGGAGTGGTGCCCGTATAGTGTATAAACGATAGCCGGCCAAGTTAGATTATTAGATATATTTCTTATTCTATACCTATAATCTAATAAAATACTTTTTATTATTATTATTACTATTAGTCTTAATACCGCTAGCGACTTATAGGAGGTCGCGAATTTAATAAAGGGCTTTTATCTGCTTATAAGACTCCCGTGCCTAAATATTATATAAGGTAAGCCTCCGTAACTATATCGGCCCGACGATACTTATACCGAGCCGTATTAAAACCTCGGAAGTTATAGTACTAATTATTAGCGTATACTTAGCATAGCTCCCCCTGAAGCTTGTAGGCGGCACGCTAATAAAAAGGAATTAATACGAGTGTATAGATAAAACAGGGGAGAGATAACTTATAAGCTTCTTATTAGTAAAACCACTATAGCGTATAGTATTAATAAGTGCCTTTTATAAAGCGATAGTAATATAAGTAGTACAGAGATTTATCTAGGAAAGGGTTAGTATACCAGGGCGGTTTATAGCGGGCGGGGAGTATAACTATACCTCCTTATATCTCTTACCATTCTAGTCCTTTTAATAGTAGTGGTATTTAAATGATTATCGATTAGAGTTACGGTATAAACCAAAGATAATAGGACCTTAGCTATCTAAGATAATATCAAGGAATCCTAAGTAATACCGCTAATAGGGAGGATTATAAAGGTCGCCCCCTATAACTACTTCCTAGACCGGGTAAAGGCCTAAGGGATCGCTGTTATTAGAAGGCGTAGCCTTATTATCGCCCCTATTAGCCCCCGGTCCTTTATCGGTAACGTTATTATTACCGAAGATATTATTACCTAAGAAGCTCTTACCTCCGCTAAGGACAAAGTAATTATTTCCCCTCTTATCGCTACTAATATAGAGGATACTATTAGCATTACCCGATATAGTTTTATCCACTTTATAGTTAACGATACTATCGTCGATATTATTATTATTATTACCCTTATAGTCCGATAGCACCGGAGATAGAGTCCTCTAGCCGCTAGCAGACTAGCTACTAGTTAAACTATCGTCTAACTTAACTATTAGGGAAAACCGGGCAAGAACCCGGCTAACCTAATAATTAGGGACGACAAAGGTCTTCTTAGTAGGGAGGGCTAGGCCCCTTACTTTAGTAGGAGTTATAAGCGACCCCGTACTAGGTACGGCTAACCCCTTTATTTTGATAGGTATCTTAGATACTATACCGGGCATAGCGGACCCTTTATTATTTAGGCGCGCTTTAGTAGGAGTTATAAGTAACTCCGTACTAAGCGCGGCCGGCCCCTTTACTTTAGCGGGCGTCTTAGACGCCGCGCTAGGTACAGTTAACCCGTTATTAGTGCTACCTTTCTTAGTGGTCTTCTTAATAACTCTATCCTTAATAACGGAGGTCTTATTAGTAGCGGTATTAAGGCCACCGCTAGCCTTCTTACTATCCTTTATAGGAGTAACGGACTTTTTAAGTAAAGCCGGCTTTTTAGCGGGAGAGTTATTAGAAGACTGGAGCTAACGAGCTACCTTATTAGCCGTACATAACTAACGCTTCTAAGGAGCTATACTAGAACACGGGGGTTAGTTAAGCTTAGGAAAACACGTATAATAATCACTTATATTATTATTCTACACAAAATTAAGGTATATTATTAATAGGGATTATTATTATTCGTATAAAGGATATTTATAATAAGCTATTATAGATATTAGGACTACTAAAACTAAGGGACGGCCAGAGACCTCGCGTAACGCGATAAGAAGACCTCTAGAGAACTCGAGATAAACCACTAAGATAATACCTTATAGCTAAGATACAGTGATAAGGATTAACTTATAGATAGAACTTCGTGGTAAGGCTATAATAATAGTTACTCGAATAGGTAAAGAAGGGAAAAGGAAAATAATAATAAGCTAGGAGGACTAGCTAGGATATATTCTATAATAGTTACCGGACCTTAAGTAGAGCCTACGTGGTTACTCCTGCCTACTCTATAATCTAAGTATACCTATTATGTTAGGAGCGTACCTATAGTTTATTATTTAGGTAATAATAAAGCGTCGCGTATACTCCTTTAAGTCTATAGCCGTTATATTTAACTAGGCGATCCGATTATTTATAGGTTATTCACGAAACCTTTAATGATAGTTTAAAGGCGGAGTATTAAAGAATTTACGAAGCTTTATTTAGGCTTTATTATAATAGCTTAGAGGTTAAAGAAGGTCGATCTTTATAGTTATATTTAGCTCTGGCTTTAACAAGTTATTTATAAAAGGTCCTATAATAGGATAGCTATAACCTGGATACGAATAGTGGCTTACGAGCTAAAATCCTAGTATAGGCTAACTTAAGCTATTTGTAGTCGGGTACCGTCCGGGGCCGAGTCGTCTTTTTTAGAGCTATATCCGGAGGATATAGGTTAGATAAAAGAGGGTCCTTATAAGGGCACCCGGTTAACTATATTACTCCTAGGAATATAAGCACTAAAGGAGGGGGCGTAATATCACGGGTATAATTTATTAAAGCCAGGGATAGCTTAAATAGGAGGAAATAATATATCTTAATGGTTATAAAGGAGATTAGATAGGGTATAGTGTTCGGAGATAGGCGGTCGAGTCGGCTCCGGGACTAGTACTATCCGGGCCGGTCTAGTATAGTATAATAGGGAGGACTATTAGCGGATAGATCGTGGTCCTAGAAATACTTTTGGGGGGATTCTATAAGGTTCTCGGGGAAAAGGCTCTGGTTATCTATAAAAGGGATAGGTAAAGCTAAACTCCTAACTTAGAGGTTCAGCGAATAATTTAACTCTTAATTCGACCTATTACTTTATATTGCCCTTTTAATTATCTTATAACGTCTCTTTACTCTTTACACGAAAACCCTTAACAAGGCTAGGCCGGCGGCTAGGTATTATTAACCTTATCTAGGCGTCCTAGGGGCTCTATTATAGCTATAGCGGTATAGATAGTAAGGTTATAGGATTAGACTACCTCTCTTAAACCGCGACTATTTACCTTAATATAGACCGCCCTGCCCATATATCCCCGCTATAGCCCCCCGACCGCCTATACTAGGTCTAAAAGGAATTTATACCCTCCCACGCCTATTAGGTAGCTCCCGGGATCCTTATATAACTAGGCCCCCTAATAACGCCCTCTAATATTAAGAAAGCCCTTAACTAGCTAATCTAGGACCTTATTATTATTACCGACTAGATAGCCCCGTGACGCCGAACCGGCCCCCCTAGTCGCCTACCTTACCCGTAGTGGACCGATAAGCTAATATTCTTAACCTAAGAAGCGCGTAAACTATATAGGCGATATATAGTAAGGAAATCACGGAATAGGTAAGAAGAGTATGGGTAAGCTAAGCTTCGCCGCGATAAAGCTATAGTGGTAGCGAAAAGGTAATACTACCGCTACCTCCTTTACTCGACCTAAGCGAATAACGGGCTCCTTTAAAGGCTTTAAAGATAGGCCCGACCTAAGGGATACTAACCACCCAGGCCCCCTATTATACCACCGCTATACCGCGATTAAGGCGACCTAGCGACCTCCTATAATAAGAAAGTAAATATCCTATACGCTAGGTTCCCCCCCCCCCCGCCCCCCCTTTAGAGACTTAGATCCTAGGCCCCTAAGGCGAGAGTACCCCTTTAGGTAGGATATAAACCGGAATATCACCGCGGCAGATATTTAGGGCCGCCTCCGCCGGACTAAGCTATAGCCTGCTCCTAGCCCGGACGGCTTTCTAGTAGGCCTCCTAAAAGCCTATGGCCCGGTCCTATACTAGATCCTAGCCACGATCCCCTTCGCCTGCTTATCCCTAAGCTGCTTCCCGCGCTATTATTATACCTTTACCGTTATAATTATCTAAAAGGAGGGCCGCTTATAAAGTAACTATAAGATAGCTAAAGGCTAAAGGCCAATCTCCCTCCTTAATATAATTAGGAAGCTACTTAAAAGTATTATAGCGGACTGCTTTATAGCCGTAGCGGAAGAACACCGACTACTCCTTAGCGGGTAAATAGGAAATAAACCAAGGCGTAGTATAAAGACGGCTATATAGCACGTAATAAAGGCTATTAGAGCCGCCTAGGCCCTAGGCGGCACCTCCGCGATACTCTAGCTAGATATACGCGGGGCCTTTAATACCGTCCCCTATACCAGACTTCTTAAGTCCCTTAAGCGTAAGGGATTCCTAGACTGGACCGTTTAGCTAACCGGTAGCTTTCTCTAAGACCGGATAGTCTACCCTCTCTTTAACGGCTAGGCGGTAACCCCGCGGCCCCTCCGCGCCGGCATAATATAAGGGTCCCTGGTCTCTCTAATCCTTTTTATTTTATATATTTCTACTCTATATAAAGAGCACGAACACGCTACGAGAACTATTATTATCGGCTTTACGGATAATATAAATATTATTACCTTTAGCTATATAAAGGCCTAAACGCGGTACCGACTCGCCTCCGCTTAGCGGATATATAAGGCTTAGTCCTAGGCGAGTAGGCTCTAATTTAAGGCCTTAAAATACGTGTTTATACCCTTAATAAAATCCTATTCCTTATCCCTATTACCTCTTTACCTCGGCACTATACCGGTATTACCCTTAGTGGAGACTAGGTTCCTTAGGGTATAGCTAGACCGGAAACTAAATTTCTTATAGTATAGGAAGGAGATCTAAAGTAAACTAACGATATAAAACTACGCTCTAACCCGGCTCCGCGTAATAGCTTAAAGCTATAGCTTTACTAACGCCTAACGCTTTTATACCGCTATAATCCGTTTAGCTATCTCCTATTACGCCCCTATCTTCTATAGAATCACCGATAGACCCTGCTATAGCCTCGCTACAGCTCTTAGCTCGGCCTAGAATAAGTGCCTTAGGACTATTACGGGAGCCTATAAGGCTATACCGATCCGGATCCTAGAAAAGGAGATATATATTCCCCCCTTAAATCTATATCTTACCCGTCTTATAGCTAAAAAAGCTTTTAATTACTAAAATACCGGAAGTAAGGGACTTATCCTAGCTAGTACTTAGGCCGCTATAAGAGTATTAGTGGCGCTAAGGCGTTGTTATATTACTTAGTAAGTACTCGCCTAGCCCGCTTAATCCTTTACCGCCTAAAACTAGATAAATAAATCTAACCCGGATACTACCCTCCGGGAGGAATAAAAGAAAGGGTAGTAAGATATAGGGTCTACGCGGAACCCGACCTATGCCGCGGCGGTACTAGACAGAAATATATAAAAAAGAGACCTTTAGAGGTATAAAGGCCTCCTAAAACTTATAAAGCTCCGTCCTTACCTAGATCCGCTCTAAGAAACTAGGCCTTAGGGCCTTTCTTTTTAGAGGGAGGGTTCCCGGTTTTACTACCGCCTAATACCCCTACAGAGACGGAGGGGCGGAGATAGCTAAATATATTATCCTAAATACTAAAACACCACTCCGGAATCGTGAAGGGACCTTTATAGTGCTATAGGGAGGCCGATCTTAACTAGGGGAGACCTTTTTAACGCCCTAAACTACCCCGAAAAAGTAAAAGCAATAACGAAATAGTTCCTATATCCTAGCCGTCTAAACGACTTCCGTCTCGCCCTAGAAATTATAAGGAACTATATATTAAAGACCCCGTAGCGGGATCGGCCCGGTAAAGAATACACGGAATAAAGATAGCACCTAATCTAGACTTTTTATTTACTCTAGGGCCTTATAAGCCGGGGCCCTAGCGGCAGTAAAAGAATATACTATAGCGGTATCTACTCTTTACTTAGCCTTAGTCTTATTATCCTCCTCCTTATTATTACTCTTAGAGGTATTATCGCTATTAGCGTTATACTCACGACCCTATTCTATTATATTAGCTCTACTTTACTATAATAGGACTATAGGGATATATACGGCCACCCTTAATACGATATCGATTATTCCCTTTAGCTAATTTAATTAGCGCTCTAGACTAGCTAGAGGGGCGTTATTATTATAGCGGCGACTAGCATAGCGAGCAGGCCTAGCGGCGCGCTTAAAGGATATTACCGCCGCTATACGTTGACCTTAAGCCTACCCTAACTTAGTATGATATAGCTTTGACCCCCCTAGGGCTATAACTTATAACCACTCCGTTACCGCCTTTACTAATAGCCTTCACGAACTCTCGATAATATGTAAGGACACGCTATTAATACTTTAAAGCTATAGCTAGAACCTGGTCTAGATATTAGAACCTGTTACCACCGCCCCGATACTACTAAGACACTATTATAAGACCGACTTCTATCGTGATAGATTTATCGACTATTAGTATACTAATAATATACCACTCCCTTTCTGATAATATTAGTATATACTTCTATATCTTTGGGCTTTTCGCCCCTAAGGCCTTTAGTATATCTAGGATATCTACTTAAAGTTAGAGACGGCTACCTAACAGTATTACTCCGGTACCCTAAGGGCACCTCTCGGAAAACCCACGGCAGCACTCGCGCGGCTCTAGCCTTATAATAGCGGGAATTACCTTTTTTCTTAGACTATTTTTTCTTAGGCGGTATCGAGGAAGCTATTAACACCGAGCTAAGATCTAATACGCCCCCCGCGGCACCCCCTCGAACTTATACTAACGACTCCGGGTTATTAATTATTTTAATTATTTCTTTTTAACTAACTATAACCTATCTTATTAGCCCGCCCTAAAGCCGCCGACTTCTTAACCGTGTTACCACGCTACTACTTATAAATAGACGATACCGAAAAGAAACGGAAAAAAGACCCGGCCTATTTATAGACCACCCGACGCTTTATTAGTAGCTACGGTATAGAGCCGGGAATAAAGGCGGGAGTAAAGGGGCGGGCGGCTTAAAGGGAAACCTACGATATCACGATAAGAGGGTTAAAGAAGGGAAAATAAGAAAAAGGGCGGAGGCCTTCAGAAGTTTTTGTTAGATTGGGCTACGAGTAGTAGGCTGTACGTGCGGAAGAGGGGAATATTAAGTAAAAGCTATTAAATTCGTAGATCCGTAGGATTACTGCTTATTTCACTTATATGTAAAGAACTAACTTCTAGGATTTCTTCCTGGATCCGGGGCTAGCAAAAGACCCTGAAAGATTAGGTGGCGACTATTACGTCAACAGCCTACGCGACGGTTATCACGCCACGTTATTTGCTCAAGTAATAACCAAGATATCGTATTTACGATACCTAGTATATTTATATTATTATGATGATTATTACTTATTATAAGTATAATATCAATAGAAATTTCTATTAAGCTAGCTATAATTTTCAAAGGCTGCCGAATTCGGCGGGTATATATAATAAAGGCAGGAGCCCTTACTAAAATGCCCCGCCTTAAAGGAAGACGTAAATAAAACCGGCCACCCCGATATAGGGAGGATTCCTAGAGCGCGGAGCCGCCGCGGACCTCTTTCGGCTCCCTGCATAATGTACTATATCCTAGGCTAACTCGAAACCCCTAGCCTGCTGCCTTCCCGTTAGCTACTAGACTAAAGGTATAATCCAGATACGTATTAAGTTATTACCAGGACTATTACGGCCCCGACGCGGCACTGATCCTAATAAGGAGAGTATAGATGTCTTTCTACCCGAACGAGTTTTTCCCCCCCTATAACCAGCTAAGAAGGACCGTATAGTCTAAGCCGGGCTCCTATACTAGTTAGAATAGCGGAGTAAGATAATAATAATAATAATAATAATAATAATAATAATAATAATAATAATAATAATAATAATAATAATAATATATTGTTATTATATAGCTATTGCCTTTAGTAGTGATACTGTCTGTCGATATACTTTACCCGTTTATAAAATTCAGGCTTTTTACCGAGCTTTTGATACTCTTACTATCTATTACGATAGTAGGAATTTTAATGGATTTATTATTATTATTATTATTATTAATAGCTAGAACTTTATAGCCCGGTGCCCATAGACTCTTTGATCTATTATTATTATTATCCTCTTCGTCGGGTTAAGTAGACCCAATAGAAGGTTTCGAAACGCGTAAAGGAATACTTTATAAGAATCAACCGGTATTTTCACTAAAAGCGCTTCCTTTATTATACTCTACGGCTTAATAAGGCCCGTGGTTAGAACCCTGATTATATACCTGAGTATTAATACAAGGAGGAAGGTTATTATAGTTTTTAGGCGTATAGTTGTCTTTATAGTTATCTAAAAAAGAGTAAGAAACTGATTTTCTAAAATGTAAATGTCGCGAAACCAACCAGTCTTTTTAGTTACTAGGGTATAAACTTTATAGTTATAGTTGTTAAACTTTATTAAACCAGTTGTTTGTGCTCTTAGATCTAGTTTCTTTATATTCGGGTCGTTATCTTTATAATAAATAATAGAACTCTAAGTCCGTATCTTATTAATATTAGGTTTCTGACCTTATAAAAGGGTATAAGGTCTCTTAGACTTAAGAGCTGAATTAGGTAATATATTATATATAAAAACAGGTAAAAGAACAGCTTCACCCTGAAGGTATTTAGGTAGTCCTAAGTGGAAAAGAAGAGCGCGAATCTTTTCTATTATAGTTCTTATTACTCGTTTAATAGAGCCTTAAGCTTTAGGAGTATACGGTGGCCTTATATTATGCTTTACGCCTGTAAAAAGGCGTTAAAAAGAGGCGTTATTAAATTCTTTTTTACTGTTAGTATCTATTTGTTTTAATAAAGAAGTGATATTTATTATTATTATTATTATTATTATTATTTTCTACCTGAGATTTCCACTCTTTTATAGCTGTTATTACCGTTATTTTAGACTTGTCTGAGAGTAGTTATGTTTATCGAAACCGGGTAGAACAGTCTAGTATAAATAAAATCTAACGCTTTTTATTATAAGAAAGCGGTTTGATCGGTCTGTAAAGACCTGTATAAACCTTTTCTAAATAGGAAACGTCTTTATACTTACTAACTAAATCCTTCTTCGTAAGTGTATTAGACTTACTTCTTTTTTAGGCATTATAACTCTATATTTCGGTTAACTCTTCATTACTTATATTAAAGTCCTCTTAAAGAGTATCAGTATAAAGACCTTTTAAGGTAATAGAGTTAATATAACCTATTGTATTATGTCATAGCGTTGTGTCTTCAGTTATAGTACTAGTTCTTCGACAGTTATTACGGTCTCTCTGTTTATAAAGCTCTTCTTAAGGTGTCTTTATTATATTCTTACTTAGTTAAGGTTTAACTAACGCTTTTCTTTGTTTATTTAGTTTCTTTAAAACTCATTCTTTAAACCTAGAAACCCTTCTTATTCTAGTTAACTCTTAAGACTATTCCTTAGGTAAAATACCTCTTTATAACAGTTTCTTTATGTTTCTTTCCAGTATTCGTTATATTTATTTTTAGAGACTTAACTCCTCTATACGGTAATGCCCGTGCTATAGCCTAGTATAGCCCATTATAAAGCAGAGCCGTTATATAAAGAAAGAGGGGCTATTTATTATTAAATAGTAAGAGCTTTGTATTTCTAGTAAGACCGCCAGCTTTACTATTAAGGCGAGAGAGATTAATAATATTAGTGTATATTTCCGGTATATAAAAGCACTCTTTTAGAAGCAGACGGTTTCTAGTATCTCTAAATCCTTTTACGTAGTCTCCTTTACCTTATATCTTTATTTCTTTTACCTGACCTTAACGAATAGTCCTTTCTTGTCTTTTAGAAGTAGGAAAGAGTCTTTTATTTATAATAATATATACCGTAGCCCCGCTATCTATATGAAAATTCAGATCCGATTTAATACTATTTTCTGCTTATATTTCATAAATGTTTTCTACCAACTCATCTATATTAAGGTTAGTATTCTTTTATTATTATTGACTTTAGAAGTGATAGTAAATACCTGATCCATATCTATTAGATCCTATGTAAAAGGATTTGGATGGTTTAGAAGAGGAAACGGAGGAGGGAGGACGTCTTTAAAAATAACACCTGCCATTTTATCTTTATTATCGTCTTCCTGTTCTTTTTCTTTTGCTTTTCCTTTCCTGTAGTTTCTATAGTTAATTTTACTAATCTAAAATCATAGTAACCGTAGTAGACTCGTCATTATTTTCCTGTTTTAAAGACGTATCGAAGACGTGCTGTTGCTTTACCTTTAGTATGAGGTTTATTATATGCTTCTCTCTTCGAGAGAGACTCATCTTTCCTCGTCCTTTCTTTTCCTTATTCTTTCGAAAGACTAGGATTTATTTACCCTATTCTAGGTATTCTTCTTTAATCCTGAATTATCTTTTAGTACCTAGTTCTTAGGTGCTTTTTTAGGATAGGCAAAATAATGGTTAGTCGGCGTGTAGCCCAGTTTCCTATAGTTCTTACAGAATAAACACCTTTATTTTCTTCTAGGGTTTCTTATGCTTCTATAATTTTAAACCTTATGTAATGAGAGTATTCGACAGGTAATCGATCTTTCTTAAAGCGTCTATTAATTCCGCTATTAGTTTATCCAGTATACAACTGGTAATATCGTGACGGAGAGCTTAAATTATTTACTCTACTATTGATTTATACCGCTTATCGAAACTATTAAGAGTCCAGGCAAAGACTATCTTAGTAGAAAAGGATATACCTCTTTAAATTAGGGTGAGCAGTCTGTTTGATATTTTATATAAATACATCTCGAGATTAGGAAGTTCTAAAGGCGAGAGCTTAAAGACCGAGGTCAGGATAATATAGTCGGCCTAGATTCCCTTACTTTATATAAATACTTTAGTTTATTCTATACTTTTAAAACTTCGTTTATTCCTTAACCCTGGGTTAAGGGACCGTCTAAAAGACCAGAGAGTATATCTCTAGCTATCTGCAGAGACTCCTCGTTCTATTTTATAGAAGAATTTACTAGAAGGGGCTTTATAACGCTATCTGAATATTTTCCTTTAGAAGTAAAATACGCATATATGCCTATAGTCTAGTTTTAATAGTCTATGCTACCGTAAAGCTTCCAGAGAGAGATTTGTTTAAGTGGCTTTTAGTAGGCTATTTTAAAGTAGCAGAGCGGTACTTTTTATATTTTATTTGGACTAATATTAACTGAATTATTGCACGATTTTGTTTTATTATTTCCATTATTACTTTTTCTTTATTATGTTAGCGATAAAGGATAGAAATAAAGAATACCGAGGTAAAGGTATAGTTCTGGTCAGCCTAGCTTTGACAAGTGGGTCTAAACAGTAAACCTATTTTTAGATTTTGTGGTATAAAGAAAAGCAATACTCGTATAAAGCGAATAACAGGATTTCTATAATCGGATATTTTACTAAAGGCGTATATACCACCTTACGATATCCGATTATTATAGGCAATATAGTAGGTTAATTAGCTTAATTAATATAGGTATTATTCGTGGATATATAATAGCTCTTGCTTTTATAGTATAGTGGTAGTAACCTGGTATACGGTTAAGGTAACCGGATTAGTTTAAATCTGGCTAGAGGAGTAGATAAAAGAGGAACCCTTTTTCCTTTTTTACGCTACTTAGATCCTGTTCTAGGGGGCCCTTATCTGCCTTAGTATATAGACAAGGGTTAGATAAGGGGCCCGTTAGACCCACCTTCTGCCTGGCTTTGCTAGTCGATAACAGGTACTACGGGGGAGTTAGTCGCCCCACTATAGAAATAAGAAGACGGTATCACGCTATCCCTAAGCGCGTAAGTAAAATACGCGGCGTCTCTTCCATAATACAGAGGCAGCCTCTTACGCTATTACGTAAGCGTTCTGCGTACGTATATAGCCTGCGTTAACTCCACTTATAGCTATAGAAAAAGTCAGGAAAGATTAGGACCTTTAAACCCTAGGAAGCCTATATACTAGCTCGTAATAGGCCCGTAGGGGCTAGCCCTAGGGCATATAGGGCGTATAAAAAAAACAAAGGGGATAATCACGTGCGCGCCGTTAATTAGGTATATAGTCGGCTTTAAAGCCGCTATATATAACGTTATAGGCTTCCTCGTAGAAGCCGCGAGGTTTGTACTAGCAGATAAGTTAGTACCGGGGCCGCCACTGCCCTGTCAAGGCACTAATCCTTAAAGGAGGGGAGCATAGGGGTGTTTATCTAAATCTTATACCAGTTCCCTAAGTCTTATACCACGGTTTTGCCCCCTATAGCCATCAGAGAAGGACCGTATAGTCAGAATTATGACTCCTAGACTACCTAGATAGAAAAAGACTACAAGAGTAGGGTTAATAAATAAATAAATAAATACCTGTTACTAAACGGATAGTGGGCGTAGGGCGTTTCTTAAGCGTCTATATATAGTTCTTAATAGCTATAATATATCGCTAAATATATTCGCGACATTCCTTAGTTCCTATAATAAATAAGTCTGAGTCGATATTACCATTACTTAGCTTATTAACCGTATTGGCTAACGCAAAGCTAATACTATTAGTCTTATTAATGTTATTAATTATCGCGGTCGATAGATTAGCACTATATAAGATCGGGCTTTAGTAGGCGATTAGTGTATTATTTACACGTATAAGGGAGCCTCCTTCCGTTACTATAATTCTACTAGCCCGGCGGGCCAATCTATATAGAAATTAGCCGTCGAGGCTACGGGGCGTATTATATTAAGCTATTACGATATATTACCTAAATGATTACTTATACTAGGGCCATTGGTTAATAGTGTTAGAGTTATTTAGTAGGAACTATAGTTAGGGGATTTCGAGCACGATGTCTTTAGATTTGGCTTTAGTAATATACCAGTTAGTAAATTCTTCTAGTATAAAGACTATACGATCTAAACGCCTATTCTAGGGGTCATTATACCCCGTGTCTGATACTTTCTTACGATATCGTTTAACGATATTCGTATAGTCGTTATGCTCTTACTTAAATACGGGCCCGGCGGTAGTTAGATAAGAAGATATATGATTCTTATCTCTAAACAGGGTGATAGCCCTAAAGTATCCCTTGAATATTAGACTCGAACCGTCGCGGCCGTTTCTAAACTAGCGTATAAACTCCTCTTGGAGCTCTTAGTTCTTAGATCTATTGACGTTTATAGAGTAGGCAATAATATAGATGTTAGCGATAAGTGTATTAATTATAACGGGTCTGGTATAAGTAAGGTTATAATACGGAGATAGGCTAAATAAATAAGCAAATTAGAATTATATTAAGGAAAATAATAATAAAGAATAAGCTAACTATAAGAGTTATATAGGTAATAATAGGTAGGTAGCCTATTAGCTAAGCATAATAGTATACTTGACTGGATTTATAGTTAAGATAGATATTATACTTGCTTACCTATAGTAAAAGGATAAATGGAAATAATAAAGCTATAGACGGCTAAGGAAATCGTTTATTTTCGAGCTAGCTATGCTAATTTATATATATACTGTTATAGGTTTTGTGTAAGGAGTGAAGAGACTCGTTAAGACTATAATAAGAACAGGTCACGAAGCTGACCTTGGGGGGGAATAATTATAAGATTGTTCGTTAAGCCCTTTTAACTTAGGACTTAACGGGAACCACTCTACTTAAGGACCGGTGACTATCCTCCCTAGGATCGATATATAATAACCTAAGGCTCTAAGACTATAGGTCTTAGGCCAGCTTAATAATTCTAAAATATAACTCGGTCCTAAATATCTCTAGGGTTAACCTTACGGCCGGTTCCGGGTTCTTAATGCATTCCTTAACGCCTCTAAGTCCTATCCGATCCCCTCGAATAGAATATCCCTGATATCACGCCCCTCCTTCTAAGGCTCCTATCCATAGAAGCCGGTGACCGTTACTAGTCTAGTCTACCCGTTAATCTATCCTAACCTAGGGACGTATAGGCCGGCCTAAACTCCACCTATTAGGGCCACTAACTCCCTTTTATCCTCCCGAGCTAAACTAGTCGTCCCCGTTAACCTAAAGTGACCTTCCTCTAATTAATCCTGTCCACCTTATATAGTATAACCATAGTCTTTATGAACCAAGACGCCTAGTTGTTTTTAGATAAAGCATAACTCTCCTGGGTCTCCCTTATTTATCTTCCTTACGACGACTATACTATAATAAAGCCCTAAGCGCTCTGGCTAGGGCCCTATCTAATCAAGGGCTCTAGTGAGAATAAACCAAAACTCTAAAAGCAGATATTAGGTTAGTAGTAGTAGCACTTATAGGTAGTGAATCGTAGTCTTTATTACTTTCTTAATTCTCTAAGGCCTCTTTTATCCACTCCTCTTATACTGCTACTATTATTAAGGCGACCTAAAACGCCTATATAAAGGGCACTTCCTAAATAAGGCCCGTCACGATATAGTCCTAAATAATAAAGAACTTACCCTATTTCCTTCGTCGCCCTCTCGCGGCTTATCTAGTTTAAGGGCGGGTAATAATAAGACATAATATCTATGATAATATTAATAATAATAAGGCCTATCCGTAGACGCGTGCACTATAATAGCACCTTAGGCGCGTCCTTTATTAACTAAATAACCGTATCGTAGAATCCCGTAGTACGTAGTCGTATCTAGGTAAAAGGGGAAGGAATAATATAAGTAGGGCCTATATTAGGTTATACGACTCTCCTAATATAGGACTTTTCTATCTGCCTAACTTAATTTATTATTTGTCCTTTTCTTTACCCTTTCTTATTTTACCTATCTATAATAATAATAATAGTATCGCTATTAATAGTAAGTTATTTATCCCCGTGTATATTAAGAGTATTAACTTATCCTATAAACCCTTTATTAGAGTATATATCGTCTCTGCTTAGTTCCGTGTATTGTTTTTATTACGTATAGGAGGGCGGCCGGCTTAGGACTCAGCTAATATTATAGCAGATTATTATTAATATTATCATTATTACCGTCATTATCACCACTATATAAGTGTTATATCCTCTTCGCGTAGACCTTAGGCTGACTTATAGTATTAGAGCAGACCACCATTATATAATAGCGCCTCTAGCTTTGGCTACTAAGCATAAAAAGTCCGGCGCGGCCGGTAAATCCTCTAAGAAGTCCGGTAAGGCCGGTATAAAGTCCGATACGGTCGGTACTAAGTCTATTAAGGTAACACCTAAGGTTATTAATAAGGGGGTAACTAAGACTACTAGGAAGAAGGTATAGCGGGCGGCTAAGAAGGCTTAGGCTAAGGCTAAGGCCGCGGCTATAGCGGCTACCTTTAAGTAATAGTAGTAATAATAGTAATAGTGGCAGTCTAACTCTTTATTAAACTTATTATCGGATTCGTCCTTAGATTCGTTATCCTCTTCCTCCTCGGAGGATAAAGCTATCGAGTAGCTAGGTATAGCGGCTACTCCGGCGTAATAAGCTACGCTACTCGGGACCGTTAAGAAGCCGGCTATTATAGCTACTCCGGTTACTAAATCGACCGGCCCTCTCCCTTTATGGCGTAATAACTTACTATAAGATGCTTTTAAGCCCCTCGATGACCTAGAGGGCATCTCTAACTATGCTAGTCAGCACGTCGTTATAAGCGGTAATGCCGATAAAGCCACCCTTTTTAATAATAAGAAAGCTAACTCTAATAGATCGTCGTTATCGGAGTTCGCTCTATCTACCGAGTTTAGTAATAGACCCTCGGACTTTAGCAATAGCGGCGGCGTCGAAATACCGGTATATCCCGTTATTTTAGTTAGGGCGGGTCTAAAGCTTCGTGCTCCTTATAGGCTGTACGCCCGTATACTAGGTTCTCTAGTATTACGTAGCGATAGCGTAACTAGTCCTATCACTATACGGCCCTGCCCCGGTAATAAGGTCTCCGATAAATGCTATTACTACTATAATAGTAATAGCCGCGACTACGAGTTAGTATATTTATATAGCTATAGTCCCCTTTACTTTAACCGCTTCTAAGGTTACTAACTAGATATATAGATTTCGTTACGGGTAAAGCGGGTAGCTAAAAAGCTAGAAAAGATATTAGTAACGGCTATATAGAGCGGTAATAGTCTAGACGACTAAACGTCTATAAGTTAACCTAATATCCTTATAACGCATACCGCTAATATATATAAGCGCCGGGTCTTGCGGGTCTAAACTAAGTTATATCGGGCCCTCGAGGCTATAAAGAAATACGCCTATAATAATAGGGGGTTCTACCCTATAGCGCGTCGTCGCTATAAGGAGGAGGAGGAGGCGGAGAAGAAACGGCGCGATACTCCCCTTAATACGGAGCGCCACCTAGCTATTATCGCCTACCGCCTAGGCTAGATATTTAAATAATATTCGAAGTTAGCCGGTCTTCGTAAAAAAACGGGCTATAAAAAATAAATAAGGATTACTTACGGTGGTTATTAGGGTCGGGCTAGGGGGAGTTAGGGGATAGCGTTAGTATTTGTTTTTTTTTCTTTTTCTATTTTGTTTTTTTTTCTTCCCTAGGCCTGAATAAGAAAAGTCCCTGCGGGGCGCCGACGATATTATTAACTAGTTCTATTCTTTTAATTATAATATATTGATATTATACTTATATTAAGTAATAATCATAATAATAATAATATAAATATACTAGGTATCGTAAATACGATATCTTAGTTATTACTTAAGCAAATAACGTGGCGTGATAACTGTCGCGTAGGCTGTTGACGTAACAGTCGCCACCCAATCTGTCAGGGTCTTTTGCCAGCCCCGGATCCAGGAAGAAATCCCAGAAATCAGTTCTTTACACATAACCTACGCGTTTGCGTAACAAGCAGTAATTCTACGGATCTACGAATTCAACAGCTATTTTGCTTGATTCCTCTCTTCCGCGCGTACAGCCTACTACTCGTAGCCTAATGTATTAAAATAATACTCCTTAATAAGCGTGTTAGGGAGGTATCTTCGTGGTTCCTAAGTATTATATTTATACTTATACCCGGCCCACTTAATAAGGTATTCGCGCCTATTCCCGTTATAGCGATAAGTCAGGACTTCCTCTACCTCCTATTTATCCGACTCCTATAGTTCAATCTTAACGTCCGCGGGTATAGGCGACCTGCCGTCCCGAGACTTTTATAGTTTAAGGAGCGAGATTAGGAAAACGTTATAAATCCTTATCGACTCCGGGAGCTATAGCTTATAGCCGAGCCTATACTAGCTTATTACGGAGGTGATCTTATAGGGGCCGAGGAACTTATGTAATAGTTTCTTATTAGGACGACGTTACTTAATATTCTTTAAGGATAGCAGTATATAGTCGCTAATCTTAAAGCGCTAGGCCGCCCGGCCAGCGTTATAGTACCGTTTATAGGCGGTTTAGGCTTTCCTAATAAGGACCTTTATAGCCCTGCGATTTGATATAAGATGCTTTACCCTTTACTTAGCTATAGCGGTATAAACCTTACCCGACTTATATATTTATATATTATATAGTCCGCGTAGGTTAAACCCTATTAGCGTAATAAAAGGGGTTTACCGGATAGCTAAATACAATATAGTATTATAGGTGAACTAGGCTAGGGGTAGCTAGTTAACCTAGTCGTCCTATTATAGGGTACTAAATACCCGTAGGGAATACTCTAAGTTTAGGTTCTATCTATCACGGGTTAACCCCTTAAAAGTGTAGTTCCGGTATAAGGCCGGAACCGCTAATTAATACGTAGAACCGACGATCGGACCTCGTGCTGCCCTTACCGGGGATTCGAATAAACCTAGTAAATCCTGCACTTCTTTATAGAGCTTTTCCTTTCCTTTCCTTAATTCTAGGTAATATAATTATTCGGCCTTACTTAGTGCGATTAACCTATAACTAGCCGCTTATATAGCTCGAATTTAGCGAACCCTATACGCTGCATTAGTATAGAGTTAGATACGAACACGCTATTAGGCGGCGGCGGTCCTATAAACCCCGCCGAGCTAGCTAAATAGACGGATAGAAGGATTACCGAAGCTATTAATACGACGCTCGGTCCCTTATAGGACTAGATAGCTTAATAATAAGAGCTACTTTAACGACTCGCGAACGCCTAAGCCCCGTAATAACCTACCCCCAACCTCGCGCCCCCCTTAGAGGGAGCCCTTATAAACACCCTATTAGAATCGGTAGCAGGCCCTCCTACCCCGGTAACCTCTGCTCCCCCCTAAATCGAAGTCCCCTAGGAGCTATATTCGCTACGTACTAAGCCTCTGCTATACCCCCCGAGGTTTAGTAGAAGGCGAATAGAGTACGCCACCTAGTCGTAGTAGATGCGTGATAAGCTCTAGCTAGACGAATACTTATTTAATAACCGAGCTAAAATATAATACTCTATTAACTTATACCTAGAAGGGAGTGCTTAGTAAGTGGTATCGGCCTTCTACGTAGCCGGGGGGCCGGGAGGGACTCACGACCCAGAATCGTTCCTTTACTATCTAGACCGTATATATAAGGACTAGAATAAATAGCCTCGCGTAGCCCTCGCGCTACGCTCCCTCTAATACTATAAGCAATAAACCTTCGCGTAGTTCCTACCGAAATTCGAGAAATAGGTCGCCTAAGCAGGTAGTAGCGAGTAGGTAGCCTCGGCGAAGATCACTTTCCTTAAGGGAGCCGTAAGCCAGAAGCTATATAGCGCCTTAGTTACCGCGAAGTTACCCTATAACTACCTAAGCTAGGTTACCGAAGTCTAGGGTATCGCCTAGAAACTAAAAGGCCTACGCTTAACTAACCGGAATATTTATATACCGAAATAAACCCGGAACTAAGAGATTAACGCTAATAGAGACGTTATAATAGGCGGGATTAATTAGGTTTAACCTAACACGACTATAGACTAACCTCGCGATAACCCGGAGTGCTAGGGGTATAGGAAGAAATGATATATCCGTATAAACTATAAGTCCTAGAATAAGGGCTTGAAGGCTAAGAGCGCCCGCGTAGCAAAGGTCTAGGCCGAGGATAGCGATATTGCTATAAGTTTAGATAGTTCGGATAATAAAGAGTCAGGAAAAGAATAGCTCTAATATAAAAACAGGTATTAAAGCCGATAACCGCTTTATATCAGGAGTAGAAGGCGTTTAAGCACCTAGCTAGCAGCGACTTAGCCTTAATATTAATATAAGTAAATAAAAGATATATATATACTCTTATAGATACGGGTTACGACTACTACGCTATTATAAACGAACGCTTTACCTAAAGACTTAAGTTACCGTTAGTCGATAAAAGGAAACGACTACTAAAAGGATTCTCGGATATATCTAAGCCGGCCACTAACGCTAGGATCGCCGCGTTTAAGCTTAAAATTAGCGGCTATATATAACGGGTCTTCGCCTATATAGTAAAAGGGCTATATTAGGATATATTACTAGGAAAACCGTAGCTAGAATATAATAATATTATATATTACGCGAAGAATCGTAAGTTATATTATAGAGTCGCCGATATTAACCTACGACTAATAGGCGAAAAAGAACCTACCGATATATAAGCTATCCGCGAGGTAAGGCTAGCCTCGGGATCGGTATTTACGGGTATAATATAACGGATAAAAAAGGGGTTAAAGGGGAAAGAAAGAGATAAGTTTAACGCCTTAATCCGTGCCGTTAGTATACGGGATATCGATAAGGCCCTTTATAAAAAGGAACTAATAGACCCTTAGGACTATATCCCTACGAATATACTATAAGAGTTCAGTAACCTCTTTACGCCTAATAAGGCTAACGACTTTCCCTCTTACCGACCCGGTGTTAACCACGAAATCACCCTAAAGCGAGGTCCTAATAGACTCGAGCCGACCTTATTATAGGGGCCCCTCTACGGTATATTAAGGGAAGAGTTACTAATGCTCCGGAAGACGCTTAACGACCTAATAGATAAAGGATTTATATAAGCTAGCAGTTCGACGGCTGCCGCGCCGGTCTTATTTATAAAGAAGCCAGGGGGTGGGTTACGCTTTTACTATAACTATAAAGCTCTAAACGCGATCACTTAGCGGGATCGTTACCCCCTCCCTTTAATCACTAAGACCCTACGTAACCTAGCTAGCGCTAAGTGGTTTACGAAGCTTAATATAGTCGCCGCCTTTTATAAGATCCGTATAGCCCCCGGGCATAAGAGTAAAACGGCCTTTAGAATACGCTTCGGTCTATTTAAGTGGCTAATATAACCCTTCGGTCTAAACGGCGTACCCGCTACCTTCTTACGCTATCTTAACTAGATCTTATAGGAGTTTCTTAATAACTTTATTATAGCCTATATTAATAACGTCCTAATCTACTTAAGCGGATCTTATAAGGACTATAAGGCGAAGGTCCGGTTAGTACTATATAGGCTTATAGATACCGGCTTAAACCTAGACCCGGCTAAGTACGAGTTTAGTATAATAACGGTAAAGTATCGAGGCTTTATTATTATAATAGATAAGGGAGTGGCTTATAACCCCGAGAAGCTAAAGGCTATCCGCGACTAGGAGGCCCCTACCTCTATAAAGGGAGTACGAAGCTTTTTGGGATTCGCGAACTATTACCGGATATTTATCTATAACTTTATAGGTATTACGGCCCCCCTCTCGGTACTAATAAAAAAGGACCGACTCTTTGGGTGGGGGGCCGAAGAAGACGCCGCCTTTAAGGAGCTAAAACGACTTTTTTAGTTAAAACCCGTCCTATAGTTATAAAACCTTAACTATAAGACTATATTAGAAACCGACTACTCAGGCTACGTGTTAGGTAGTATCTTATCCTAGGTAGATAAGATAGGACGTCGCTACGTGGTTATATATTACTCGCATAAGCTTACCCTGGCGGAGTATAACTACCCTATTCACGATAAGGAGATGTTAGTAATTATAAGCTACGTACTCGTTTAGAAGGCAGAACTAATAAGCTATAAGTAATTCACGATACTATCGGACTATAAGGCTCTTAAGTATTTTATAACTAAACGGTCTCTTACCGAAAAGTAAAGCCTTTAGGCTAGTTAACTAGCCTGACATGCACTAACCGTACATATCTCTAGCCAGCCAGTACTATAGGACCTATAAGAGGATTTGAGTTAGGCAACATTAGGGTGCAGTAAATGATATGTAAATAGAATGAATTATCTAAAGGAGAGGGCGAGGTTCCCGCTCTATATAGCCACGGGGAAACCTCGGTCTATCTAGGACTTAGCTGGTGCTGGCACTATTCCAGCACTATACGGGCTTTAGTGCCGGTATAGTACGGGCTTTAGTGCCGGTATAGTACGGGCTTTAGTGCCGGTATAGTTCTAGCACTAATCCAGCGCTATACAGGCTTTAGTGCCGGTATAGTGCTAGCACTAATCCGGCGCTATACGGGCTTTAGTGCCGGTATAGTGCTAGCACTAATCCAGCGCTATACGGGCTTTAGTGCTAGTATAGTATCGGATAGTAGTGCCTTTAGTACCGGTATAGTGCTAGCACTAATCCAGCGCTATACGGGCTTTAGTGCTAGTATAGTATCGGATAGTGGTGCGTAGTATATACCCCGGGAAGGATAAAGCCCTGCGTCCCGCGGGCTTCTAACCGTGCTTTAAGTCTACGCAGTCCAGCTTAGACTCGGCTATACCGATTATTATACTAGTAATATATTATAAACGTGGGTATTCTCTCTTTTTATTATTAATTTTTTTTTTTACTATATAAGATAGCGCCTCTCTAGCGCGATTCACTAACTCCGTGGGTTCTATATCTAATATTAGTAAGTATATCTGGCTACCCGTCCTTCCGTTATAGAATTACTAACTAAGGACTCGCAGAAAAAGAGAATATAAGGAAATAAATAATAGCACTAGGTTATATTAAATAGAAATAAGAGGAATAGTAAAGAGTAGTGCCGGGTTTATGGAATACTAGGTAAGCGGCTCCGTTATATAGCGTCCGATAGCCCTTCTACTAGACGAATCGTGGCCGAGGTGTTATTAGATAATAGTAACGACGGGCTTATCTGGCTTATCGGTTAGGATACCCTATATATCCGGCTCTATCTCCAGGATAGCCGCCGCGTCTTCTATAATGATCTCTTAGCCCCTCGCCGCGAGTTCTGCCGTGTCTAAATCGTATAATATAAGGACGGCTCTATAATAGCGGGCATCGCTATATTCCCGGATAGTTATAGTATAGTATATTAAGGACACTACTTAGTTCGGGTCGTTAATAAAGTGCTACGCTATAGTGTTTCGCTTATTAAGGTCCAGAGTTCCGTTAGGTTCTAGCCTAGCTATTTAGATATACGACTCTATACGCTAAAGTGTAATCAGTAAAGGTAGGTCGGCCGTGTTCCACACGGCATTATTCGCGATATAGGAGTTAATAAATTATATAACGAACCTTCTAACGGGTAATAGCAGGACGATACCGTGATTACGCTATCGGATCGTGTTAAGCGTCTAACCGGCCCTAGTGAATTCCTTTATCTACGCCTAGGCTATAGTATTATGTAGATATAATACGAAGCTTTTAGCGGCCTAAATCCAGACCTTTTTTTCCCCGGTACGGTTTAGGAATAGTCGCTTAGCTAGGGGCTGGTTGCTATTATTCCCTGACGGTTATTTAATACCCGATTTTATTAGGATAGTGGTTTATACGATATTATTCCTACCGTTACTCGGGGTGCCCTGGCTAATTAAAGTCCCCGCGAGGATATCCGTGACTAATCTAATAGGGGGCGTTACTTAAGCTACGGTATTCGCGAGTTATATCTTAATAAGCCCGGTTCGTGGCTCGAGTATATCGTAGAATAGGATCACGGCCTTAAGGAAGCTGGCTTTATCTATTATGCTATCTCGGAAGTATCGGATAATAGCAATTATCTCTATGCCTAACTTATTAGCCTTATCGATAACTTCTATTATCTTTTTATTAAGGCTCGTGGCACGCAGGTTAGCGCTTTGCTAGCGGGGGTTTATAATAGCGGAGGGTCGTGGTATAGGGGAACCCGTGGTAGTCACGGCGCTAGGTATAGCCTTAGGGGCGTTACCGTGAAGGAACTGCCCGTCTAGGCCTCTCGGGGCGTTATGCCGTGCTATAACGAGGTGCTCTTCGAAGCTCTTCTCTGCCTAGGGCTACTCGGTAATAACTCGGCTATAGTCGAGGAGGAATTATGGCTAGGGATAGTTTAGGATAATATCTTTAGCTATTTCTTTGTCCACTACTTAGTTAACGAGGTGGCTAGGGCCGAAGATAATATAATCGGTTCCCCGATCCTTAGGGTAATTATAGCCTGCCTATATAGCCTTACGCCTATATCTAGCGATAATGCCGCTATTATTATTCTTCTACTTAGCGAAGGCTAGGCCGAGCGCTTATAACTAAGTCTTAACCTGGTTCTTGTCTCCGAATAGCGAGATAGCGCGGAAATAGCTATCGTATAGTAGGCCTTAGCCTTTACGGCCGTTTCTAAAGTACCTGTTAAATGAATCCTATAGCGTTTAGTCTTTTAATAGGTGGATATTAGTGGGGTATAGGGTAACGAAAAGGCTTATGGCTATAGGTATTAGCTAGCTAATAGCAGGATAGAAATAGGAAATAGGGGGGCTAGATAAGGGTAATAGTGATTATTATAAGAAAATCGTTAAACGGGCTTTTAGGTAAGATAGCTATTATAATCGCTTAACTATAGGTAAAGAATAGAGGAGATAGGGAACCTATAGGCGGCTAAGGAAATCTTTTTACTTTCGTGCTAGCTATAGTGATTTACGTGTACGCCGGGACTATATAGCCGGTAGGGCTTCTATTCTTACCGGTTCGAGATCAGATAGTGTTATTCTTACTATATCGGTTATGCCTTCTAACGGAGCGTTTATTATTAAGGGGAATAGTTCTTTAGCCCTAGCCTAGCTCTACCGCGAGGCTAAATAGGTCCCTTTAGTTCTTTAGAGCTCGCCGGGCTCTAGTCTTTTAACCTCTTTTATTCCCTTTAATACTAAATGAAGCACTTCCAAAGCTCTTTAACGTTCCTCGAATTCCTTTACTAAATCCGGAGCTTCTATTACGTCTACTAGCATCCAGACATTCCACTAGTACGGCCAGTCCTTCTATCGAATCAGGTACTTGGTACGTGGCTTACCCCTTCCCCTATAAGTGATCCGTTTATCCAGGATGGCTTTAATCTCGTAGTGCTTATATGGGTCGGGCTATTACTCTTAGTCCCTATCTTACACGTCGATAATAATAAGACCTTCGCAGGACCTAATCTAGATAGCGTCCCGCGAATTAAGGATATCGACCTTATTCGGATAGTTAAATATATAGATTAGTTTAGTTCCTTCGGTTTCGAGATCCTAGTCGGCAGCAAAGTATAAGGGAGGCTTAAAGTAGCCCAGGTTATCGGCCTTAAATCGGTGCGTCCGATTATCGCGATAGCCGAGGATACCGAGTAAATCCGACTATGGTATATACAGGTATGGTTCCGGGTAGTTAACGTCCGGCGTGTTCCCTGGAGGAGGACCTACGCCAAGAGGGCCGCGTCCGGGGGGACTATTACCTAAGGGGGCTGCCCGGTACTATTAGCGTTCCGGATTCCTACTATTCCCGGGTCCGATATCCTCTGTCTTATCGCGAGGGTAGTATATAATATCGGAGGGCGTAGGGCTCGTATACTCGTCGCGGTGGCTTATAGTATCGGCTTAGTGACTTTCCTGGTTATAAAATAGTATATAGTCGTTAGGCGTTAGAGTATAGTCGGGCGTTCTTTTAGAAGGTTTAGCGTACTTTAATAAAAGGCTTTCCGCTATATCTTTAGGGAAACTCCCGACCGGCTATTCGACTATACTTATAGCGGGGCGGATTAAAAGCGATTCCGATCCCTTAACCTTAATCTTTAGTTCCGCTAGCGGAGAATCGTGGCCGGTAGTAAAGGGGGCTAGCTCCTTTCCCTTTACTATACTGCTACGGGGTATAACTATAGACTTATAAAGGTCGATATACTCGGGTTCCTTTTTTAGCTAATTATAGAATACCTTTACGAAAAAGTCATAATAGGTAACCCACTTAGTAAGATAGGTTAGCTAAGGGGGCAGGATAACTTTAGAGACTCTTCCTTTAGAGGTTATAGTATAGCTAGCTCCACTAGTACCAGGGAGGTTCCCTGCTCGCTCGGCTATAAAGAGGAGTAGCCGATATTCGGGCATAAGAACCTTTTCGGCTATATCTAGATAGGCGTTCGCTATTACGGCGAGAGAATATACGCCTTTTAGATCCCTTAGCGTAGGGGGAGAGTCTAGGAGAACGGGGTAAGGAGCGTCGGTTATTATTAAGCGAGTTCCACGATAATACTATTTAGTGTTTAATAGGTCGTTTTAAATACGGGCCCGTTAGATAACTAGTACTCGTGGACTCTTATACTTATCGCTTACTCGCCTAGTCCTAATAAAGGGGAGGCGCTTCACTTAGTGGACTACGGTTAACCGGTACCGCTTTAGCTACGTGTCCGCTTAATACGCTATATATAGCTATTTAACTAAATAGGGGTTTAGTACGCAGGCCTCTACGCTTTACGCTAGAGGGCTAGTAAATATAGTAAGGGGCGCGTGGGTAAGCAGTTCCTTATCGGCACTATTAGGCTATAGCTTAATAGTCGCTACTCGTCGCCTAGTCCTTTTTAAGGGGAGGCACTTTATTAACGACGGACGGTTACTTACCCTAGGATCGTGTAACTAGAATAGTCTCCACGGTTATTTAATAGGATCGGTAAGCGAACCTTACTAAGATCGAATAATCTTATTTTAGTTATTACTATTTAATATATACTAACCGTATATATCTCTGGCCAGCTAGTATTATAGGACCTACGAGAGGATTTAAGTTAGGTAACCTTAGGGTATAGTAAATAATATATAAATAGGATAAATTATCTAAAGGAGAGGGCAAGGTTCCTGCTCTATATAGCCACGGGGAAACCTCGGTCTATCTAGGACTTGGCTAGTGCTGGCACTATTCTAGCACTATACGGGCTTTAGTGCCGGTATAGTGCTGGCATTAATCCAGCGCTATACGGGCTTTAGTGCCGGTATAGTGCTAGCACTAATCCGGCGCTATATAGGCTTTAGTGCCGGTATAGTGCTAGCACTAATCCAGCGCTATACGGGCTTTAGTGCCGGTATAGTGCTAGCACTAATCCAGCGCTATACGGGCTTTAGTGCTAGTATAGTGTCGGATAGTGGTGCGCAGCATAGCCTAATTTAACTTTATACTAGAGTACTAGTAAGGCACTAAGAACTTCGTAGCGGATATACTCTCCTATCGCGAGCAGGACGCCCCGAAGGATAGTTTAGATAACCGGGAATAAGGGTAAGTGATTTAACTAATACCTGACTCCGCGATCCCGAAAATAATTCTAAAGCCGATAATACGGAGGATATCCGCTAAGCGGGTATTCGAAATAAACAAGGGCCTTTAACGACTTTTGGATAAAACTATAACGACCGACCCTTAGTATTAGGGGGTCCTCGCTACGATCACTATAAGAGCTTATAGCTTTAACCCCTCCCTTAGACTACGATTATAGATCGCGGAATATTCTCTTAACCCCGCGGGATATATAACCTTCTAGGATCGCCTCTAGGTTATAAGCTCCGGAGAGGACTCGCTGCTTAGAGGACGCTTAGCATAAGCGATCCACGACTCTATTATTAGCGGCTACCCGGGCAGGGATAATATAATCGCTATACTAGCCCGATAATTCTTTTAGCCCGGTATAAATAAGGATATACGGAAGTTTATCCGTAACTATAATCCGTGTAATAGGAGTAATTAATAGCGGAATATAAAGCGCGGGCTACTAAAACCACTACCTATACTAAAGCGAATTCGTAGCTACCTTATAATAGACTTTATAACGGACCTATTACCTACGAATAAGAGTAAGGCGAGGTTCCTATAAGTAATCACGGACAGGCTAATAAAGTTAATAATATTAAAAGCGATAAAAATCATAAAAGCGGAGGCCTACGCAGAACGCTTCCTAAATTACTATTTTAGGTTCCACGGTATACGCCTTTTAATTATTAATAACCGGGGCTTAAACTAGACCAAGAGGTTCTAGTAACACTTCTATAAACTCGTAAGGATTAAGTAACGACTTAGCACGGCTTACTACCCTTAAACTAATAAACCGATAAAGGGCCCGAGAGGCTAAACTAAGATATCCAGACCTACCTTTATACCTTCGTGTACTATTCCTAGGACGACTAAGGTCGCTTATTACCCGCCGCGTAGTTATCGCTTAATAGCAGGAAAAGCTCCACGACCTAGCTAAGCCCTTTCTTCTTAGAACACGGGTTCCACGTCGACCCTATCTAAATCCATGACCTGATACCTGTATACCCGAAGGAAGCCGCCGCTTATAACCTACTAAGTCGCTTATAGGGGGCTATAGAGTTTATATAGATAGCTATAGCCTCGAAGTAATTATAGGATAAGAAATCCGCGAATAAATAGCGACTCCCTGCTAAACGCTTTAAGGTAGGAGACCTCGCCTAGCTTTCTATAGCTAATTATTCTACGCCTAGACCTTTAAAGAAGCTAAGCTAGCTATATTAAAAGTATAGAGTAACGAAAATAATTAACTCCTATATTATCGAGTTAGATATACCCTTAGGAATATATCCCCGTTTCCACGCTAATATCATAAAGCGAGCTAGCTATAACCCCCTCCCTAGATAAGTCGTAATTAACCTATAGCCTAAACCGATCCGGGACGCCCTTTATAATAATAAAGAGTAGGTGGTAAAAAGTATCTTATACGTATAGAATAAGCGGTAAGGGCGTAGCGTATAATATAAAGTATTAGTACGCTAGGCAGAATATATAAAACCTACTTAGGAACCGTTAAACGCTATAAAGGACACTATGGCGTTAATCGTGTTTAAAGTAAAATACGGCCTAGCTAACACGAATAACGGGCCTCTATAAGACTATACTACGAAGTATACACGAAGATAAGGGGACCTAGATATAAGGGGAGGACGACCCCTAGTCGTAAGTTAATTAAAGGGGGGGAATTTACTAGCCCCCTTACTAGTTCCTAAAAAGGCAGATAATACCTTTATAAAGGACTTTAGTCGGCGGTATTATTACCCGAACCGCCCTTATTACTGTTATTACTATTACCGGTAATAGGATTACCACCTCCCTAAAGGGCGGCGAGAATACCCTCTAGGAGGCGCGTTATCGCGGCCCCCTAACCTCCTAACGGAGGGCCTTTACCTTACGGCGGAGACCCTCGCTATTATTAACGGGGGCGGGGGCGGCGTTAATAGGGGTAACGGCGGTAGCGGAGAGCTCCTCGGATAATAAGGTATAATAGTCGCTACGAGCTAATTTAAAGGCATCGCGGAGCTAGACTAGGGTTAGTAACGACCTTAAAGAAGGTTTAGGAATACTCACGTTATTATTATCTAGATTATGGTGTATAATATAACCCGCTGCTATTATAGGACGGATAAACTTAGCGGCGCCGGGAGGGAGCTAAGGATATTAGTCTTATCTACTTAGCCTATAGATTATAAGTAACTGACTAGGCGGTAGGTATAAGATCCTATAGCGCACTTATAGCACTTAGGCTTCTTATAGGCGGCCCCGGGCCCAGACTAGTTATAACACGTCTAGTTAAACTTTATTTTTATACCCATAATACGATTAGCGTAGGGGCGGTAGAAATCGTTGTAATAATAACCGGGGGGATAAGTCGGGCCGCGCGGTCGCTTACTAGGCGTGCTAGCCTACTAAAGAGTTAGTAAGATCCTCGTAGTAAAGTACTAGGCCTTATTATAAACCTCCTCTTTAGCCGGACGCTTACCGGGATTCGCTATAGCGGCAAGGGCCTTCTCGGCTATACTTTTAACCGATTAATAACGTTCCTCGTTATTAAGACCGGGTTGGGGGGGGGGGGGGGGGGACACGACGTTACCGGCGACTAGCTACTCTTTAACGGTGCCCTCGCGGGCGTAGCGGGCGCTATAGCAGGGAGCGGATATCTAAACGCACTTTATTAGCTATAACCTAACCGGATCGATATAAGGACTTATTAGGAGACTTACGATAATTAATTAAATAGTTAAAAAGATATTAATTATTAAATTAACGAAAAGACTATAAGTATAGAATAACTATGCCGTAAGATAGCGAAGAATAATACGGCCCTAAGCACGGAATAAGCGACGGCGCTTACTACTAAAATAACGTTACAGGTTTATAGAGGAAGAATTAATTACGAATAAAAAACCGGGCAACGCTATATTTATACTATAATATTAAACTACGGAATATAATAGAAGCCTATAAAGCTATTTATTAGGACTCTCTAGGGAGACCTCACATTTCCATAGAGAGACCTTCCACGTGACAATTTTATGGGGCCATGGCAAAGCCATAAAGCCGCTCCAGTACCGTACCTCTTTTTATATACACGCCTAACTATACGTTGTACTGTAGTAGTCTTAGAAGCCTAAAACTGGCCCTTAAGTCATCTGGTACAGGGAAGAAAAGGGGCACCGTAGCCACTAAAGTACTATCTATGGCCGGGCACCGCGGGAATGATCTAAAAAATGTCCCCGTGACTGGAAATGCTAAGTAGTATACAGGTAACTACTTAGCTGTATATACAAATTGTATAGGATACTTAGGGAGCTTCACGGCTTTGTTATGGCCCCACAAAATCCCACGAAGAAGTCACGTGTAAGGTCTCTCTATGGATATATAAGGTCTCCCTAGAGAGTCCCTTATTATAATAGTTTATAAATAAAGAAGAAGGAGTAACTAGGCGTTTTTAATATAAAGGGTAAGCGCTCAGCGTAACGCGGAACACTAGCGACTTAGGAGCGAAGTCGCCGCGAATGCTACACGACTTGAATATATCCGATATAATAGAGGATACACGCCTCCCTCGCGACGCGTTCAGGAAATAATAGGTTCGGCGCTTAGTTATTACGGCCCCGGAGGGGGGGGGGGTGTAATATCACGGGTTAACCCCTCGAAAGTATAGTTCCGGTATGAGGCCCGAACCGCTAATTACCACGCAGAACCGACGCTTAGACCTCACGCTGCCCTTACCGCGGATTCGTATAAACCTAGTAAATCCTATATTTCTCTATAAGCCTTTTCCTTTCCTTTCCTTAATTCTAGCTAATATAATTATTCGGCCTTACTTAGTGCGATTAACCTATAACTAGCCGCTTATACTATTATTCTATCTAGCTATCTGTTTAAGGGTAGAACGCGGTTAATAACCGCCGCTTAATGCTAAGGAGGCTATATAGGGTGGTCTAGAACTTACTAGTAAACAGGGACCTTTAGTCCGAAACGATACTATTAGGTAGGCCGTAGATACTAAAAACATACACTTATAGGATACTAGTAAGGCCTTTAGCTATTAAAGAGCTATTATAGGGGATATAGATCGCGTACCTAGTATATCTATATACTATAACCAGGATAGAATCCCTTTTCTTTCCCTATAAGATTATAGGGGGGAGGCCTATTATAAAGTCTATCGAGATCTCTTAGAACGGCTATTCGGGTATAGGTAAAGGTGCTAGGTACCTAAAGGGCTTATACTAACGCGGCTTAGTCGTCTAATAGATACTATACGTAGGCACGAACTTCTTAACGTCTTATAAGAGGTATTCCTAGTAGTAGGACTCGGAAATCCTCTTAATAGTCCGACCTAACCTATAGTAGCCTATAATAGGTGCGTTATAAAATACCTAGAGGACCTTATCGCGTAAACCTAACTAGTTCGGTATAAAGAGACGGTCCTTAAAGTAGATAGCACCCTGACTATTATAGGACTATAGGTCCGTTAAGTTATCCTTTAATACTAAGGAGATATAAAAGGGATTATCTTTCTAGGCAAAGATAATCTCGTCCTTTAGGCTAGACAGACCCGAGGACTTAGGTATACCTTAGGCTCTTATAAGGCTAATAACAAACTTCTTAGTAAATCCCTTACTAGGCTTTTACCGCTCCGCTTCGAGATCCGCCTAATCTATAGCGACCTACGGCTTTTATAAGAGCCTATCTACGGGGTTCTAAACGCCCGGATAACAATAAATCTTAAAATCAAAGCTTAATAGCTACTTTAGCTAATAGGCATATTAAGGTTTAACTTAAGGCTTATATAGTAGATACCGGTGTTAAGGAGTTAGTTAGCACCTTTACTAGGGTCTAATTATATATTAAATAATAGCGCTATTACCGGAACGCTTCGATAATCGCTATTAGCTTAGTATCTAGTATCGGATAGTTTAGTTCGGGCCCCCTTAGCTTGTTAGATAGGAACGCCATGGGTCGCTAGGTTTAGTCCTTATACTAGCTAATTCTAGCGCCTAGTACGAAGTTAGACGCGTCGGGTTCTATACGAATAGGTAAGACTGGGTTAAAATACTATGACACGGGTACTAACTAGAATAATAATCATAACGTTTTAAAAACGGCCCTTTTTATATCCCCTAACTAGAATATACCTAGTATACCCCCTAACCTTAATAGGTCTATAAAAGGAGCAGTGACCTTAGAGTAGCCTTTAATAAAACGTCGGTAGAAACCGGTAAAACCTAAGAAGACCTAAATCTTCTTAATAAAGGTAGGTTCCTCCTAATCCTTAATAGCCTTAACCCTCTTAGGGTCTATAAAACCACTATTAGGGCTATATATAAAGCCTAAGAACTCGACCTATTATATTTTAAACACGCACTTCTATAGGTTCGCGAATAGGGACTATTTCCTTATGAGCGTAAGGATCTCCTTAATATATATAAGATAGGTACTAAGTTCCTTACTATAGGTTAGGATATCGTTTAGGTATATAATATAGATAGTATTAACGAGACCCTTTAAGACTTTATTAATATAATACTAAAAACTAGCAGGGGTATTATATAGACTAAAGGGTATTACTAAGTACTTAAAGTATCCGTACTTAGTGCTAAAAGCCGTTTTCTACTCGTCCCTATCTTAAATTCTTAAGCTATAGTAGGCGTCCTTAAGATCTAATTTAGTATAAACCGTGGAGAACGCGAGGCGGTTAAGGACTTTGTGTATTAGGGGGAGCGGGGTATAGTCTTTACGTGTAACCTTATTAAGACCTTAATAGTCTATATATAAACGTAGCTATCCACCCTTCTTTAGTATAAATAGGATCAGGGCGCGTATAAAGCTTATAGATAGGCGAATCCACTATTTAGCTATAGCCTCCTTAATATAGTCTTAAAGGACAGCTAGTTCTTACGTAGCTAGGGGGTAGATAAGCCGAATAGGGGTGACGTACCTTCTTTTATCTTACTTATATAATCCTAATATTAGTAGGCGGGTAAACGGCTAGCCTTTATAATATCGAAAATATCTAAAAACTCTTAGTACTACTTAGAGATAATATTCCCTAACTCGTCCTTATTAAGTAACTCTTAATACGGCCCGGGATTAAGATATTCTAGGATCCCTTTATTTAGTTAGGTTGGCTTAGGGGGTATTAGGGGTATAGGTTACGACGGGTCTAATTAGATAATAAGGATTAAAGGACTATTAGGTACCGTGTCCTTTTTTTCCTTAGTAGTATTCCACTTTATACTAATAACTTAGCCGATACGGGGGGCACCGGACTTTATAAGGCGGATAATAAGCTATATATACTCCTTCGCCTTCTTTAACTCTCTTCGACCCGGGATGCCTTAAAGGTCCTCTTACTAAAAGCGATATATCTATTCGCCGGACAGGAAAAAGGTAACGGGGTTATATTCTACTAACCAGGGTATACCGATAATAACTTAGGACCTATTAGGGTCTATATCTAATACCTTAAATTTAATCGGATATATCCGGGTCCGGTCCTAACTATTTATAACCTTATTATATATCTTAAAGGACCTAATAAACTACACGTTAACCCTAAGGATAACCTACTTAAGTCGCTTTAGTGATCCTAGGGGACCGTAGTCGGGAGGCAGGGCCCTTTAGTCGATTAGGTTAACCTTAGCACCTTTATTAAGCTTAGCGCCCCGGCAGCTCTATCCGCTACTTAACCGTAACTCTATCTTCGCCTTAATCGCGCCCTTACTAGTAAAGAACGGCTAAGACGGCGGCCTTTCCTAGGCCTAAGCCTATTTAATAACGGGGTTCCTTATATAAACCGGTAGGTTATTCGGGTTCTAACTAGCGGAGTATCCTAATAACTAACCTAACTTAGAGGGTTCCTTCGGGTATTCGTTCCGGTAATAACCCCTTTTATTATAGCTAACGTATATAACGCCGTTATAGTAGCGCGTTTTAGGAGCCCGGGGGCTTTTATATTATCTACTTCTATTAATTCTATAAAGCCTTAGGGAGGTATAAAGGGTTAAATATATATAGTATAGGCCCTATTAGGGGCCTTATTACGCCCACGTTTCTTATTATAAGGCTACCTTAGGCGATTGTTCCAGGGTATCTTTTCTGTATTCTTATATAAAAGAGTAGTCTCTGTTTATTAGGCTACGATACCTAACGCCTTATTATCGGTGGGAATACCGGCGACCACGATTTAGTTCTATAGTGGCTTATTTAGCTTTACTAAGATTAACTATATATGCTATTTATTAGGGAAGGGTAGGGATACCTTATTAAATAACGAGTCTAGCCTATTAATAAACTTAGCGTAGGTCTAATTAGGTTGCTATATAATCTAGTCCAAGAATAGCTTCTTTATTATAGATACTTTATAGGTTTTATTATTAATTAACTACTTAGTAAAGAAGGTCTTAAGGTCCTCCTAGGTAGCCCCTTTAGTCTTCTTATAAACACGCCTATAATAGGTATATTATCGGGATTTTATAATCTTTAGTAGTAGGGTAGAGGTAAGATAAACCTTCTTTGTTTTAAACGGCTTAACCGTATTAAGTATAAAGCGCTCCTTAATTTCTTCGATAAACGTCTAGAACTGGTTATAGGACTACCCGTCCTATTTAAGGAGCTTCTACGGAACCTTATACTACCTTTTACGGAAGCCCCCTTAGGGGATACGCTTAGAGGTATCGGGGTCCTTTCGTTATTAAAGGGTAAGGAGGCGCTTCCCCTTCTTTTCGCGCGCTTAGCGATCCTTATAGTGCGTAATTAGGAAGTTAAGTTCCGCCGATAATAGAATACCGGGGGGGCGGGTTTTAAGGTTTTTAATATCGAATAAGGGTTTTATACGGATAACTTAGGGGGTCCCTTAATCGAGTAGTAGTTCTATTATAGGATCACGAGTATCCAGGTTAGCTTATCCGCGAATCTCGAAATCGGGGTTACTATTTTTATCCTCTGACTTAGGCGTAAGGGATTACTCGCGATTAGCGCCTAATAGCCCGGCTTCGGCTCCTTTAATAGCGGGGGAAATATCCCGGGTACGAATAGGGGCAGTGCGCTTAGAGGGTATCTTAGGTATTAGTTAGGGGTAATAATAGGATTTAAAAAGTAACTAGTCTTTTAAACTCTTAATAGTCGTTATACCCGTAAACGGTTAGAATAAATAAAACATTATAGGTTTTATATAAAGAGTAAAGAGAGTCGTTAAGACTATAATAAGAATAGGTTATAAAGCTAACCTTAGAGAGGGCATAATTATAAGATTATTCGTTAAGCCCTTTTAACTTAGGACTTAACAGGAAATACCCTACTTAAGAATAGGTAACTATCCTTCCTAGGATCGATATATAATAACCTAAGGCTCTAAGACTATAGGGCTTAGGCCAGCTTAATAATTCTAAAATATAACTCGGTTGTAAATATCCCTGGGGTTAACCTTAGGCCCGGTTCCGGGTTCTTAACACATTCCTTAACGTCTATAAGTCCTATTCGATCCCCTTAAATGGAATATCCCTGATATATACTAGGGCTATACGGCCAGTAGGGCTTCTGTTCTTATTAGTTAGAGATTAGATAGTGTTATTCTTTATATACTAGTTGCGCCTTCTAATGGAGTTCCCGTTATTAAGGGGGACGGCTCTTTAGCTCTAGCCTATCTCCGCCGTGAGGCTAAATAAGCCCCTTTATTTCTTTTAATAGATTGAGCTACGAGTAGTAGACTATACGCGCGGAAGAGAGGAAAATCAATTAAATAGCTGTTGAATTCGTAGATCCGTAGGATTACTGCTAGTTTCGCGAACGTGTAAAGAACTGACTTCTGGGATTTCTTTCTGGATCCGGGGCTGGTAAAAGACCTTGAAAGATTGGGTGGCGACTGTTACGTTAATAGCCTACGCGATGGTTATCACGTCACGTTGTTAGCTTAAGTAATAACTATAATATCGTATTTACGATACATAGTGTATCTATATAATATATATTATGAGCTAAGTATATATACGCGTATAATACGTGTAGTATTATAGTATAGGTTTAGCTAGTTATAAAGTAGACGTCTAGTTATATAGCTATAGCTATATATTATTTATTTTGACTTAGATATTATTCTTATAATTATTACTTATTATAAGTATTATATTAATTATTTCTTTAGAGCTCGCCGGGCTTAGGTCTTTTAACTCTCTTTATTTCCTTTAAGGCTAAGCGAAGGATTTCTAACGCTCTTTAACGGTTTTCGAATTCCCCTACTAGATCCAGAGCTTCTATTACGTCTACTAGTATCTCTACGTTCTATTAGTCTAGCTAATCTTTTTATCGGATAAGGTACTTAGTATATAGCGAGCCCCTTCTTTTACGTGTAATCCGTTTATCTAGGATAGCCTTTATCTCGTAATACTTATACAGGTCCTTTCATTACTCTTAGTCCTTATTATATATATTGACGGGTCCTTTATTATCTGGTATCTCCGCGAACCTAATTATTTAGAGTTAAGTAATACTAATAACGGGGTGCACGTTAAGAGTCTTAGGCAGATTCAATCGGTATACTAGCAGCGATACTTACTCGAGGACCTTAAAGGGGCCTATCTATTAAGCGCTAAGCCTATAGCTGGCCTTGGCTAGGAGCGAGTATCCACGGCTAAGGCGGATATATACGCGGTCGCCGGGCTTAAACCGAATATTACGCTATTTCTTATCGTATAGGCGCTTTATATATATCTATACTAGTACGACAATAAGTATTGTATTCTTTTGGAATATCTTCCATACTAACTAGGAATTAATATTACTAATTAAGTTAACCGGACTATTCGTTTTATTACTATATAATATCTTATTTAATATATAGCCGAGTATCTCGTTAAAGGCATTCTTTAGGTTAACCTATATAGGTATAATCACCTTCGGCTATAGAGCGTTTAGGTTATCTGCTAGATATATACGTATCCCGATGTCGATCGTTTAGTTCGTCCTCTCGGAAATACTATTAGTTTAGGGATACTAGGCTGTTAAGAACTTTAGCTTAGTTCTAGCTATCCTTTATAGAGTTATCTAGAAGTCTAATAAGCACCTAGGGTTACGATCCAAGATAATAGGACGGGGAATACCCTAATTACTTATCTAAAGGGCTTAGGGGAGTATAGACGCCTAGTCCTCCGCGGTATAAGTGCTATGCCCAGGGATAAGATAGGAGGCCTTTAAAAGCTTATCTATAGTAGTTAGAAGGGCGTTAAATAAAGGGAAGCCTTCGCGCTACTAAGGTGTCCCTCCGAAGGGCACTTCGGGTAGCCCGATAATAAAGTCTATAGCGATAGTATAGAAAGGGATTAAAGGGCGTTAGGATAGGCTATATCTTAATAGGGGGAGCCTGCCGATCTATTTAGCAGGTGTAATATTTCTTATATTAAGCGATATATAAGTTAACCTCCTTATAGAGTCGTGGGATTATAAAGCGGATGATTAAATCGTATTATATCCGTTTAGCTCCGAAATAATGCTACTTATCGTGAGCGGCCTAGGGGAAATCCTTATATAGGGACAAGGGGATATAAAGGCGTTTTCTCTTATTTAAATCCATCTAGTATGGGAGACTATTATCTACCTTAAAAAGGATCTTAACTAGGAAATTATCGTTAGTGGTTTAGGTAAGGATAAATACTTACTTTAAATCGTTAACGTAAATTTCGATAATCCTTTATCGTATATTATCCTTTATTTAGATTCTATTTATATAGTATATAGCTTAGTCTTCCTAAATCCGGTCTAATTCGCCTAGAGCTTTAGCTAGGGAGCTATTAGTAGTGGGTAGCCGGGATAAAGCGTTAGCTATTATATTAGTCCTACTAAGAATATATTAATAATCTAGCTAGAATTAGCTAAGGAAGTCGTATAAAAGGGTAAGCTTTATATTTAACCTAGTCTTATTGGTGCTAGATAGGATAGTCGACTTTATAATACTGATAATAGCGCTATAGTCCGTAAAGACTATCGTCAGGTTACGATAAGTGGATTAAATAATAATATAGGTTTAATAAACGGCCTATATAAGATAGACAACCTTAAGTTCCGTAGGCTAATACTTCTATTTAGAGGCGTTAAGCCCTTTACTAATATAAAGCACTAGTTATATATCGGTTTTCTTAAAGGTTCCTTTAGTAAGCTATTTAGTCTTATCGGCTAATTAAAAGAGTATAGCGGAGAACCCGTGCTTTTTAAAGGCGTCTAGCTGGATAAAGAGGATCTTAGTAGGGATATAGTAAAGTAGGTAAGCGTTTAAGGTAAAAGCGCTAGTGATATTATATAACGTAGCTAACTCTTTAATAGTAGCCTCAAATATTATACGTTTAGTATACGCTTTATAGGCCTATCCCTTATCTTCCCTAATCTAATAAACCTTAGTAAGAAGGGTTATCTTTTATTACTAAGGGGGATCGATTTAATAAGAGAATAGGAGAGTAAGATAGCAAAGCCACCCTATTATCCCGATTTAACGTTCTAACGACTAAAGAGAAGTCGGAGGGTGGATCTTTAGTAGAGCCTTAGTATACTCTTTAGTATTCGATAGCCTAAGGGCATCGACTCTAAATTCTAAAAGTTAGACTAACGGATATCCAATAAAGGATTTACTAGAAAAGATACTAATCCTTTTTTTACTAAATAGTAAAAGCACCGTATTTAAATACCTAGTATAGTTATCCTTAGTATTGAACGCGATAACGATATTATCGATAAACGCAGAGATAAAGTCTTAGTCCGGGTAAAGAAGCTAGTCTATATAGCGTTAGATATACGCTGGCGAGTTACGGAAGCCTATTAGGGCGACTTTTAGTCGTTTCTATTCTTATAAGGAAATTATAATAAACCGCTCGCGATACGGTTTATAATTAGGGAATTAGTAAGAAAGGCTTAGGTATTAATAACGGATAAAAACCTTTTCCTGCGGAGTCGCTTAATAACCTTATCCTAAAGCGGTCTCAGGTACGGGTCAGAGATACTAACCTTATTCAGAGTATAGAGGTTAACTATTATATAGGCTTTATATTTACTTTTTACCTCTCGCTATATAATAAAAACCAGAGCGCTAAAAGATATTAGGGCTAATATCTATTCTATATAGTCCTAGTCGTGGAGTCTATCTAGAGTCTAGTCTAGAAAGACTCGGTCCTTACGGCTAAGTGGATATATCTTCTAACTAATCCTCTAGGTATACTACCTATTAATTAGGGGAACGCGTATATTATCCTTCTCATTTAGGTCTAGAACGCCTTAGTCCGTCTAAACCTTAGAATAATTCCTGATAATCCTAGTAGAGCGTTATATAAAGCGGGCTCTATGGTTATAGATAGTTACGCGTTCTAGAGTCGCTTTAATCGGGGTGTCCGGGCTCTTAGCGATTCTAAGCTTCCCGCTAATAGGTAAATACCCTTTCAAGATATCGCCTTATCTTTCCGGGCTCGTGGATTTCATAGTGGCCTTTAGTCGTTTTATTAGAATATCGCTTATGTTATCCTACTTTATATTAAAGTATCTATCCGTATAGAAGGGATCCGTATACCCTAGCTTATTACCCAAGGAAATAAGTACCGGCTAGTTACTGGTATTATAGATTAGGACGGATATCTTCTTACTACGGATATAGTTTAGTAAACCCTTAATATCTGGTTCGAATTCAATAGTGTCTAGGGTAACGTTCCGTTTCTTAAATAGGATAAATCCGTATTAATATAGCAGAATAATAACCTGCTTAGCGGCTTTTAGTCGCCGCCTAACTAATAAACGCTTAGCGAAGATATACTATAGGATGATAAGACCTTCTTAGGACCTAATCTGGATAGCGTCTGGCGAGTTAAGGATATCGACTTTATTCGGATAGTTAAATCCCTGCCCGAGGAGTAAGCCGGTTTCTAGCTTAGGAACCACCTTATTCCTTTATTAGAAATAAGTAGGAATAGGACTTCTTATAGTAGAGGGCCTTATTTTTAGACCTTATAAGATATCTTTTAATAAATTAGGCTACATGTAGTAGGCTATACGCGCGGAAAAGAGGAAAATTAAGCAAATAGCTATTAAATTCGTAGATTCTTAGGATTACTGCTTAATACGCGAACGCGTAGTTATGCATATATAAAGGGCCAACTTCTAGGATTTCTTCATGGATCCGGGGCTAGCAAAGGACACTGAAAGATTGGGTGGCGACTATTACGTTAATAGCCTACGCGACGATTATCACGCCACGTTATTAGCTTAAGTAATAACTAAGATATCGTATTTACAATACCTAGTATGTTTATATAATATATATTATAAGCCAAGTATATATACACGTATAATACGTATAGTATTACAGTATAGGTTAAGCTAGTTATAAAGTAAACGTCTAGTAATATAGCTATAACCATATATTATTTATTTTGACTTGGATATTATATATATAATTATCATGATTATTACTTATGATAAGTATAATATTAATACTATCTATACTTAGTATATTATTATCGTACTTAGTGAAGATTATAGTATTTAGGTCTAAATTCGGGTCTATGAGCGGCCTAGTATAGGTAATCGGTACCTCCGTCGGTCTTAGCTTTATCGTCTATAAGGTCCTCGGAACTATTGGACTCCTTTTCGAAATAATAAAGGTTCTTTAGTTCCTCGTCATTCTTATATTCTATATCAGAGACCTTATTATCAATAATAGTGTTTATAGGGTCCCGGAATCACTTTTCGCGAAAGTTCATATTTACGTGTGCTTATTAATTAGACGCGTTATTAGCTAAGAGCTGTTAGCTATATTCGTTTATATAGCGGTTTAGCGTTCCTAGAGCTAAAAGGGCGCGGTTGTTCCCGCGGAATTATCCTAGTTCTAATAAGCGATATTCCGGTAATAATAAATAATAATCCGGTGCTAAGCAATATTATTAAGGCTATAGCAAGCGGCGTAAAGCCGGGCTACCGTATCGATACGGGTACCGGGGAAAGGGTGAATATACCTAGAAGTATTGGTTTGACATCGATATCTATTTAATCCATAGTAGGGTTTATCGGGTAACAAGTACCTCGTAGACCTTATTAGTAGAGTTCTAGCACTATCCTAGTATTATACTCGCTAGGCTATGTATAAAGTCGGTCGCTATAGTTTCTGGTCTAGGGCGGAGAATAGTGTTTATTGGGTTAGCGTCTAAGCGGTCCTATATACGAGCTAAATACTTACCTTTAGACCTAATAGCCGACCTTATTAATCGGATGACTTTACCTATAAACACACGGATATTATAGCGGTTAACTATATCGTCTAGGGTATACCGCTCGCGTCTTAGCTTATGCTCGGCTTCCTTTTAAGGTAGTCGGAACCTTTTTTATAAGGCGGTCTTTTATTCCATAACGGGTATTATCGTATTAAGGTACGAATATTATCTCGTATTATGGCTTATAAACCATACTAAGGCCTCGCCTAATAAATAGCAGGCTAGTCCGCGGGGAAGGGATTTACACTGATAGGCACTTAGGCCGGTATAAGAGTCTATTATATCTATAAAGCGGAAGATATCTATGTAGATTAGTTTAGTTCTTTTAGTCTTAGGATCCTAGTCGGTAGCGAAGTATAAGCGAGGCTTAAAATAGCCTAGGTCGTCGGCCTTAAATCGGTATATCCGAGTAGCACGCTAGCTAAGGATAGCGGGTAAATCCGATTATCGTCTATATAGGTATAGTTCTAGGTAGCTAATATCCGGTGCATTTCTTTGGGGGCCCGCGCTAGAAGGGCCGTATCCGGGGGTATTATTACCCAGAGGGGCTACTGGTTATTATTAGCATTCCGGATTCCTATTATTCCTAGTTTCGATATTCTTTATTTAGTCGCGAGGATAGTATATAAGGTCGGAGGGCGTAGGGCTTATATAATTATCGCGGTAGCTTATAGTATCGGCTTATTAACTTTCCTAGTCGGGGAATAGTATACGGTTACTAGGCGTTAGAGTATAATCGGGTATTCCTTTAGAAGGTTTAGTATACTTTAAAGGAGGGCTTTCCGCTATATTCTTAGGGAAACTACCGACTAGCTATTTAACTATACTTATAACGGGGCGGATTAGAACCGATCCTGATCTTTTAACCTTAATCTTTAGTTCTATTGGGGGAGAATCGTGGCCGGCGGTAAAGAAATGTTAAGTGGGTTATCGCGAAGAGTAAAGAGATAATCCGGATAAAGGCATTTAGTGGTTAGAACGTGATTATACTTAAGTTAATAGGCAGGGGGTGCTAAAGAGTTAAATTAATCGCTAGGCTCCTTATCCTAAGGGCGGTCGATCTTGTTTTATATATATACTAGCTAGCCTTAGTTTAGCGTAAGAGTCTATTCTGCCTAATCGATTACTATCTATTAGCTTATAGCGATAACTCGATTTATGCCCTAGTGCTAACCACGTTATAGCTAGCGTTAAGTTAGGTCCCGGATCGGATACTCCGTAGTTATCCGTAATTCGTGCCGGTCTAGAACCCTATTATGACTTATTATTATCCGATACTTAGGTACCGGAGGTCCGGTACCTAATAGGGCGCCCCGTCTTTATAGTTTCCGTCCCGGAAACCTTAATGCTAGTCTAATATTCCCGTGTCTTCCTCCGACCCGATATACCCTATATTCCCTTTACCCCCGATCCCTCTGATAATTTTAGGGTACGGTTAGTCCGACCAGGGCACTCGGTTATTCCAACTAGGGTCCTATATTGATAGCCGGTGACACCCGCCCGCGTGTTCCGCTTATACCCAGATACTTTTATATCCTATAAGATATCTTATCTTAGCAAGCTTAGACGTTTTGGTGCTAGGCGGAGGTGGGTATATTATAGATGTATATATTATATAAAAAATGCACTTAATAGGTATAAACCTGAGCTACACGCTATAAAAGGTATCTTGACCTGGTATTTCTAAGAAGCCTAGGAAAAACGTCTAAGGCCCGAACGCAGAGATACTCGTGATAGCCGCACGCTTTATATAGGGAAAATTCCGAGGGTCTCTTTTTAAATCGTAACTACGTAATAACTAGTTAGGATACTAACTCTATATTACTTATCTGAGTCTAAGAAATAACTAAATATTATGTCTATAGTATTTTTAAACCCGTATAAGTAGTATTACTACTTGCCTGGATACCCTATTAAGAAATCAGATAGCCGTACGCGGTTCTATTACCACGACCACCCCCCTGTATCTTAGCCTATATATAAGATAACGCACTAAAATGTATATTAGACCTTTATCTCTAATGGAAGAAGCTTAGAAGGACCTTCTTAAAGGGCCCTAATTAACGATTAAGTCGAGCGACCGGGCGGTCCTTTAAAGGACCCTAATTGCCTAATTAAAGGACCCGGATTAACCTAATTAAATCGAGCGACCGGGCGGTCCTTTAAAGGACCGGATTAACCTAATGAAAGGACCGGATTAATCTAATTAACCTGATTAGATTAATTAGCCTAAGCCTAGTTAAACTAAGCGATTGGGACAGACCTAGAAAACGATAATATCTTGGTTATTTAATAGAACCAGCGATCGTTAACTACGATTATCTTTGTGTTCGGAGCTTAGACCTCTCTACGGGAGAGAACACGATAAATAAAATAAAAGCCTCTAATTAGCTAGATTACTAAAACGGACCTATATATACGTACTATACCGGTAATTCTATATAAATCTATTTCCTATACATACTACGCTATACTCCTCTCCCTAGGGTGGTCTAAGCTTGCTAAGATAAAAGATATCCGCTTAATCAATCGTAACGACGATACACTCAGTTGATCGTAGAGGCGATACCGACGATACACTTAATTAATCGTAGCGACGGTCCCGACGATACACTTAATTAATCGTAACAACGATACGCTCAATCGATCATAGCGACGGTCCCGACGATACGCTTAATCGATTGTAGCGACGGTCCCGACAATACACTCAATTGATCGTAACGACGATAACGCTCAATCCATCGTAGCGACGGTCCCGACGATAGACTCAATTAATCGTAACGACGATACGCTCAATCGATCATAGCGACGGTCCCGACAATACACTCAATTAATCGTAGCGACGGTCCACACGATACACTCAATTAATCGTAGTGCCGATACACTTAATTAATCGTAGTAACGCTCAATTCATTATACCTAACAACGATACGCTTAATACTTATCTTAGTAAGCTTAGACCACCCTTAGGAGAGTAGTATAGCATAGTATATAAAGGAAATAGATTCATATAGAATTACCGGTATAGTACGTATATATAGGTCCGTTTTAGTAATTTAGCTAATTAGAGGCTTTTATTTTATTTATCGTGTTCTCTCCCGCAGGGAGGTCTAAGCTCTGAACGTAAAGATAATCGTAGTTAACAATCGCTGGTTCTATTAAATAACCACGATATTATCGTTTTCTAGGTCTACCCCGATCGCTTAGTTTACCTGGCTTAGGCTAATTAATCTAATCAGGTTAATTAGGTTAATCCGGTCCTTTAAGGTCCTTTAGGGTCCTTTAAAGGACCGCCCGGTCGCTTGATTTAATTAGGTTAATCCGGGTCCTTTGATTAGGTAATCCGGTCCTTTAAAGGACCGCCCGGTCGCTTAATTTAATCGTTAATTAGGTCCTTTAAGGTCCTTTAAAGGACCGCCCGGTTACTCGATTTAATTAGATTAATCCGGTCCTTCGATTTAATTAGGTTAATCCGGCCCTTTAAAGGACCGCCCGGTTGCTTAATTTAATTAGGTTAATCCGGGTCCTTTAATTAGGTTAATAAGGCCCTTTAAAGGACCGCCTGGTCGCTTAATTTAATTAGGTTAATCCGGGTCCTTTTATTAGGTTAATCCGGTCCTTTAAAGGACCGCCCGGTCGCTCGATTTAATTAGGTTAATCCGGGTCCTTTAATTAGGTAATTAGGGTCCTTTACAGGACCGCCCGGTCGCTCGACTTAATCGTTAATTAGGGCCCTTTAAGAAGGTCCTTCTAAGCTTCTTCTATTAGAGATAAAGGTCTAACATACATTTTAGTGCGTTATCTTATATATAGGCTAAGATAGAGGGGGTGGTCGTGGTAATAGAACCGCGTACAGCTATCTGATTTCTTAATAGGGTATCCAGGCAGGCAATAATACTACTTATACGGGTTTAAAAATACCATAGATTTAATATTCAGTTATTTCTTAGACTTAGATAAGTAATATAGAGTTAATATCTTAACTAGTTATTATGTGGTTATAATTTAAAATAAGACCCTCGAAACTTTCCCTATATAAAGCGTGCGGCTATTACGACTAGCTTTATATTCGGGCCTTAGACGTTTTTCCTAGCCTTATTAGAAATACCAGGTTAATATACCTTGTATAGCGTGTGGCTTAGGTTTATACCTATTAAGTGTATTTTTTATATAATATATATATCTATAATATACCCGCCTCCGCCTAGGACCAAAACGTCTAAGCTTCCTACGATAAGCTTAATGCGTGTCTATAAGTATCTAGGTATAAAAAGACGTCGTGGCGGCTAGCGTTAGGTGTTGTTACTACTGCCCTAGTCGGAATAACCAAGTGCCCTAGTCGGACTAACCGTACCCTAATTTTATCGTGACTTTAACTTAATTTACTTATTAAGTTTCCTGATATACACTAACCATATATATCTCTGGCCAGCTAGTACTATAGGACCTATAAGAGGATTTAAGTTAAGTAACCTTAGGGTATAGTAAATAGTATATAAATAGGATAGATTCTTTTAAGGAGAGGGCGAGGTTCTGGTCGTGTATATCTACGGGGGTACCTTAGACTATCTAAGGCTAGGCGCTATACTAGGTATAGTGGTGGGCCGGTGCTGGCACCGGTCTAGCGTTATACTGGTTTAGTGCTAGTCTAGGGCTAGTATTAATCTAGCGCTATACGGGTTTAGTGCCCGTATAGTGCTAGCGCTAATCTGGAGCTATATAGTTTTAGGTCCTGGTATAGTGCCGGATAGTGGTGCGTAGTATATGCCCCGGGAGAGATAAAGCCCTGTGTCCCACGGGCTTCGCCGCCCCTTAAGGTCTATAACGTCTAACTTAGACTCGGCTTAGCCGATTATTATACTAGTAATAAGTGGTAGACGTAGTTATAATTCTTTATTTTTATCTAAGGCTAAATAAATAAAAAAAACTATAGTATAGAATAGCGCTTTATAGCGTGTGTTCCTAACTCCGTTAGGTTCCGTTTATAACGCTAGTAATTATATCTGGCTACCCGTCCCTCCGTCGTATATTTGCTAACCCGGGACTTAATATAAATAAAAGAAAATAACCGAATAAAGACCGCGAGTATCCGTCCCCTTTTACTCTATTATAGTATCTTAACCTCCGGGGCGTCCGGCTTTATACTAGGTAAGCCCTAGTCTTATATAGGCAGTCCGAGAATCGTGGCGGCCTTTTTAGGCGAAATCTTATTTAGGTGTATTTATAGCTTATTATCTACTAGATTATATAACGCTAAGATCCCCTTATAGCCGTTTCTTTGGTAGTGGTTATAGATAGCTACGGTGTGGTGAATAAGGTCCGTGACTAATTAGGTATTAGTGGTTAATCAGTTAGATATAGTCTTTTACTTAGCTATGTCTAATTCCTTATTACTCTTTAATGTAGCTATTAGTATATATAGTTCTATACGCTATATTATAACTAAAAAGGGTAGGTCGGCTACTTACTATACGTTATGCTACGCTACGTGGTCCTTAATAAACTATATCACGAGCTTAGTGGTTAGTAGTAGGACGATAATAGCGTGGTGGCGCTAGGTAATAATAGCTAGTGTTTAGTTAATAATCTTAATATCCGTGCATCGCGCCTAAGTATTAAGGTCCTTAAGCCTTAAGGCGAATGCTTTAGCTCCCTGTACCTAGATCTTATCTTCTCTATGCCGGGTAAAGAGTATCTTTCTGGCTGGCCCTATAGGGCCTGCTTTATCGCGGGGTCTCTTCCTGGATATAGTGGTGCCGCTAGGCGTGCTAGGTCCGGTACTAACCGGGGATAGCTATAGGCTCGTTTACGCTAAGATATCTATAACTAAGCGAATAGCGGGGGTGGATCGTTCCTTAAGCGTCTAAATATACTCCTTAGTAACCGAGGCGTGATACGCGATATATTCGCGGTATTCTTTAGTCGCCGCGATAAACGAATCTAAGTTAATATTTCTATCGTTAAGCTTATTAATAGCGTCCACTAATATAAGGCTAATACTATTAGTTTTATTAATCTTATTAATTATTTTGGCCGATAGATTAGCTCCTCGGAGCGCTAGGCTTTAGCGGCTAGTAGGCGTATTAGTAACGCGTATTAGTGAGCCTGTCTCCGTTACGGTGAGTCGACTGGCTTAGCGGGCCGAGCCGTGTAAAAATTGGCTATTAGGGCCGCGGGGGGTATTATAACGTGCTATAGCGAGATACTCTTTAAATAATTAACCGTACTATTATTAATAAGCGATAGTGCTAGCGTTATCTAGTAGGAATTAGAGTTAGGGGAATTCGAGTATGATTTCCCTGGCTTTGGCTTTAGTGATACACCGGTTAGCTAGTTCTTTTAGTGCAAAGACCGTGCGGTCTAGGCGCCTATTCTAGGGGTTATCGTACCCCGCGTCTAATACTTTTTTACGGTAACGTTTAACGATGGCCTTATAGTCGTTACACCACTACTTAAACGCGGGCCCGGCGGTGGTTAGGTGGTAAGACACGTAATTCTTATCGCTAAACAGGGTGATGGCTTTAAAATGTCCCTTAAATATTAGGCCCGACCCGTTATGGCCGTTTCTAAACTAACGTGTGAACTCCTCTCGGAGATCCTGGTCCTTGGACCTATAGACGTCTATAGGGTATACGATAATATAAAAATTTATAATAGGAGGTATTAACTGGTATAGTAATAGATTAAGGCTTAGGTGCTCTGGCTAGGATATACTAGGGATAGTGCTAAATAGAGGATTATATTCGGGGGAATAGCTCTTATTAACTCTAGTATAGCGTGTTATGGGTAATAGAGATAGGCGAGATAGCTGAATATAGGATAGTGATAGAGGGGTAATAGTAAAGGTATTACTAAGCAGATTCTTAGTTAAGATAGTTATTATAATCTCTTGGCTATGAGTAGAGGATAGAGGGAAGTGGTAAGGCTATAGGCGGCTAAGAGAATTCTTTTATTTTCTAGCTAGCTATACTAATTTACGTATACGCTAGGGCTATATAGCCGGTAAGGCTTCTATTCTTATTAGTTCCAGATTAGACGGTGTTATTCTTTTTATACCGGTTAGGCCTTCTAAAAGAGTGTTCGTTATTAAAGGAGATATTCTTTTAGCTTTAGCCTAGCCCCGCTATAAGGCTAAATAGGTCCTTTTAGTTCTTTAGAGCTCGCCGGGTTCGGATCTTTTAACCTCCTTTATTCCTTTTAACGCCGAATAAAGCACCTCTAAAGCTCTTTAACGTTCTTCGAATGCCTTTACTAAATCCGGAGCTTCTATTACGTTTACCGGTATCTAGACGTTCCACTAGTCCGGCTAGTCCTTTTATCGAATAAGGTACTCGGTATATAGCTTGCCTTTTCCCCTATAAGTAATCCGTTTATCTAGGATAGCTTTAATCTTATAATGCTTATATAGGTCCCGCTATTACTCTTAGTCCCCGTCTTATACGTCGATAGGTTCTTTAGTTTTAGGTGTTTCCGCGAATCTAACTATTTAGAGTTAAGTAATACTAATAATAGGGTGTATATTAAGAGTCTTAGGCAGATCTAATCGGTATACTAGCGGCGATACTTACTTAAGGACCTTAAAGGGGCCTATCCATTAAGCGCGAAGCTTAGGGCTGGCTTTGCCTAGGAGCGAGTAGCCGTGGCTAAGGCGGATATATACGCGGTTACTAGGCTAGAACCGAATATTACGCCGTTTCTTATTATATAGGCGTTTTATATATATCTAAGCTATTACGATAATAAGTTTTATATCCTCCTGGAATATCTTATATACGAACTTAGGATTAATATTACCGATTAGGTCGAGTAGGCTATTCGTTTTAGTACCGTATAGTATCTTATTTAGTATATAGTTAAGCGTCTTATTAAAGGCGTTATTTAGGTTTAACTAAAGAGGTATAATCACCTTTAGCTATAGGGCGTTTAGGCTATCCGCTAGGTATATACGTATCCTGATCTTAACGGTTTAATTCTTCCTTTTAGAAATACTATCGGTTTAGGGATACTAGGCTATTAAGACCTTTAGCTTAGTTCCGGCTAGCTTTTATAGAGTTATCTAGAAGTCTAATAAGAACTTAGGAACTTAGTCCGAGATAATAGCGCGGGGGATACCCTAGTTACCTATCTAAAGGGCTTAAAAGAGTATAGACGCTTAGTCCTTAGCGGTGTAGGTGCTATAGCTAGGGATAAGCAGGGAGGCCTTTAAGAACTTATCCGTGATAGTTAGAAGCGTATCGAATAAAGGGAAGCCTTCGCGCTATTAAGGTGTCCTTATAGAGGGCACCTCGGGTAGTCCGATAATAAAGTCTATAGCGATAATATAGAAAGGGATTAGGGGCGTTAGGGTAGGCTATATCTCGTTAAGGGGAGCCTGCCGATCCGTTTAGTAGGTACGATATATCTTATATTAAGCGATATATAAGTTAACCTCCTTATAGAGTTATAGGATTATAAAGCAGGTAACTAAATTATACTATATCCGTTTAGCTCCGAAATAATACCGGTTATTATAGGCGGCCTATAGGAATTCCTTATATAGGGAGAAGGGGATATAAAGGCGCTTTTTTTTATTTAAGTCTACCTAGTATAGGAGACTATTATCCACCTTAAAAGGGATCTAAACTAATAAGTTATAGTTAATAGTCTAGGTAAGGATAAGTACCTACTTTAAGTCGTTAGTATATCCTTCGATAATCCTTTATCGTATATTATCCTTTATTTAGATTTCGCTAATATAGTATATAGCCTAGTCTTCCTAAATCCGGTCTAATTCCCCTAGGCCTTTAGCCGGGGGGTTATCGGTGGTAGGTAGCCGGGATAAAGTATCGGCTATTATATTCGTTTTACTAGGGATATATCGATAATCTAATTAGAATTAGCTAAGAAACTTAGAGGAGAGGGTAAGCCTTATATTTAGCCTAGTCTTATTAATACTAAATAGGATTATTAACTTTATAATACCGATAATGGCGGTATAGTCTATAAGGACTATAGTCGGGTTACGATAAGCGGACTAAATAATAGTACGGGTCTTATAAACGGCCTATACTAGGCAGGTAACCTTAAGTTTCGTGGGCCAGTACTTTTCTTTAGCGGCGTTAAACCCCTTATTAATATAAAGCACTAGTCGAATATCGGTTTTCTTTAAGGTTCCTTTAATAAGCTATTTAGTCTTATTAACTAACTAAAAAAGTATAGCGGAGAACCCGTGCTTTTTAAAGGCGTCTAGCTAGATAAAGAGGATCTTAGTAGGGATATAGTGGAATAGGTAAGTATCCTAGGTAAAAGCGCCGGTAATATCGTGGAATATAGATAACTCTTTAGTAATAGCCTTAAATATTATATATCTAGTATATGCCTTATAGGCCTATCCCTTATCTTTCCTGATTTAACGAGCCTCGGCGAGAAGGGTTGTTTTCTATTACTAGAGGGGAGCGATTTAATAGGAGAATCGGGGAATAAGATAGTAAAGCCACCCTATTATCCCGATCTAACGTTCTAAGGATTAAAGAGAAGTCGGAGGGCGAATCTTTTATAGAGCCTTAGTATATTATTTAGTATTCGATAACCCGAGGGCGTTAACCTTAAATCCTAGTAGTTAAACTAATAGATATCTAATAAAGGACTTATCGGGGAAGATACTAATCCTTTTTTTACTAAATAGGGAGAGCACTATATTTAAGTGCTTAGTATAATCGTCCTTAGTATCCGACGCGATAATAATATTATCGATAAAGGCGGAGATAAAGTCCTAGTATAGGCGAAGGAGCTAGTCTATATAGCGTTAGATATACGCGGGCGAGTTACGGAAGCCTATTAGGGCGACCTTTAGTTATTCCTATCCCCGCTAAGAGATAATAGTGAACCGCTTACGGTATGGTTCGTATATAGGGAACTAGTAGAAGAAAGCCTAGGCGTTAATAACGGAGATAAACCTTTTGCCTCGGAGTCGCTTAATAACCTTATCCTAGAGCGGTATCGGGTATATATCTAGGATAGTAACCTTATTTAGGGTATAAAGGTCGACTATTATATAGCCTTTATATTTACTTTTTACCTCTCGCTATATAATAAAAACCGGAGCACTAAAAGGCTTTAGTACTAACGTTTATTCTGTACGGTCCTAATTATCGAGTCTATCTAGGGTCTAGTCTAGAAAGGCTTAGTCCTTATAGCGAAGCGGATATAGCTTCTAGCTAATCCTTTAGGTATACTACCCGTCGATTAAGGGGACGCGTATATAGTCCTTTATATCTATATTAATAACGCCTTAGTCCGTCTAAACCTTAAGGTAGTTACTAATAATCCTAGTAAAGCGCCGTATAAAGCGGGGTCCGTGGTTATAAATAATCACGCCTTCTAGAGTCGCTTTAGTTAAGGTATCTAGGCTTTTAGCGATTCTAAGCTTCCCGCTAATAGGTAAATACCCTATAAAGATATTGCCTTATCCTTCCGGACTTAGGGACTTCTCGGCGGCCTTTAGTCGTTTTATTAGAATATCGCGGGCTTTATCTTACTTTATATTAAAATATCCGTTAGCGTAGAAGGGATCTATATACCCTAGCTTATTACCCCGGGAAATAAGTAGCGGCCGGTCGCTAGCGTTATAGATTAGGACGGATATCCCTTCGCTAAGGATATAGTTTAATAAACTCTTAATATCCGGTTAGAATTCTATAGAGTCTAAGGTTATATTCCGTTCCTTAAATAGGACGAATCCGTACTAATACGGCGGAATAATAACCTTTTTAGCGGCTTTAAATCGGCGCCTAACTAATAAACGTTAAGTAAAGATATATACCGGGATAATAAGACCTTTATAGGACCTAATCTAGATAGCGTCCTGCGAGTTAAGAATATCGACCTTATTCGGATAGTTAAATTCCTTCCCGAGGAGTAAACTGGCTTTTAGCTTAGGAACCACCTAAGCCTTTACGTATAGCCGTCCGACTCAGGGCTAACTATCTACTATGCCTTATACTAATAAGGTAAATAAAGTCTATCTAATAGTATCCGAAGCACTTACGCCGCGAAGCGTAAATCTCTTAGACGTATCGACTTCTATATCGGGGAGGTAAGGGAGGAGGTGCTAGCTTATAATATATTAGAAGGCACCGGAATTAATATAAGCTTTAAATCGAGAGCTATCTAGGGTTATATAAACTTAGACCCTTATATATATATAACCGTATAGGCCGGCTACTAGGTTTATTACTTCCTATAAAGCGCTTTTAATTAACGGGGAGTCCTAATCGCCTTATTCCCCTATTAGGAATAGGTAGGAACAGGACTTCTTATAACGGAGGGCCTTATTATTAGATCTTATTAGCTATCTATACCTAGTATATTATTATCGTACCTAATAAAGATTATAGTATTTAGGTACGAATCCGGGTTTATCGGCGACCTAGTATAGTTAATTACTATATTTATCGGTCTCGGCTTTATTATCTACGAGGTCCTCGGAACTATTAGACTCCTTTTCGAAATAGTATACGTCCTCTGGTTCCTTATTATTCTTATATCCTTTATTAGAGACCTTATCGTTAATAACGGTGTTTACTAGATCCTTAAATCGTTCCCGGCGAAAGTTCCGGTTTCCGCGCGCTAGTTAATTAAATATATTATTAACTAAGAGCCATTAGCCGTGTTTATTTATATAGCGGTTTGGCGTTCCTAGGGCTAGTAGGGCCCGGTTACTCTAGCGGAATTATCCTGGTCCTAGTCCTAGCGAGCGATATTCCGGAAATAGCGGATAATAGTCCGGCGCTAAGGAGCGTTATTCGGGCTACGGTAAGCGGCGTGGAGCCGGGCTATTATACCGATCCGGGTATTAGGGAAAGGGCGAGTATACCTAAGAAGATTAGTTTAAGGTTAATATCTATTCTATCCGTGGCAGGGTTTATCGAGTAATAAGTACCTTCTAGGCTTTATTAGTATAATTCCGGTACTATCCTAGTATTATATTAGCTAGGCTATTTATAAAGTTAGTTATTATAGTCTCCGGTCCGGGATAAGGAATAGTATTTATTAGGTTAGTGTTTAAGCGATCCTATATAAGGGCTAAATACTTACTTTTAGGTTTATTAGCCGCCTTCGTTAATCGGATTACCTTATCTATAAAGATATAGATATTATAGCGGGTAACTATATTATTTAGGGTATATCGCTTATATCTTAGCTTATACTCGGCTTTTTTTTAAGGTAGTTAGAACCTTTCCTATAAGGCGGTCTTTTATTCCGTAACGGTGGCTATTATAGTAAGGTATAAACGTCGTCCCTTATTAAGGCTTATAAACTATACGGATACCTCGCCTAATAGATAGCGGGCTAGTCCGCGGGGAAGGGACTTATAGTGCTAGGCACTTAGGCTAGTATACTAGTCTATTATATTAGTAAAGCGGAAGATATCTATATAGATTAGTTTAGTTCCTTTAGTTTTAAGATCCTAGTCGGTAACGAAGTATAAGAGAGGCTTAAAGTAGCCTAGGTTATTAGCCTTAAACCGGTACGTCCGGTTATCGCGCTAGCCAAGGATAGTAAGTAAATCCGACTATTATATATATAGGTATAGTTCCGGGTAGCTAGCGCCTAGTATATTCCCTAGGGGAGGACCTGCCCCGGAGGGATTATATCCGGGGGGATTATTACCTAGAGGGGCTACCCGGTGCTATTAGCGTTCCGGATTCCTACCGTTCCCGGACCTAATATCCTACGTCTTATCGCGAGGGTAGTATATAATATTAGAGGGTATAGGGCTTATACGCTTATCGCGGTTACTTATAGTATCGGCTTAGTAACTTTCCTAGTTAGAGAATAGTGTATAGTCGTTAGGCGTTAGGGTATAGTCGGGTATTCCTTTAGATAGTTTAGCGAACTTTAGAGAAGGGCCTTCCGCTATATTTTCGGGGAAACTTCTAATTAGCCGTTCGACTATACTTATAGCGGGGCGGATTAGAAGCGATTCCGATCCCTTAACTATAATCTTTAGTTCTACCGGCGAAGAATCGTGGCCGGCGGTAAAGGGGGCTAGCTCCTTTCCTTTTATTACGCTACTACGGGGTATAACTATAGACTCGTAAAGGTCGATATACTCGGGTTCTTTTTTTAGCTAATTATAGAGTATCTTTATAAGAAAGTCGTGATAGGTAACCCACTTAGAAGGATAGGTTAGCTAAGGAGGTAGGATAGCTTTAGAGACTTTTCCTTTAGAGATTATAGTATAGCTAGCTCTACCGGTGCTAAGAAGGTTCCCTGCTTACTCGGCTATAAAGAGGAGTAGCCGATATTCGGGTATAAGAACCTTTTCGGCTATATCTACATAGGCGTTCGCTATTACGGCGAGGGGATATACGCCTTTTAGATCCCGTGGCGTAGGGGGAGAGTCTAGGAGAACGGGGTAAGGAGCGTCGGTTATTATTAAGCGGGTTTTATAATAACACTATTTAGTATTTAATAGGTTATTTTAGATACGGGCCTATTAGATAACTAATACTCGTGGACTCTTATACTTATTACTTACTCGCCTAGTCCTAATAAAGGGGAGGCGCTTTATTTAATAGACTATAGGTAACCGGTACCGCTTTAGCTACGTGTTCACTTAGTGCGTTATATATAGCTATTTAACTAAATAGAGGTTTAGTATATAGACCTTTACACTTTATACTAAAGGGCTAGTATATAGTAAGAGGCGCGTAGGTAAGCAGTTCCTTATCGGCACTATTAGGCTATAGCTTAAGAATCGCTACTTATCGCCTAATCCTATTTAAGGGGAGGCACTTTATTAATAATAGATAGTTACTTACCCTAGGATTATATAACTAGAATAGTCTATACGGTTATTTAATAGGATCGGTACGCGAACCTTACTAAGATCGAATAATCTTATTTTAGTTACTACTATTTAATATATACTAACCGTATATATCTCTGGCTAGCTAGTATTATAGGACCTATAAGAGAATTTAAGTTAGGTAACCTTAGGGTATAGTAAATAATATATAAATAGGATAGATTCTCTTAAAGAGAGGGCGAGGTTCTGGTCGTGTATATCTATAGGGGAACCTTAGACTATCTAAGGCTAGGCGCTATACTAGGTATAGTGCTAGGACGGTGCTAGCACCGGTCTAGCGCTATACTGGTTTAATGCTAGTATAGGGCTAGCACTAATCTAGTGCTATACGGGTTTAGCGCCCGTATAGTACTGGCACTAATCTAGAGCTATATGGTTTTAGGTCCTGGTATAGTGCCGGACAGTGGTGCATAGTATTTCCTCCTTTTAATCTCCTATTCCAGGATATTATCCTTAGTGGTGATGCTATTCCGGTTATAATATAACCCTTTACCGACCGCTTTATTATTCCATATCCCTTTAGTAAGGCTAGTCCGCGACTGCCTTTATAGTAATACTAGGGTAGTCGTTCCTTCTAATTATAGGGTCGCCTTTATTATTCTTTCTGTATAAGTGAAATATAAGATTAGTCCTACCTAACCTTATAGATATCTTATTCTATTTTTCCTATAATCCCGTTTTTATTATTTTCCTTTTTTACCCTATTCTAAGTAACTTTATCGGATTAGCTACTAAGCCCTATAAGTGATTCTACGCTACCCTATAATAGAGTTACGACTAGCGGGCGATAGATTTATATAGATTTATTCTTCCTATTAGTCCTACGGCGTGTCTTATTACTAACCTCGATTTTTTATTCTAGCCTTATTCTTTTACTACAGCTATCTTAACTTTAAACTATTATAAGTTCTTCCCTTATCGTTTAACGCGTAGTTAAAGCATAGGCTAACTACCGTTATAGTATCGTCTATTCACTATAGCTGCTAAGAGTAATAAGAGACGCGCCGTTATAGGTAGTAATAGTATAGGTAGGACTCCTAGTAAATGTTAAAAGAAAGCCGCCGCTATTAACGTGCCGCCTACCGCCGCCGCTAAACTTATTAATATAAGCGAAGGCGAGGGCCTTTATGCCCTATACCTACGGTACGCCGGCTACCTAGCTAACTTAGACTTAAAGGAGGGGGTTACTATCTTATATAAGTCGTGCCGACATAGCGCTAGTACGTATTCTATTATTAGCCTATATTTAACTCCTTATTTACCTATCTTCTTAGAGAAATCAGCGAAATATCACTATTACTAAGCTAATAGTAATTGTTTATGCCTTAATATAGGCTTATACTCCCTCCGCTATAAACCGCTCCGTGGTCCCTTCTATACTAACCGTCTCCTAGTTACCGATAACGGGTAAGGCCGCTATTAAAGTTTTATAGGATATTCTAAAGGCCGCTAAGACGTGACCCGGCGGGTTTAAGTAAGCCCGTGTTATAAGTATATTCTATCCTATATTTAATTATATACTAATAGCTATAATAGGACGCTACGCTCTAAGCTTAGTAAATCTTAAAAGTCACTATAAGTAAGTATAAGGCCGAGACTAGCTATGGATCCGGTAAGGCGTGCGGGCTAAAGGGCGCGATAATAAAGAGATTACCGCCGCTAAACAGGATACCCTAAAGCGGGTCGTAGCCTTATTAGAGGAAATATCGGCCTCCCTCAAGGCCTAGAAAGAGATCCTAGATCTATTAAAGAAGTTCCTAGGGGTTTAAAATGATATTATTACTATAGGATCGGTGACCGGTCCTATCGTAAATAGTAATACCGGGGCAATACTCCTTAACCTAGGCGCCGGTAACGGCGTCTATAGCACGCCTACCCTAGGACCGTTATCTGCCTAGAAGAAGGGTAAGGCTAAGAAGAAGGCGACCCTTATTCTAGTCGAGGATAATACTATAACTAATAATAGCGATGAATATAAAGGTAGAGATACCCCCACGCCTATTATATCGACTCCTCCTCCTCCTCCTCGCCCTTCCACTAATACGATAGCGTAGGAGCTTAATAATAAGCTATAGCTAAGTCTTACCGGCCTTATAGCTAACTAATCCTCCTTTTTCTTTTCTTTTTTTAGAAGGGAATTTTATTCCTTTTTAAAAAAAAATAAAAAAATCCTTTTAAGGCACTCCGTGTATCCTTACTCTACTATTATATCATCCCGATCTAGTCCCCGCTATACTATAGTTATCGCTAGAATATATACAAAATGTTTATTAATTCGCCCCGCTAGTTTACTCCTTATAGGTTCCTAGGTATTATCTCTATAGCCCTAACCGGCCTATCTAATAAGATATAAATATTATTTACCTTAGTAGCGGTAGGCTATAATAGCTTTTACCTTATATTCGTTATCTTGTTATAGTTTAACTATAACCTTTTACGGTTCGGGTAGTAATCCGTTATAAGACTTTTATAGCTCTAGGAATAAAATAAGGAATACGTTATATATCTTTATACTGGCGGGTAGCGCTAACCTATAGGCTAGTCTATAGCTGCCTATTACCCCCGTAATCTTATAGGGTCTAATATACTTATCGCTTAGCTTATAAGATAGCCGGCGTTACTTTAAGTTCTTTATAAAGAGTAGGATATAATTACCTATCTTAAACCGCTAGGCTATATATCCCCGATTATAATACCGTTCGTATATTACCTAAGCCCTTTAAATCAGTTTAGCTATAGTCTTACGATCGGCTATAACTTAGGCGGCGCGCCGGTCCGCATCTACGGACCGGACTTTACTAGATCGGTATCACTTTATTTTATCGGGGCCCTTCGCGGTATAACCTATTAATACCTCTGCGGGGGTTATCTTTATAGCTAAATACTATACTATATTATACGTGAACTTAGCAAGTCCTAACTTATCTACCTAATCGTTTTACTATAATATATAATAAGCTTATAGATAGTATTCTAAATTCTGGTTCTATTATTCTGTTTATCCGTTTATTTATAGATACTATATAGTGGATAGGCGGCGATCTATGCTTAGGTAATAATAAAGAGCTGCCTGAAAACGACTAGTAAAAAGGGCCCCCCTATCTATAATAATGCTATTTAGGAGACCGAAGTAATGGAAGATATATATCTATAACGTGTCGGCGAGTCCGGGCGCCGTTAGGCCACTATTAGTCGGAATATATATTCCGTGTTTAGTTAGATAATAGACTATAACTAAAATTATATCCTTTTTAAGGCCTGCCCCTATTATAGGCGGTAGGCTAGTAATAAAATTAATTAAAATCTCTAAAAATAAGCGTTTAGGAATAGGAAGACTTACTAGCTCGCTATATAGCTTATAATACCTGGATATAGTACGTTACTATACTAGATAGGTGGGGATAGACTCCCGAATATCCTTAGATATATAATTCTAAAAGTTATAGCTAGAGATCCGTTAGACTATCCTCCTAATCCCGTGGTCACTAGCTATTAGATTATCGTAGAATACTTATAGACCCTTTTTACGTAAACCGGAATACTCGGGTATAAAAACCTTTCCTTAAAAATATAGGATACTTTACTTATCTCTTGACTAGGGGCTAGCCCTTTACCGGTTATCCTTAGCCTTTTACTAGTTTATATAAAACGGGTCTTCGGTCTAAGCCTCGACGATTTCTTTATATAACGTGGGCGAGTCAGGATTAGCGACCGATTCTAGGGTAATTAATCCTAGGATAAACCTTCTTAAAAACGCTTCCGCGGCCTTAATATATTTAGAGAGAACTTCGGAGTTATTCGGGGTATACTACGGTTTCCGTGAGAGGCTATTAGCTGGGTTTAATAAGCCCGGCCGGTACTTAATTTCGAAATTACAGGCTATAATCTCTTTAAGCTAACGTGTATACTACGCCTTTAACTTTAGCTTATCTATTAAGTATCGGTGATTTAGGTAGTTAGTAAGGATTAACATGGGAGTCTGACTATAAACTACGTAGTGCCTTTAGATACGGAATAATTTAATAATTACTATTAGCTCCGAATCGGGAATACTATAGTTAAGTTTAGGTCTATATAGTTTCCGTGATATAAACACGATAGGACGCTATATTCTATTCTCGGATTAGCTAATAACTACGCTGATTATAAATACCGACGCGTTGAGCTTAATACGTATAGGTAATATAGTGTTAAAGTGCCGAAGGATAGGTGCCTTTATAAGAAGCCTCTTTATTATAGTAAATACTACCTTAGCTTTTAGTCCGAAAGCGATAATCCCGGGGTTCCCCCTTTTAGTTAGATCTATTAACGGCATGGCCACCTTCGAGTAGTTCGTAATAAACCTCCTATAGAACCCGGTAAAGCGGGTAAAAGCTTAAAACCTTCTTAACGGTATTAGGCTCCTCCTAATCGCGGATAGCCCTAATACGTATAGGGTCTATATAGACTCCCTTAGGACTATAGATAAACCTGAGGAACTTAACTTTACGGGTCTTAAACTCGTATTTCTCGGGATTAGTAAAGAGCGACTAATAGCGGAGTTACTATAAGACCTAATATATATATACCCGGTACTTATCTAGGTCCTAACTATAAATTAAAATATCGTTAAGGTATATTATATAGATAGTATCCAAAAGACCGGCTAGGGCCTGCTTAATATATGGTTAGAAACTCGCCGGAGTATTCGTAAGTCCGAATAGTATTATAAGGTCTTCGAAATGCCTATACTCTACCCGGAATACCGTCTTTTATTTATCTCCCCCCCGGATATAGAGCCGGTAATAGGTATGCTTAAGGTCTAGCTTAGTATGGTAATTAGCTATAGATAGCCTGTTTAGGGTCTTATATATTAGTTGGAGTAGAGTGCGATCCTTTAAACGTTACCTTATTAAGCCCGTGGTAGTTAACGTAAAGCCGTAGCTTTCCGCCCTTTTTTAGAATAAATAGGATAGGAGCTTTTACCGGACTACTTAATAGTCTAATCTAACCCTTTGCGAGTATATCCTTAATATATTATCAGAGTACTTTAAGTCCTTATATCGCTAGAGGGTAGATAGGCCTAAGGAGTGATGTTTGCCCCCCCTCTTTATTAATACCATAGTCCTAGCGTTAGTAAGCGGAGAGTAGGCCTATATCCTTAATATTAAATATATTAGTAAAGTTCTTATATTAGTTAGGTAGGGTAAAGGAAGCCTCGGGATAATCTTTATCCGGTTCTTTATCTAATAGCTCCTTTTCTGCCTTACCTAAATCCTGCTATAGGCTTATCTAGCCTAACCGAAGGGAGACTTTCTTAGGTAACGTTAGTATTAATACCTACTATACGTTTTCCCTCGCCTTTCTTATATTTCTTAGGGATATAACTAGTTCTAGGTCACCTCTTATAAGAGGGTAAGTCTAAGTCTTTTAGGCCTAATCGATATTAGGGTTAACTTATCCTAACTAGGGCAGACCCAGGATAATCTCAGGGCTAGACGGGTCGAGGTCTATAATATAGAACTCGTCCTATTAGATCTTTATACGGCCCTAATAGTCTTTTATCTTAATAATTCTTAATAGTATTCTATAGGTTATTATCGTTATGCCCTTAAATAACTATCCTACTTAAAATCAGGGTCCTGTTACGACCTAGTCTAGGCCTATAAAGGACCGATCCACTATATTACTATCGGCGCCGTTATCTAGACGCGCTAAGGTTATAACCTAACCCCCGCCTTTACGGATACTAATATAGGCCTCTACGGGTTTAATAAGGGCCTTTCTATCTATAAGCGGGGAAGGTTGCTATCGGTTCTTAACTATAATACGGCCTAACGCTAGCCTTATCCGGCTATAGGCTAGTTATTCGGATTTAGCCTCGGGTTTAATCGCTTAACGCGAGGGTTATTATAGCTACTTATATAGTGGCCTCGCTATTAGTAGTTATAATAAGTAATATTTACTACGCACCACTATCCAGCACTATACCAGGGCCCGAAACCATATAGCCTCAGATTAGTGCTAGCATTATATAAGCAGTAAACCTATATAGCGCTGGATTAGTGCTAGTCCTATACTAGCACTAAACCAGTATAGCGCTAGACCGGTGTTAGCACTGTTCTAGCACTATACCTAGTATAGCGCCTGGCCTTAGATAGCCCGAGGTTCCCCCCTAGATATATATAGCCAGGACCTCGCCCTCTCCTTTAGATAATATATCCTATTTATATATTATTTACTACACCCTAAGGTTACCTAACTTAAATCCTCTTATAGGTCCTATAATACTAGCTAGCCAGAGATATATATAGTTAGTGTATATTAAATAATAGTAACTAGAATAAGATTATTCGACCTTAGTAAGGTTCGTGTACCTATCCTATTAAATGACTATATAGACTATTCTAGTTACACGATCCTAGGGTAAGTAACTATCCGTTATTAATAAAGTGCCTCCCCTTAAATAGGACTAGGTAATAAGCAGCGACTATTAAGCTATAGCCTAATAGTACTAATAAGGAACTATTTACCCACGCGCCCCTTACCACGTTCACCAGCCCTCTAGCGTAAAGTATAGAGGTCTACGTACTAAACCCTTATTTAGCTAAATAGCTATATATAGCGTACTAAGCGAACACGTAGCTAAAGCGGCACCGGTTACCCGTAGTCCACTAAGTAAAGCGCCTCCCCTTTAATAAGACTAAGCGAGTAAGCGATAAGTATAAGAGTCTACGAGTACTAGTTATCCGATAAGCCCGTATCTAAAATAACCTATTAAGCACTAAAAGGTATTATTATAGAACCCGCTTAATAATAACCGACGCTCCTTACCCCGTTCTCCTAGACTCTCCCCCTACGCTAAGGGATTTAAAAGGCGTATATCCCCTCGCCGTATTAACAAACGCCTATCCAGATATAGCTAAAAAGGTTTTTATCCCCGGATATCGGCTACTCCTTTTTATAGCCGAGCAAGTAAGGAACCTCCTTAGCACTAGTAGAGCTAGCTATACTATAACCATTAGAGGAAGAGTCTCTAAAGCTATCCTGACTCCTTGGCTAACCTATACTGCTAAGTGGGTTACTTATTATAACTTTTTCGTAAAGGTATTCTATAATTAGCTAAAAAAGGAACCCGAGTATATCGACCTTTATAAGTCTATAGTTATACCCTATAATAGCGTAGTAAAGGGAAAGAAGCTAGCCCCCTTCACCGCTAGCTATGATTCTCCGCTAATAAAACCAAAGATTAAGGTTAAGGAATTAGAGTCGCTTCTAATCCGCCCCGCTATAAATATAATCGAATAGCCGGTTAGAAGCTTCCCCGAAGATATAACGGAAAGCCCTTCTCTAAAGTACGCTAAACCTTCTAAAGGGACGCCCGACTAGACCCTAACGCCTAATAACCGTATACTATTCTCTAACTAAGAAAGTTATTAAGCCGATACTATAAGCCACCACGATTAGCGTATAAGCCCTACGCCCTCCGATATTATATACTACCCTCGCGACGAGACGGAGGATATCGGAGACGGGAATAATAGGAACCCGGAACGTTAATAGTAAGTAGCCCCTCTAGGTAACTGTCCTCCCGGATATAATCCCCCCGGTATAGGTCCTCCCCTTAGGAACGTACTAGGCGCTAGCTACCTAGAACTATACCTATATATATAATAATCGGATTTACTTATTATCCTTAGCTAGCGCGATAATCGGATATACCGATTTAAGGCCGATAACCTAGGCTACTTTAAGCCTCCCTTATACTTTACTACTAACCAGGATCTTAAGACCGAAGGAACTAAACTAATCTATATAGACGTTTTCTACTTTATTAATATAATAAACTAGTATACTAGCCTAAATACCTAGCACCGCGAGTCCCTTTCCCGCGGACTAGCCCGCTATCTATTAGGTAAGGTATCCGTATAGTTTATAAGCCTTAATAAAGGACGATATTTATACTTAACCACGATAATAACCGTTACTAAATAAAAGACCGCCTTATAGGAAAGGTTCCGATTACCTTAAAAGGAAGCCGAGTATAAGCTAAGACGCGAGCGATATACCCTAGATAATATAATTACCCGCTATAATATTTATATCTTTATAGATAAGGTAATCCGATTAGCGAAGGCAGCTAATAAACCTAAAGGTAAGTATTTAGCTCTTATATAGGATCGCTTAGACGCTAACCTAATAAATACTATTCTTTATCCTAGACCAGAAACTCTAGCGACCGATTTTATAAATAGCCTAGCTAGTATAATACTAGGATAATACCGGAATTATACTAATAAAGCCTAAAAGGTATTTATTACCTAATAATTACTATTATAGATTAAATAGATATCGATATTAAACTAATTTTCCTAGGTATACTCGCCCTTTCCCTGGTACCCGGATTAACGCGGTAGCCCGGCTTTACGTTGCTCGCTATAGCCCGAATAACGTTCCTTAGCGCCGGATCGTCGTCCACTATTTCCGGAATATCGCTTACTAGGACTAGGACTAGGATAATTCCGCTAGAACGACTACGCCCTACTAGCCCTAGGAACGCTAAACCGCTATATAAACGAATACGGCTAAAGGCTCTTAGCTAATAACGTATCCGATTAACTAGCGCGCGGTAACCGGAGCTTTCGCCGGGAATAATCTCGGGACCCTATAAACACTGCTATTAATAATAAGGTCTCCGATAAAGGATATAAGAATAATAAGGAACCAGAGGATCTATACTATTTAGAGGAGGAGTCTAATAGTTCTAAGGACCTTATAGACGATAAAGCCGAGACCGATAAAGGCAGTAATTAACTATACTAGGTCGCCGATAAACCCGGATTCGTACCTAAATACTATAATCTCTATTAGGTATAAGAATAATATACTAAGTATAGATAGCTAATAAGACCTAATAATAAGGCCCTTTACTATAAAAAGTCTTATTCCTACCTATTCTTAATAATAGAATAAGGCGGTTAGGACTCCCCGTTAATTAAAGGCGCCTTATAAGAAGTAATAGACCTATTAGCCGGCCTATACGGTTATATATACGTAAGGGTCTAAGTTTGTGTAACCCTGAATAGCGCTCCTTTCTAAGTTTATATCGATTTAGGTGCCTCGCGATACGTTATAAACTAGCACCTTCTCCCTTACCTCCCCGATATAAAAGTCGATACGTCTAAGAGATCTACGCTTCGTGGCGTAGGTACCTTGGATATTATTAGATAGGCTTTGTTTACCCTATTAATATAAGGTATAGTAAACGGTTAGCCCCGAGTTGGACGGCTATATATAAAGGCTTAGGTGGTTTCTAAGCTAGAAGCCGGTTTACTCCTTAGGCAGGAATTTAACTATCCGAATAAGGTCGATATCCTTAACTCGCGGGACGCTATCTAAATTAGGTCCTATAAAGGTCTTATCGTCCCGGTATATAACTTCGCTAAACGTTTATTAGTTAGACGCTAATTAAAAGCCGCTAAGAAAGTTATTATTCCGCTATATTAATACGGATTCGTCCTATTTAAGGAATAAAATATAACTTTAGACTCTATAGAATTCTACCCGGGTATTAAGGGTTTACTAAACTATATCCTTAGCGAAGGGATATTCGTCCTAATCTATAATACTAGCGACCGGCCGCTACTTATTTCCTACGGTAATAAACTAAGGTATATAGATCCCTTTCTACGCTAACGGATATTTTAATATAAAGTAAAATAAAGCCCGTGATATTCTAATAAAACGACTAGAGGCCGCTAAGAAGTCCCTAAGTCCGGAAGGATAAGGCGATATCTTTAAAGGGTAGTTACCTATTAGCGGGAAGCTCGGAATCGCTAAGAGCCTAGATACCCCGACTAAAGCGACTCTAGAAGACGTAACTATTTATAACCACGGACCCCGCTTTATATAGCGCTTTACTAGGATTATCGGTAATTACCCTAAGGTTTAGACGGACTAAAGCGTTATCGATATAAATAAAAAGGACTATATACGCGTTCCCTTAATTAATAGGTAGTATACCTAAAGGATTAGCTAGAAGCTATACCCGCTTAGCTATAAGGACTAAGCCTTTTTAGACTAGACCCTAGACAGACTCCACGACCAGGACTATATAGAATAAACGTTAGCACTAACGCCCTTTAGTGCTCCGGTTTTTATTATATAGCGAGAGGTAAAAGGTAAACGTAAAGGCCGTATAATAGTCGACCTTTATACTCTAAATAAGGTTATTATCCTAGATATATACCTAATACCGTTCTAGGATAAGGTTAGTAAGTGACCCTAAGGGAAGAAGTTTATCTCTGTTATTAACGCCCGGGCTTTCTTCTACTAGTTCCCTATATATAAACCGTACCGCGAGCGGTTTATTATGATTTCCTAATAAGAATAGGAATAACTAAAGGTCGCTATAATAGGCTTCTATAATTCGCCTACGTATATCTAATACTATATAGACTAGCTCCTTCGCCTATACTAGGACTTTATCGCCGCCTGTATCGGTAATATCGTTATTACGTCGGATACCGAGGACGACTATACTAAGCACTTAAACACGGTGCTCTCCTTATTTAGTAAAAAGAGGATTAGTATCTTTCCCGATAAGTCCTTTATTAGATATCTATTAGTTTAACTATTAGGATTCGAGGTTAACGCCCTCGGGCTATTACATACTAAGGAATATACTAAGGCTTTATAAAAGATACGCCCTCTAACTTCTCTTTAGTCCTTAGAATATTAGATCGGGATAACTAGGTGGCTTTGCTATCTTATTCCCCGATTCTCTTATCGAATCGCTCCCCTTTAGTAATAGAAAACGACCCTTCTCGCTAAGGCCTATTATATCGGGAAAGATAAGGGATAGGCCCGTAAAGCGTATACTAGATATATAATATTTAAGGCTACTACTAAAGAGTTAGCTACGTTCTATAATATTACCGGCGCTTTTACCTTAGATACTTACCTATTCTATTATATCCCTACTAAGATCTTTATTATCTAGTTAAACGCCTTTAAAAAGCACGGGTTCTCCGCTATACTCTTTTAACTAATCGATAAGACCGAATAGCTTACTAAAGGAACCTTTAAGAAAACCGATATTCGACTAGTACTTTATATTACTTAGGGGCTTAATACCGCCGAAAAAAAGTATTAGCCTACGGAACTTAAGGTCGCCTACCTAGTATAGGCCGTTTATAAGACCCGTACTATTATTTAGTTAGCTTATTGTAACCCGACTATAGTCCTTATAGACTATATAGCCATTATTAGTATTATAAAGTCGACTATCCTATCTAGTATAAATAAGACTAGGCTAAATATAAAGCTTACCCTCTCCTTAGAGTTTCTTAGCGAATTCTACTTAGATTATCGATATATCCTAGGTAAAACGAATATAGTAGCTAACGCTTTATCTCGGCTACCTACCACTAATAGCCCCCTAGCTGAAGGTCTAGGCGAATTAGACCGGATTTAGGAAGACTAGGCTATACACTATATTAGCGAAATCTAAATAAAGGACGATATACGATAAAGGATTATTAAAGGATACGCTAATGATTCGAAATCAGTACTTATCCTTACCTAAACCACTAATTATAACTTACTAGTTAATATCCCTTTTAAGATAAATAATAATCTCCTATACTAGGTGGATCTAAATAAGAGAAAACGCCTTTATATCCCCTTCGTCTTATATAAGGTATTCCTCTAGGCCGCCTATAATAATTAGTATTATTTCGGAGCTAAATAGATATAGTACGATTTAGTTAGCCGCTTTATAATTCCACGACTCTATAAAGGGATTAACTTATATATTACTTAATATAAGATATATTATACCTACTAAACGGATCGGCAGGCTCCTCTTAGCGAGATATAGCCTATCCTAACGCCACTAATCCCTTTTTATATTATCGTTATAGACTTTATTATCGGACTACCTAAAGTGCCCTCCTTAGGGATACCTTAGTAGCGCGAAGGCTTCCCTTTATTCGATACCCTCCTAACCGTTACGGATAAGTTCTTAAAGGCCTCCCTACTTATCCCTGGCTATAGCACCTATACCACTAAGAACTAGGCGTCCGTGCTCTTTTAAGCCCTTTAGATAGGTAACTAGGGTATCCCCCGCGCTATTATCTCGGATCGTGACCCTGAGTTCTTCTTAGATTTCAGGATAACTTTATGGATAGTAGCCGGAACTAAGCTAAAGTTCTTATTAGCCTAGTATCCTTAAACCGATAGTATTTCCGAGAGACAGAACTAAATAGTTAATATCGGGATATGTATATACCTAGCGGATAACCTAAACGCCTTATAGCCGAAGGTGCTTATACCTTTATAGTTTAACCTAAATAACGCCTTTAATAAAACGCTTCGCTATATACTAAATAAGATACTATATAGCACTAAAATAAATAGCCTACTCGCCTTAATCGGTAGCGTTAACCCTAAGTTTATATATAAGATATTCTAGGAGGATACGAAACTTATTATTAGAATAGTATAGATATATATAAAGCGCCTATACGATAAGAAACGGCGTAATATTCGGTTCTAGCCTAGTAACTACGTATATATCCGCCTTAGCCGCGGATACTGGCTCCTAGGCAAAGCCAGCCCTAAGCTCGGTACTTAACGGATAGGCCCCTTTAAGGTCCTTAAGTAAGTATCGCTATTAGCGTACCGATTAGATCTGCCTAAGACTCTTAATATACACCCCGTTATTAGTATTACCTAACTCTAAACGGTTAGATTCGCGGAGATACCCGAGACTAAAGGACCTGTTAGTATATAAGATAGGGACTAAGAGTAATAGCGAGACCTATATAAGCACTACGAGATTAAAGCTATCCTAGATAAACGGATTACCCGTAGAGAAAAAGGCAAGCCACGTACCGAGTACCTTATCTAATAGAAGGACTAGCCGGTCTAATAGAACGTCTAGATAGTAGTAGATATAATAGAAGCTCCGGATTTAGTAAAGGAATTTAAAGAACGTTAAAGAGCTTTAGAGGTGCTTTGTTTAGTATTAAATAGAGTAAAAGAAGTTAAAAGACTAGAGCCCGGCGAGCTCTAAAGGACTAAAGGGACCTATTTAGCCTCGCGGCGAAGCTAGGCTAGAGCTAAAGAACTATCCCCCGCGATAAGGAACACTCCTTTAAAAGGTATGACCGATATAGTAAGAATAATACTATCCGATCTTAAACTAATAAGAATAGAAGCCCTACCGGCTATATAGCCCCGGCGTATATATAAATTAGCCCGGCTAGCTCGAAAATAAAAGAATTCTCTTAGCCGCCTATAGCTTCGCTATTTCCCTTTATTCTTTACCTATAGCTAAGAGATTATAATAGCCACCTTTACCGTAAATCTACTTAGTAATCCCGTTATAATTATCCTTCTATTATAATCCTATACTTAGCCACTATTAACACTATTTCTTTATCACGATCCCCTATCCATTAAGCTATTCCCTAATATAAGTCTAATATCGCTGCTATTAACTCCCTTCTAGACGCTACCCTATTATAACCTTATTCACCGATTTAGCCTAGCCCTATACCCCCTAATATAACGTTTTACGTTATTATATACCCTATAAACGTACACTAATCGAAAGACTAAGAACTGTAAGAGGAGTTTACCCGTTAGTTTAGGAACGCGAGAGACGGCTCCGGACTAATATTTAAGGGATACTTTCGCGCTATCACTCTTTTTAGTAATAAGAATTACGTTGTATACTATCTTATTATAGCCGGGCCGACCTTTAAAGAGTGGTGCACTAAGTATAAGAGTATAGTAAAGAGGTACCGTAGATAAGTAATAAAAGCGGGATATAACGGCCCGTAAAACCGGCGCCTAGAACGCACTATATTCGCCCTAGAAGCTATCGCTACTAAGTCTATTAGCGTTACTAGGGTAAGGTTAATTGCTTTAGAATACCCGTAGCTATAGTTTCTATTAGATAATAATCTCACTATTACCTAGTGGCCTTAGTATAAATAGTTATTCGAATAATACCTCACGATAGTATATTATAATATACCCTGCGGCCTGGATAGGTAATTTTTATATAGATCGGCCTGTTAAGCTAGTAGACTCACGGTGACGGAGACTAGTTTACCTATACGTGTAGCTAACACGCTAACTAACCGCTAGAGCCTAGCGCTCCGAGGTGCCTACTTATCGGCTAAGATAATTAATAAGATTAACGAAACTAATAGTATTAGTCTCGCGCTAGTGGACGCTATCGATAAGCTTAATAACAGGAATATTAATCTAGACTCGTTTATCGCGGCGACTAAAAAACACCGCGAGTATATCTAATAGCACGCCATGGCCGTTAAAGAATATATATAGACGCTTAGAGAACGACCAGCCCCCGCTATTCGTTTAGTTATAGATATCTTAGCGTAAACGAGTCTCTAACTATCCCCGGCTAGTACCGAACCTAATACCCTTAGCGGAACTATCGCCTCTAGAAAGAGGCTATACGACGACTCCGGCTACACGGGACTAGTTAGAAAGATGCCTTTTACGCGGTATAGGGAAAATAAAATTTAGGTATAGGCCGCTAAAGCTTTCGCCTTATAGCTTAAAGATACTAATACCTAAGCCCGATACATAGATATTAAGATTATTAACTAGATACTAGCTATTATTACTTAGCGCTACCACGATATTATCGTCCTTTTACTAACCGCTAAGTTCGTGGTATAGTTTATTAAGGACCACGTGGTATAATATAACGTGTAGTACGTAGCGGACCTGCCTTTTTAGTCGCGATATAGTATATAGAACTATATAGGCTAGTGGCTAGATTAGAAAGTAATAAGGCTTTAGACGCCGCTAAGCAGGAGACTATATCTAACCGACTAACCACTAATATCTGATTAGTTATAGACCTTATTCACTATACCGGAGCTATCTATAACCACTATTAGAGAAACGGCTATAAAGGAATCCTGACGTTATATAATCTAGTAGATAACGAGCTATAAACGCGCCTAAATAAGATCTTGCCCGAAAATACCGCTACGATTCTCGAACTGCCTATATAAGACTAGGGCTTACCTAGCATAAAGCTAGACGCGCCGGAGATTAAGATACTATAATAGAGTAAGGGGGAAGGATACTTATAGTCTTTATTTAGTCGTTTTCTTTTATCTATATCGAGTCCTAGGTTAATAAGCATATAAAGGAGGGACGGGCGGCCGGATATAATTACTAGCGTTAAACAGAACCTAAAAGCGTTAGGAACACGCGCTATAAAGCGCCACTCTATACTATAGTTTTTTCTTTTTATTTATTTAGCCTCGGCTAATAATCAAGAATTATAACCGCGTCTACTACTTGTTACTAATATAATAATCGGCCACGCCGAGTCTAAGTTAGATATTATAGACCTTAAAGGATAGCGAAGCCCGCGGGATATAGGGCTTTGCCTCTCCTAGGGCATATACTACGCACCATTATCCGGCACTATACCAGGGCCCGAAACCATATAGCCCTAGATTAGTGCTAGCACTATACGAGCACTAAACCCGTATAGCGCTGGATTAGTGCTAGCCCTATACTAGCACTAAACCAGTATAGCGCTAGACCGGTACCAGCACCGTTCCAGCACTATACCCAGTATAGCGCCTAGCCTTAGATAGCCCGAGGTTCCCCCGTAGATATACACGGCCAGAATCTCGCCCTCTCCTATAGATAATACATCCTATTTACATATCATTTACTACACCCTAAGGTTACCTAACTCAAATCCTCTTATAGGTCCTATAGTACTGGCTGGCCATAGATATATACGGTTAGTGTATATTAATATTCTTAATAAGTAGACAGGAGGAAAAAGAAAATAGCTTATCTTATCGGGGTACTAGGGTAAAAGAACTCTAGCACTAGCCTATAGTCTAGGCTTAAGCAGCTAGAGCCTCTATCTAATCCTAGTATCCCTATTAATTACCTTAGTCGTTACGCTAGTTACGCTAGCTATATTATAACTATAGCCTACCCTTAAAGCGACTCTTTAAAAGTTACGTTAAGGCCTCCGCTTTTAGGTATAAGGGGGTAAGCTCTCCGTGAACCTATAGAATTCCCTAAGCGATATTATAGTCGTGGGTTACTAGGTAGACTCTGGTTAGGACTATCTAAATGCGCTAGAACTTAGGTGGTTCCGTTAGTAGCTTAGACTCTGGAGTCTTTTATTTCCGGATAAATTATTAAAAGGTCTTATTATATTTCTAGGGGGACTCCTGCTTAGATATAATCTAAATAGGGACTTCCCGGAGGCGGGTATCCTTATCGTCTACCTATTAACCGAGCCAGGCCTTAAGTGCTGGCTATAAGATCCGCGCAGACTAACCATTATACTTATAACGGAGTTTATTCTGCTAATATTCCTTAAGATAGTAAGGTAAGCAGGAGATAATAAAGTAATTCTTAGTAACGTTAGTTAGAAAGTTATAGGGGTCGATTATAAACTATTCCTTTATTTCCTGGATAAAGGTCCGTTACTTAGCCTAGGATATCCCGTCCTACTTTAGAAGAGGGTAGTTAACCTTAGCCTAATTAGTCTAGATACCAGGACCTTTTATAGCTGTATACTAATTAACGGAGACCGGAACCGCTTATCTACTAGCGAAACGTTTAACTGCTATGCATCCTAGGTCCTATTACTAGTCCTGACTAAGACCGAGTTGGTATATGGCTAGTTCTTTAAGCTCTAGCTAGCGCTTAAGTCTACGCTCCCTGTCTAGCTTTAGGTAGCGTAGGCGCTCTTTTAGTTACTAGTATATCGGCTATTCCTACGGGACTAGCTTATAAGGGGGCCTAAGAGAAAGCGGCTTATAGGCTAAAGGGCCTAAGGAGGTTGAAATAATAGGCGTGAAATAAATAATACTCGGTGTTACGGGTTATACCCCGATAACTAAAGATCCGGTCTAAGACTATGATCCACCCTTCCCTTATATACGCAGCTCGTTGCTCTGATAGGCAGTTAGAGTAATGCGTACTCTTTTACCGGTTCCGTGGCAGAGGAGTACCACTATTTGCAGCCGCCCTGTCTAGTATTTACAGCCCTCTCTATCCTATTTCGGAAGGTTACGCGAGCCCGCGCAATAGTTTGTATACACCACGATCTTAGCTACAGATATCGCGTACCGGTACATACAACATACCCCGGATCACGATAAGGTTTCTATGGTGTTAAGACTACCGCTGTTCACTATAACTTATCTCGAATGCTCTATACTATAAAATCACTGCTATTTTTCGATTATTTTCATTATCTTTAAGTATCTTAGAATACCCGATATCCTTTACCTGTCCGAGGGCTAAAAAAAGGGTGGAAGAGTAGTAGAAAAGGGTAGTAGAAAAGGGTAATAGAAAAGGGTGGTGGAAAAGGGTAGTGGAAAAGGGTGGTGGAAAAGGGTGGAAAAGAGTAGTGGGAAAGAGGGCGGAAAACTTTTTCTTATAAGGCCACGTAATCAGTCACGGGACGAATCACGTAACTTTTTACATAGCGTATTACGTTATATTAATATATATATATTATTAGCTTTTAGTTACGTGACTAGTTATATAACTAAGTATATAACTAATTATATAACTAATTACGTGACTGATTACGTGACTAATTACGTGGCCTTATAAGAAAAATTTTTCCACCACCCTTTTCTACTACTCTCTTCTACCTCTAGGTAGGTAGACGTGATCTATTCGTATCGCCTAGAGGTTTATATACAGAAGGTTATTATAAGTAGTGAATTTATAGTCATAGATATTAGAGATAAGATTAGGTAAGAAAGTCTTGTCCTAATATATACGTACCGGTACGCGATATCTATAGCTAAGATCGTGGCGTATATAGACTACTACGCGGGCTCGCGTAACCTTCCGAAATAGGATAGAGAGGGCTGTAAATACTAGATAGGGCGGCTGTAAATAGTGGTACTCGTGGTAGAGGGGCTATGCTTTTGTATAAACGGCCGAAGCGAGAGCTGCCGCTTAAGCCCTATAGGGGCTAGCCCGTCATACTTACTCTAACTAACCCCATAGGTTATAAGTTCGAAACGCATAGGAACGAGTATATAGTTTGTAAGGGCCTCGGGCTAGTTCGTAGGGGCCTCGAAAAAGTACCCACTTTAAGTTTATAAGGGCCTCGAACTCAAAATACTAAGGAAAAGTGACCTAGGTATATATCTAAGCAGCCGTATATAATGTATCCTTTCTATCCACACAGTATACGCGACGCATAGACTATGCCTATATATAGCATATACTACGCTTAGTAAGTATTACTATGTAAGTAATTTCGTGGAGGCTATATACACGTAGAAGATATAATGACCGCGTAAAAATTTCTTCGAGTACTAATATAGTATACGTATAGTATACGCATAACCTCGTAGTATATAATCGCGATTAAGATACCTACGGAACAGGATTAGCCTTTGCCCGGATCTATATAATCCGGTTACTCTAATTCCGATATAATGGATCCTTTTCGCGATACTCCTACGCCTAATCGAGACCGGTTAGGCTCTAGGGCTATTAACCTAACCTATCTCGTAAATCGATGGGTTACTAGTAGCTAGAAGACCTTCTAGCGGGATACCGTTAACTATACGGGCATTAACCTAGAGGAGGGTGGTCGCGAGGCTTTTCCTGTGTCCGGTTTCCTGCGTATAGGACTATAGGTGAGTTATATATAGTGGGCACCTGCTATGCATATACGGGGCGTATACTGATAATTATAGGCTAACCTCCCTACCACCTTTATTATCCTCTTGAGACGGGGGAGGAATATAATTATAGCGACTAATTTCCTTAACTATTAAACGCCTCCGTTATATCCTATTATAGAGAATTCGGGTATACTATACTTTATTATAGCAGGGTACGCTTTTAGGGTGGTTAACTACAATCAGGCCCTTAATATATATCGAGACGTGATTAAAACGGTATTTAGCGTATATACTATATTAGTATAACCTAAACTAATATCTTTTAGATCCAGTACTATACTTAGAGGGATTATTCTACGCGTAAGCTTTATCTCGAGATACTAAGGAGAGTGCACTATATGCCCTGAATATACCCCGTATAAGGGTAGTATAGGTTACTAATAGTAATAGTCCGAATTATCGTTATAACGCTACCTAGTATTTTAGCTATACCTATCGCGGTATAAAGCATTATAAGCATATTAATAGGCGTATACTAAGCGTATGCCTAGAATAGAGTTATATCGACTATCGCGTCCTGGAATAGAGTCTACTAAATCCGAGGAATTAACCCTGGCGGTCCTATTCGCTTACCGAAGAACTAACCTAGGTAACGGAGGCGTAAGTTAGTAATATATCTGAAGGGAATATAACTAACCGAATCTAGATTCTATTAAGCGATTAAGGCATGATTCTAGCGGAAGCAGTGTATATACCCTGCTCGTGGATACTATAATAAAACGGTTACCTATAAGGATACCGAGCTTAAAGTGTACGAACCTTAACCTAGCGTAAGTGCGTCCTATCGTATAAGCCCGGCATCTACTAACTATATATAGGTATACTTTATAGGCTATATATATTAGTCTAAGGAAAATAACTAGCATCGAATTAATTCTATTCGCCCTATATAAGATCGTATCGACTTTAAGTATTTTAGGACTCTTATTATTTATAGTGGCGCTACTAGGCCTATTAAGGGCTATAGTTTTATTAGCCGTATTAAGGCGACCCGACGGTTTTATAGTATATATATACCGGGAATAGTCCCCGTATATACGGAGCATATAGTCCTTAAATTAATCGCTAATAAGTTAGGGTTTAACTATCTAACTAGGCCGGGGCGCGTCTAGTCATACCCTAATAAGGCGAAGATCGATATCTATATCCCGTTTGACCTTAAACGGTTCCCGTTTATTATATACCTTACCCGTGGCGAGTATACGTATACTCCTCCACCACTAAGCCAGGTTTTATAGAGCTTACGGCAGCAGTTACTCCTTAGTCTTAGCGAAGTCCCTAAGATATCCGCTTTAATAGCGAGTAAGTATACGTGTTTATATTAGGGGTATATATACTATATAACTAATATATATTTTAGAGCGTTTACTTTTAAATCCGGGACTAATTACTATATATCGACGATTTAGTATTTGGTTACTTACCGATATTTACTAGGCCTTTGGCTTGTATAACCTGGTTTATAGCCTGATTCGTAAGGCTCGGTTATTACGGTATCCGGCGGGCTATGATCTTTAAGATAGGTAATATACGGGGTATATGCCCCGTATATGCCCTATATATATATATATATATATATATGTATTTTTATATATATCGTATACTAATATTCAATATTAGGAGTAACGCGGGAGTTTGCTTACGAACAGGACTACCCTCCCGAAAAGCGCTGGATACGGGCTATTAAAGTGGAAGAGGATAGTATATTCTATATTATATGCTTCGTATATACTCGAGTCCAGGAATTCCATAAAGCACGATGCCTCTAAATGGACCTATCCTTTAAGATAGTCTATAGGCGGAATAATAACTGCTATAGTATTAGCTACTAGAGTAACGAAGTCGAGCGTGAGTCTAGTCTATATACCGTATATACCCCGCGTATACTAATATTCCTTTAAGTATATAAACCCTTACCTATATTTTTACTAATATCTTAAAGAGGAAGGGATATTAGCGTCTCTTTATACTTCTTTTTCGGTATATTAACGATATAGTGGAGACTCTTATTCGATTTTAGTATATCGAACCTATAATCGAGAATTCGATTTAGGCAATTACCTTAGATATATTAGACGCGTAGTATAAGGGTGAGTTATATATATATATATACGGGGTATACGCGCGGTATATACGGTGTATAGGCTAATATATTTATAGGCTTTAGTAACTACCTATATTCTATTAATACTAGCCGAATATACGATAAGTATCTCCTATACCTCCTAGCTTTCTGCACTATCTATTTAAAACGGAATATTAGTAAAAGCACTAGGGATAATAACTATTAGCTTATAAAGCTTATCTTTAAGCTCTTCGAGGCCCTATCCTAGTTATAATATACTATACACCTATAGGCTATATATTAGGTGCCGGACTGCCGGTTCCCCCGGTGCCGAGTAGCCACGAGTCACGACACAGGTCTAAGCTAGCGGACGAGTCACGGAAGACGTCGGAGCGTCCGGTTAGGAGCCTGACTAGTAGGTGATCACGTCGCGGGCCGACTTAGGGCACGAGTCGGGTTATTATACGAGTCACGGGACGGTAGTTATTACGGCTAATAGGATCCCGAGCTAGTCCGGACCTAGATAACGTATATAAAAGAGATAGATAGCCGCCCTTAGAATAAGGAGGCTAGCGATTAATCTAACTCTTTAGCACCCCCCTACTTAACTTACGTATAATCACGTCCTAGCCACTAAATACTCTTATCTTAATTATCTCTTTACTCTTCGCGATCACCCACTTAATATATTAATCGCTTTAACCCTCTAAGGGCGCGAGGACCGTTAAGAAGTTAAGATAAGATATCTAACCCTATTAACGAATAGGTATTTAACACCACCGAGTAAGTCGAATAAGTCTATCCGGACACTAGTCTACCCGCACCCACCACTAAGGTACCTTCGGGCCAGTAATAGGAGCCGGACCTATCGTCTAAGTATAGTGTATCCGATGTCTAATAGAACTCTGAACCCGTCCGGGCCTATAACGGACCACCTAGGGAAAAGCGCCTAATAACTATATACTCGATACTAGCCCCCTCGGTCTTTTTAGCCTCTATATTCTATAAGCCGCTCCCTTTTCGGCCCCCTTATAACCGGAACCCTGAACCCCGGCCCCCTTATAATTAAGTCCCGGGAGATTAGCTAATATATAAGTAACTAGAAGAACGCCTATATTATATAGAAGAACTAAAGAAGAAGCGAAAACTCGAACGACTACTTAAGCTCGAAGCTCGGACTTTAAACTAACTTAATAATAACTAGCACCTAATTAGCGGTGCTATTAAATATTTTGTTAGCGGAGAGGCGGTCCTGGTCCCTATTAATTAGTATATAAAAGGCCCCGGAATATAAACTAATTAGGCTAAGGTTAACTACCCTCTCCTAAAGTAGGATAGGATATCTTAGGCTAAGTATCGGACCTTTATCTAGGAGATAAAGGAGCGCTTTATAATCGACCCTTATAGCTTCCTAACTAACGCTACTAAGAACTACTTTATTATCTCCTGCTTACCCTATTATCTTAAGGAACGGTGGTAGAATAAGGTCCGTTATAAGTATAATAGTAAATCAGCGCGGGTCTTATAGCCGGCTTTAGAAGCCTGGCTCGGTTAATAGGTCGATAACCGAGATACCCGTCTATAAGAGGTTACTATTTAGATTATATCCGAGCAGGAGTCCTCTTAGAAACCTAATAAAACCTTTTAATAATTTATCCGTAAATAGGAGACCCTGGAATCCGAGCTACCGGAGGAACTACCCGAGTTTTAGCGTATTTAGATAGTCCTGACTAGAGTCTACCTAGCGACCCGCGACTATATTATTACATAGGGAGTCCTATATATATACGGAGAGCTCGTACCCCTATACCGAAAGGCCAAAGCCCTAACGTAACCCTTAAAGAGTCGTTTCGGGGGCAGGTATTAACCACGGTATAGCTAGCGATACTAGCGTAATAATCACGACTAAAGTAACCACTAGGGATAAGCGGGACCCCCTGCTAGCTAGTCCTAGGCCATAGCGTAACCCTAAGGCCCTCCTAACCTAGTATCGGGACGCGGCGAATCTAATACTTACTCCCCCTTTACTCGTCCACCTATTAAGAATATCACCTATTTTAATTACTAGTAACGGGGCCACTACGCGAGCACTTATAATAACCCTCGCGTTAAGCGATAGGCCCCGAGATAAAATCCGAATAAATAGCCTATAGCCGGTACGCGTTTAGTATTAGGCCGTGTTATAATCGAGGAATAATAGGAACCTTCCCCGCCTAAGGAGGGAAAGGCCCCTATAAAACCCGTGGAGGCCTACGTTAGTCTCCGTAATAGCGGGGGTTAGGTTATTATCCTGGCGCGCTTAGATAGCGGCGCCGACGGTAATATAGTGGATCGGTCCCTAGTCGGCCTAGACTAGGTTATTACGGGACCCTAATTAAAGGTAGGATAGCTATTTAAGGGTATAATAATAAATACTTATAGAACGGTATCGAGAATTATTAAGATAAAAGACTATTAGGGCTATATAAAGATTTAATAAGATAAGTTCTATATTATAGACCTTAATTAGTCCGGACCTAAAATTATCCTAGGCTTACCCTAGTTAACTTAAGTTAATCCTAATATCGACTAGGTTTAGAAGATATAGACTTACCCTATTATACACGGTGACTTAGAGCTAGTTATATTATAGCGGTAAATAAAATAAGCGAGAGGCGACGCGTAATAGGTGTTAATACTAAAGCTGCTAAAGGAGGCCTCCCTTTATTTAAGCTGGATAAGCCTATAATAAGACCCGGATTAAGGGGAGTATAACCCCTCGGATAAAGAACCCCCGGATAAAGATTCCTCCGTTACCCCTTTCTCCTTACCTAACTAATATAAGGACTTTATTAACGTATTTAATACTAAGGAAGTAGGCCGGCTACCCGCCTATTAACGTTAGGACCACGCTATTAATATAGAAAAGGGGAAAATACCACTATTTAGGCTAATTTACCCCCTCGCGATATAAAAGCTTAAAGCACTCCGGTAATATATTAAGGACGCTCTTACTAAGGGCTGGATTAGGCTATCTAGTAGTCCGGCGGGAGCCCTTATTCTGTTTATTCTAAAAAAAGGCGGTAAGCTTCGCCTATATATCGATTATCGCGGGCTTAATAAGGTAACGGTTAAGGACCGCACCCCCCTTCCCTTAATTTATAAGATCTTAGATAGGCTATCTGCCGCTAATTATTATACTAAGCTTAACCTAAAAGATACCTATTACCGGCTCCGTATCCGGGTAGGTAACGAATAAAAGACGGCTTTCCGTATAAAATACGGATACTTCGAATACCTAGTAATACTGTTTAGGCTTACTAATACCCCCGTAAGTTTCTAACGCTATATTAATTAGGCCCTGTCTAGCCTTATAGACACTATCTATATAGTATACCTCGATAATATCCTGATTTATAGTCGGGACCTAGATAAGCACCGGGTATATGTAAAGCAGGTCCTATAATAACTACGCGAATAGTCCCTTTATACTAACCCCGAGAAGTATAAATTTAAGATCCGCGAGGTCGAGTTCCTCGGGTTTATATATAGTCCCGATAAAGTCTATATAGATCCCCTGCGTGTTAAAGCTATCCGTGATTAGGAAGAGCCTAATACTATTAAGAAGATTTAAGTTTTTACCGGGTTTACCGGATTTTATAGGAGATTTATTAAGAATTACTCGAAGGTGGCCGCGCCGTTAATAGACCTAACTAAAGGGGGGAACCCTGGGATTATTACTTTCGGTCTAGAGGTAAAGGCAGCGTTCGCTAAGATAAAGAGGTTATTTATAGAGGCACCTATTCTCCGGCACTTTAACCCTAAGTTACTAATACGTATTAAGCCCGATATATTAGTATTTACGATTAGCGTAGTTATTAGCTAGCTTAAAGATAGAATATAGCGCCCTATTGCTTTTATATCCTAGAAGCTATATAGACCCGAACTAAACTATAGCACGCCTAATTCTAAATTAATAGCGATTATTAAGTTGTTCTGTACCTAAAGGTATTATATTGCTTATAGCTAGACTCCCGTGTTAGTCCTAACCGACTACCTGAATTATCGATATTTAATGGATAAGCCGAAGTTAAAGGCCTAGCACGCGCGCTGGCTTAAAGAAATTACTGCCTATAATTTCGAAATTAAGCACCGGCCCGGGTTATTAAACCCCGCTAATAGCCTCTCGCGGAAGCCGTAGTATACCCCTAATAAGTTAGAAGTTACCTCCGACTAAGCTAAGGCCGCGGAAGAGTTTTTAAGAAAGTTTATCCTAGGATTAATCACCCTAGGAGCGGTCACTAATCCCGACTCGCCCACGTTATACGAAGAAATTATTAAGGTATAGGCCGAAAACCCGTTTTATATAAATTAGCGTGAAGCCACTAATAACCGACGGAGGCCTAGCCCTTAGTCCCGAGATAAGCAAGGAGTTTTATATTTCCGAGGGAAGATTTTTATTCCTAACTATTATAGTCTACGCTAAAAGGTTTTATAAGTTTTCTATAATAGCCTAACTGCTAGGCACCACGGGGTTAAGAGGATTATCCGTCGGATCTCTGGTTATTACTTCTAGAACCACTTATTAAAGGATATTCGGGAGTTTATCCCTAGCTGCTTAGTATATTAGCGTATTAAGCCTAGGTAGTATAAGCTATACGGTAATTTAGTAAGTCTTCCTATTCCCGAATATCCCTTTTCGGAGATTTCGATTAATTTTATTACCGGCCTACCGCCCGTGATAGGGGCCGGTTATAAAAAGGACACTATCCTAGTAATAGTCTATCGCCTAACTAAATACTTAATCTATATCCCTATAAGTAGTGGCCTAACGGCGCCTAGCCTAGCGGACACGTTATAGATATATATCTTCTATAGGTTCGGCCTCCTAGACGGTATCGTATCGGATAAAGGAGCCCTTTTTACTAATCGCTTCTGGATAACGCTTTATCGGCACCTTAGTATTAATCGCCGCCTATCCACCGCGTAGCACCCGTAGACGGATAGGTAAACAAAACGATAGAATCAGAACCTAGAATACTACCTTTATGCCTACTACACGTTATAGCAGGACGACTAGGTAGATAAGTTAGGACTCGCTAAGTTTATATATAATATAGTATAGTATTCGGCCACTAAAAGGAGCCCCGTAAAGGCTTTAATAGGCTATAACCCGAGGGGGCCCGATAAAGTAAAGTTACCCCGAGCTAAAGAGATCCGCTTTATAAAGGCGGACCGATATACTACTTAGCTTATAGCCGATTATAAGACCCTAGCTAAATTAATTTAAAGAGCTTAAGCGATATATAAATATTATTATAACCGCGGACGGATAATATAGTAGTTTCGAGTCGGAGACTATATCCTACTCTCTACGAAGAACCTAAAGTAATATCGGCTATCCCGTAAACTAAGCGATAAGTATATCGGACCCTATAAGATTATAGGAATAATAGGCAGCCACGGACTAGCGTATAGGCTTAAGCTGCCTACCGGTATAAAGATTTATAATATTTTCCCTATCTCCCTACTCGAATTATAGAAGTCACGCGACGGCTAGCTGCCGGCTCCGTAGGAGGTCGTAATAGAACTATAAAAAGACGAATACAAAGTGGAAGCTATTATTACTTATCGCTACTAAGGTAAACGGCGCGAATATCTTATTAAGTAAGTAGGCTAGGGCTATAAAGATAATACCTAGGAACCTATAAGGAATATACTAGCGGGGCTAATCGATAGATACTTTATATACGTTCTAGCGATAACTATAGCATAGCGGGGACTGGATTAGGATAAGATAATAGTGGATTAAGGATACACGGAGTGCCTTAAAAGGATTTTTTATAAAAAAAAAAAAAAAAAAAAAAAAAAAAAAAAAAGGAAAAGGAATAAAATTCCCTTCTAAAAAAAAAAAAAAAAAAAAAAAAAAGAAAAGGAAATTAGTTAGTAGTAAGGCCGGCGAGACTTAGCTATAGGTTATCGTCGAGTTCCTGCGCTATTATATTAGCGGTAAGGGGAGGAGGAGGAGGAGGAGTAGTGGGCGAGGGGGTATCTCCGCCCTTATCTTTATCGTTATCGTTAGTCGTGGTGTTATCCTTAACTAGAATAAGGGTGGCCTTCTTCTTAGCCTTACCCTTCTTTTAGGCAGATAACGGTCCCGGGGTGGGTATACTATAGATACCATTACCGGCGTCTAGGTTAGGGAGTACTGCCCCGGCGTTACTATCTATAATAGGACCGGTAACCAACCCCGTAACGGTAACACCGCCCTAAACCCCTAGGAACTTTTTTAAGAGATCCGAGATCTCTTTCTAGGCCTTTAAGGAGGCCGATATCTCCTCTAATAAGGCTACGACCCGCTTAAGGGCATTTTATTTAGCGGTAGTAATCTCTTTATTATCGCGCCGCTTAGCCCGTATACCCTTACTGGATCCACGGGTAGTCTTGGCCTTATACTTACCGATACTAACCTTTAAAATTTACTAAGCCTAGAGCGTAGCTTCCTATTAGGGCCGTTAGTATATAGTTAGATATAGAATAAGGTGTATTTATAAGATAGGCTTAATTAAACCCGCCGGGTTATATTTTAATAGCGTCTAGAATATCCTATAAGACTTTAGCGGCGGCCTTACCCGTTATCGGTAACTAGATAACTATTAGTAAGGAACGGACTATAAAGCGGTCTATAACGGAGGGAGCATAAGCCTATATCGAGGCATAAACGATTATTATTAACCTAGTAGTAATAATATTTCGCCGATTTCTTTAAGAAGGTAGGTAAATAAGGAGTTAAATACGGGCTAATAACAGGACATATACTAGCGCTATATCGGCACGACTTATATAAGATAATACCCCCCTCTTTTAGATTTAAGTCGGCTAGGTGGCCGGCGTACCGTAAGTATAAAGCATAAAGGCCCTCGCCTTCGCTTATATCGATAAGTCTAGCGGTAGGCGGCACGTTAGCGTTAGCGGCCGGGGTATTAGCGGCGGCGGACTTTTTCTAACGTTTACTAGGAGTCCTAGCTACACTATTACCACTAGTAGCGGCGCGCTTCTTATTACTCTTAGGAGCTATAATAGTCGGACGATACTAAGATAGCGGTTAGCTCGTGTTCTAACCACGCGTTAAACGATAAGGGGGGAACTTATAATAGTACGAGATAAAGATAGCTATAATAAGAGAATAAGACTAGGATTAAAATAAGATCGGGGTTAGTAATAAGACACGTAGCAGGATAGGCGGAGGAATAAATTATATAAAGCTATTATTAACCAGTCTTAACTCTATCGCGGGGTAGCGCGGGATTACTTATAAAGCTAGTAATCTAATCTAATAAAGTTAATTAGAATAGGGTAAAAAGAGGAAAATAATAAGAATAGGATTATAGGAAAAATAGAATAAGATATCTATAAGGTTAGGTAGGACTAATCTTTTATCCCACTTATACGGAAGGAATAATAAAGGTGACCCTATAAAGGGAAGGAATAACCACCCCGATATTATAATAAAGGTAATTATAGGCTAGCCTCGCTAAAGGGACTTAGGATATAATTAGGATAATAAAGCGATCCGCGAAGGACTATATCGTAACCAGAATAAGACCACTATAAAGAACGGATTATTATAAAGAACGATATTCCGGAAAAGGTAATTAGGAGACGCGATAGATAGGCTAGGATCACGGAGGGATTATTAGTTAATCGGAGGACGGAGGAGAATAAAGGAGGATAACAGGATAGTATTAGGCTTCCGGGACGGAAGCCACGGAGAGGGGGCGCCCTGTTAGGTGCCAGACTACCGGTTCCCCCGGTGCCGAGTAGCCACGAGTCACGATATAAGTCTAGGCTAGCGGATAAGTCACGGAAAACGTCGGAGTATCCGGTTAGGAGCCTAACTAGTAGGTGGTCACGTCGCGGGCCGACTTAGGGCACGAGTCGGGTTATTATATAAGTCACGGGACGGCAGTTATTACGGCTAACAGGATCCTAAGCTAGTCCGGACCTAGACAGCGTATATAAAAAAGATAGATAGCCGCCCTTAGAATAAGGAGGCCAGCGATTAATCTAACTCTTTAGCACCCCCCTACTTAACTTATATACGATCACGTCCTAGCCACTAAGTACTCTTATCTTGATTATCTCTTTACTCTTCGCGATTACCCACTTAACACTATATATAACTAGTGGCCGGACCTAAAGGTATAGGCTAAGTATAAGTCCAGGCCCTGGGTTACTACCGTGATCTGCCTAGGCCTAAGTAAGATCCCTGCTAACGTATAGTATATCCTTTGCCGCGATATAAACCTAGCAGAGGTATTTTATATAAAGGATAATCAGAATATAGGCCGGAAGAAGATGCTTTTTACGGGTATCCTTGGGTAAGTGTATATCCCGCGTATACGGAGCATATACCGGATATAGGCTAGGACTTTTACTAATATTATTTAGTATTTAAGACCTTATTTTCGAAGAGCTAAAGCAGGATTATATAGAGCTCCGCTATAGTATACACGCGTTTTATAAGGATAATAGTAAGACAGCGCGTGCGGGCAGGGTGCTACGTAAATAAGAGACGACTCTACGGCGATAGGCAGTCGCGGCTAAGCGGAATTCCGGAAGTCCGTATAACCCATAAAATCCATATACGTCGTATATACCGGGTATAAGCCCGGAGGATATAATTAGTATTATATTGGGTTCGGATACTAGTTATACCGACTACTCGAATAACGATAGAGATTACTCTGGCCTAGATCCGCCTAGTAGGCCCGGAATATCGGAAAGCGACTTAAGCTTTAACTTATAACCACGCCCCTCGCCCTCTTAGGGCACTATATTTCCCGAGTATATACGGGGTATATATCCCACGGAAACCCCGGCTAATACTTGATATACCTCGCCGGGCGACCTATCTACGGGTAATACTAGGCGATACTAGCTAAGTCCGCCGGCGGGGGCTATACTAAGAGCTAAACGCCGCCGTAGTTCTTCTATCGCGTCCCCCTCCGTAAGGGCAGCGAGAATACGGTAACAGGTATATACGGCGCGTATAGAACGCATAAGCGCAGTATATACGGAGTAGAGGTATAAGTTAGAGATTCGCGTATAGGAACTATAGTATTAGAGGACAGTATAGGAGTTAGAGAGGCAGATTAAGTAGCTTAAGAGATAACTAGGGCAGGGATAGTGGGTCGTTTAGTTATTTCTTATATATGCCCCGTATATATAGGCTATAGTATAGTTAACTAGTTATTATCTATAACCACGTCCTCCTCTTTATCGTCCTCTTTATCGTCCTTATCTTCCTTATTATTAGCTAAGACGTCTACTAGGATAATAGCCGGCGACTTAGGCTTATTACCTAGGATATATTAGTAGACTATTATATATATGCATAGCATATACTATAGGGCAGGGGAATATATAAGCCGATTAATATAGGCCCTGCGTGGCCTTACTAGCCCTAGCCGCACCCCCCTTCGATATACCCTTAATAGCCCCTTAGTTAGTTAGTATTACCTATACGGGGTATATACTAGGGATAAGGAATATACTTACTACCCTTACCCTTTTTAAAGGGTGTTGGCTGCTCTTTATGATCGTCTATATCGATAATCTACGAGTTATTAGTATAGAGACGATATACGTGGTATATGCATTATATATATAAACTAATATCTTACCGTTCGCTTAGTCGTGGCAGAGGCGGGTGTAATAGTCTAGAACTCGTTAGCGTAGTCTACTTATATATACAGGGCATATATATAGTTTAACTATACTTTTCGTTAAATCGGATTTCTCCGGCGAGCTAAATATCGTAGCTCTGTTATCGGAGCTAAGACCTTCTAACGAGGTCTTTTAGTAGCCGGCTGCTTTAGACTAGGGCTCGGAATAGGCGGTGCTAGATTGCCTTAGGCAGGGGATATAGGCGGGTCGGATATATCCTGTATATGCTTAGAGATATCGGAGAGCTCGGTAAGATCAGAATCCGTTATATCGTGATCGGTGTATATATCCTGTATATACTGCGTAGGTGGTTCGACGATTAGGCTAGGTTCCGGGCGGATAGGGCTATCGCCCTGCCTAGGGGCGATAGCCTTAGAATCGTCCGACTTCGCTTTCTGATACGAGTTAATAGCAGGTAAGGAACACGGGGCATATACAAAATATATACCCCGGCTTAGGGAGACAGGGGTATATACTAGGTATATGCCCCTATATTAGGGGAGCGGTCCAGGGATATATACCTAGTATATAGCCCTATATTAGGGGAGAAGTCTAGGGGTATATACTAGTATATACCCCTAGTATAAGGGAATAGTGGTATAATAGACACCACCGAGTAAAAGATATAGCATATACTACGTATATACTTAATAAAAGAAAAAAAGCACTTATATCTCGATAGAACTATAACCTATACTAGTGACGAAACTCGGTATTATCAGCACTAAAAAGATTAGTATATACCCTGCTTATAGTATATAGACGTAACTCACGTAAAATACTCTATCTTATCGGCGAATTTAGTAATTAGTCCTTTTTAGGACCACGGCTATAAGTAAGTGTTAGTATATACACTATATATATAATCTAGGCGACTAACCCAGGCTCGTGCCGATACTCGGTATCTCTCTACCCCCCAGGCCGAACCTATAGTTTAATAGTATTAGATATATATTAGCTAATATCGTAGATACAGGGTATATACAATACTCACTTAATTCTAGTAACTAACTCGGCCTCCGAGATATTAGTTTAATTCGTGGCCTTAAGGGCACCCGGATATATATTACGGATATAACGGCGTAGCTACTAATATAAGCTATATACGTAGTATATACAGGGAGAGGAAGATAGACTCACGCTAGGCTAATCCTTAAATACTTTGCTATATATTATAATATTCCTATCAATAATAATATCGTAGCTATCTAGTTAGTATAGGTATATACACGATATATACTAAGGGAATCACTTATATTAAGGTATTCGTCTTAGATATAGTAACTATAGGATTAGGCGCTGACTAGAAGTAGCAGGATTAGTATATGCCTAGTATATCCTAGGGTATATAGTAGAATACCTTAACTATCGATATCCTCCTATAGGATATTAGGATAAGCTAAAACGCGTTAATAATCCCACGATATATATATATATACGACGTATATACGACGCCTATATTAGACCTTATATCCTTTAATAAAGCCCTATAATTAACTAGGGACCTAATCGAAATTATTATTTAGAATTAGTCCTAGGCTTATTAGTATATATATAGTATATACTACGTATATACTTACTATAATAATAACCCTATCCTGGCGATAGATTCTTAGCGTTAGTAACGCCATTACCGGTATAACTCTCCGCCTTTATAGCTATATATGCCTACCCGTATATACTTAGCGTATATATATTTTATTATAACCTGCCCTAACTTACCGCGATCACTTATCTAAATGGTTAGTACTAACACAGAATCAGGATATACGTTATATATACTACACGGAACGTACTCACTAGAAAACAATAGAAAACGTCTAGCCACCGGTTAGATCAGAACGATAAGCTTAAGCAGGGTATATACCCGTAAAATCAGAATAGCTAGGGTAGCTTAGCTTACCTCGAAAATAGAGTGGTGGTGGAAAAGGGGAAAAATTTTTACTTATAGCGCTAGGGTGGAATCTAATTACCTACCTAGGGTATAAGTCATAATACGATCCACCCTATTCTATAATCGCTAATAATATCGAATTGTCTAGTAGCTAATAGAAATAGATTATTATTATACCGTAACTACTACGCTTCTTACTATATCGAAACACTATATATAATTAGAGCCTGGTCCGTGTAACGCATATGCTAAGCATATGCCGTTCGAGGCCCCTGCAAACTTTAAAGTGGATACCGTTCAAGGCCCCTACAAACTCGCCCGAGGCCCCTGCAAACTGGTTCCTCGTAGGAACCGTGTATACGCGCTCTTCTAATTTGGGCTTATAAGTTAAGTTCTACATATATACGCCGTAAAGCCCTGGAAGCCCTGGATAAAGCTGGGTTGGTTACGTGACTTAGGGCTTGACCTGGGGGGGTGCGCTGTACATCCTGTTATGTAATGGGAATACAGTGCGAGGCCTGTGTGGGACATAACAGGCGCCGCGCGGGATAAAGGGGAGCGGGGGGGTAATATTACGGGTTATACCCCGATAACTAAAGATCCGGTCCGAGACCAGGATCCACCCTTCCCTTATATACGCAGCTTGCTACTCTAATAGGCAGTTAGAGTGATACATACTCTTTTACCGGTTCTATAGCAGAGGGGTTATGCTTTTGCATATAGAGCGAAAGCGAGAGCTTCCCCTTAAGCCCTACAGGGGCCAGCCCGTTATACTCGGACGCCCTTTATAAGTGGTTTATAATTAGCTTAAATAGGGTTAGGTTCCTACTAGAGTTTGGTTATACTAGGTTCCGTAGTAGGCGTAGGTTTATAGTCCTAACCCGGCGGTGCCTTAATAGTGAGTATAGGTAAACTAGTATCCGGCTAGGCTAATTCCGGATACTTAGCGGTATTAAGTATCTATTAATCGTTAATTAGGTTAGCTATCCTATCTTAAGTTCTTAACGCTCCTTAAGCCCTTAGAGTAGGAGAGCGATTAATATATTAAGTAGGGAATCGCGAAGAGTAAAGAGATAATTAGGATAAAGGCACTTAGTGGTTAGAACGTGATTATACTAAAGTTAAAAGGTAGAGGGTGCTAAAACGTTAAATTAATCACTAGTCTTCTTATCCTAAGGGCGGCTATCTATTCTTTTTTATATATATACTAGCCAGCTTCAGTCGAGCGCGAGAGTCTTTTCTGCCTAATCGATTACTATCTATTAGCTTATAGCGATAACTCGACTTATACCCTAGTACCGACCACGTTATAGCCAGCATTAAGTCAGGTCCCAGATTAGATACTCCGTAGTTATCCGTAATTCGCGCCGGTCTAGAACCCTATCGTGACTCGTTACTATCCGGTACTTAGGTACCGGAGGTCTAGTACCTAATAAAAAGGCTAGCTCCTTTCTACTTATTATGCTACGGGGTATAACTATAGACTTATAAAGGTCGATATACTTTAGCTCCTTCTTTAGCTAATTATAGAATACCTTTACGAAAAAGTTATAATACGTTACTTATTTCGCAGGATAAGTTAGCTAACGAGGCAGGATAGCTTTAAAGACTCTTATTATAAATAGCGTATAATTTAATTGCGTAAGATAAGCGATCGATCTATTAGTTTACTTAACTCTATAGAAAACTCTGATCGTAGTGCTAAGTTCCTGCCCTTATTCCTGCGGCAGATCCACTTCCACTTTCGGGCCCGGAATAACCCTTTCCGGACCTGCTTTAGGCTAGCCTATAGGACACACCCCCCTAACTAAATAACTATACGATAATTACCTGGTTAAAGTCATTCACAGGCTTCTTCTATCGATATATCCCCTTTTATAATATCCACGTAGCTTCTATCAAACTTCTCTTCCAGCTCCTCTTAATATTCTAGTAAGATCTCCTCTAGCTTATTTATATAGAGACGTCCCTGTATATCCATTACTCCCACCTATTCCCTAAAGCTTATAAACTTTTCCCTAGACAGGGCCTTCGTTAATCTATTAGCGATTATATCGGCGCTTATACTATAGCTGACTTTAATCCTTCAATACTGCTACGCCTCTCGTGACTAATAGTTATATATATCCACGTGCCGTAATGGTGTATTTAATTAAGCGATCTCTGCTATTAGTAGGCGTATTATTTAGCTATTATCGTATCGTATCTTTAATTATAGATCTTCGAATATTATACCTATCGCCTCTAATAACCTCTTCGTGAATATCCCTTCCTTCGTATCTTATACTAATAAGAGCAGCTCCGCCTTTATTATTAACGTTATAACCGTTGCTTACTTATTGGCTGGCTAGGCTACTATGCGTCTAAATAGACGTATTATAAATGCCCGAATGCTTTTTCGATTGATTAAGTTATCCGTAAAGGACGCGTGGGTAAAAACCTCGATAGAGTCGCTAGTACCTAATTCTAAGGCGTAGGTTTACGTGGCTAGCAGATATCGGATTAAATAGTCGGCTGCCTTATAATTCTAATGGCTTAGGCTTATATTAAATCTATAGAGTCGTGATACTATAAAGGCGATATCGGGGCGTGTAATTACTATAGCGTATAGAACAGATCCTATCCTGCGTTAATAGCTTTTAATGGTAGTAGACTTCCTAGCGTATAGTAGTAGCTCTGCCGGCTCTATAGGGCTTATACGCTTATGGCTAGATACCGTTAATAATAGATGTCCTACCTCCACGATATAATTACGTTATAATAGCTATATCCTCCTTAAGGGACGGTCCCGAATAACCTTAATCCTCAGGAACCACTATAGTAGCTGCCCGCCTTATAGGGTGTAGTGTTCTTATAGGCTCGCGATAGCCTATTCTATCTCTTCTCTAAAGTCTTCCTTAAAGCCGATCACGAGATCGTCTATATAAAAGAACAGGATTAGCCCAGGGCGTACGAAGTAGCAGTGCTCTTACGGCACCATCTTCAACCCATCCCTCTTTAATACTTCTATAATATGCTTTTGCTATAGTAATAAAGACTCCCGTAGCCCGTATAACGCCTTCTTTAGTAATAACAGTTTACCCGGCACCGCGGTCCCGGGCAGGAACTGTATATATATATATCGTATAGCAGGGGGGCGTGGATAAACGCGTTAATAACGTCGTACTATATTAAGGATAGATCGAAGCGGGCGGCGATCGCTATTAATAATCTAAAGGAACGACTAGCGAGCGTGGCTATATATATATCTTTTAACGAGTTTTAATGCTATTAATCTCCTCGGACCACTAGTCTAGCCTTATATTTCTATAGAAAGCCGTGCTTATTAAACTTATAGGTTATTACCTATATATAGCCAAGCACCTAATAACCCTTCGCCCTATCCTTCGGCACTATAATCTACGAGTCTATCTCTTTATAACTTTTTAGGTGATCTTATTAAGCTTATTAAAACAGGATTTCGTATAGGTGGTTTTAAGGTCTTATCAATTCCTTAGAGGGGCCGGTAGTTGCTTACGGTGTATCTTATAGTAGAGTCTCTTAAGTGCCTTTTTGATTTTTAACTTTATTAGCGGCTTGCTATTTAAATTACGGACTAATAGGGTATATCCTCCTACGTTAAAAGCAGAGATCCAGACTCGGTTACTGCTATAGCTTCGAAATTTAGCTCCCCCTTACTCTATAGGTACATAGGCCATGAAAGTAGCCGCCGTGAGCCCTGCCTAAGGAGGGGTTTCTAGTGGAGTTAGAAGGTGACTATTATCTAGGCGTTAGTGATTAATCGTAGCCGTAGGGGAGTCTTTTTTTTAGCTCCGGCCTCGTAGGCTTTATAAGCTCCTCCTACTATTCCGGCCTTTTAAGCTCTATAAAGGGTTCCACCCCCTAAGCCTCGAAGCTAGTAGGCGTAGCCCTTAAAAGAGGTTCGTTAACCTCGCTGCCCGACTAGAGAATAGGCTCGAAGTGTGCTGTTATATATATCTCGGGTAATAACGGCTCGCCTTACTTAATTACGTGTAGATCTAGTAGGCGGATCTAATTAATGATATCCGCTGGCTATTTTTCCGTTAATTAACGTAGGTTATCCTTTAGGGCTTCGAGACTGCCGTTAAAATACTCCTTTTTATTAAAGATAACGTTATATGTATAAACGATCCCTTTCGTTCTAAGGCCAGGAACCTAGATATAGTAAATATTAGTTAAATCGTATTTTATAAGGTAGCCGATATAGGCCCGCGGCGCTAGCCGATTTTAAAGCTTTTTAGACCTTATTAGAGCTGCTCTGGTTATAGGAAAAGCCATATAACTAAAGGCTTAATAGTGGGCTAGCTGCGGCTTGCGTTAATAGAGGACCTTGGACGGAGTCTTCTAGCTAAGGCGTTATTTAGGCGTTCTGTTTTGTATGTAAGCGGTAGTAGGAACGACTCTAACCTATAGGAAATCGGGTAATCGGGAGTATATTCGTATAGCTTATGCCTTCTATACTATAATAACCTTAGATATTTCGGCACCACTGTTCTAAGCGGGGGTCTCTGCTAAAAAGGACTTTAGTTAGATACTAAAACCCTTAGCTAAGCCCTGTATTCCGAGCGATTATATTAGTTCGTTATAATACTTAAAGACCCGTACCTGCCGGGTAAATTAGCTCTGAATCTATCGGATATATTAATTCATAACTATATAGATATCAGAGGCCCACTTTAATATTATAATAGCAGGCTATAAATCCGCTATATCGATCCGTGAAGAATATAATCCGTACGTATCCCTTAGCGGTTAGTAGGAACTCCGTAAAGTCGATCGCCTACCTCTTACCGGCGTAGCTTAGAGCTATACGGGTCCGCCGGCTAATCTATCGACTTATCTTTAATTAAGCGTAGGCGTTTTATACTCTACCGTTCCTAGCTCCTTTAGTTTAACGACCTATAACTGCTCGTTTAGTTACTTTATTATATTAGGGCTAGTATGCCCTAAGCGGAGATACTATAGGTTGCCGTCGGCTTAGCTAGCTACCCTCTTAATCGGTTTTTAGATTAGTAGAATCGGGGCTGGAAGAGTAGTAGTAACGGGGGCGTTAGTGACTAGAAATAGCTCTATAACGGTTTAATCGTAGTAGACACTTAGCTTATAAAGGATTAATCGATTACCGTAGCGTATATAATAGTTTAGTGGCTTCTAATCCTACTAGTAACCGTTCTACCGTATCTTCTTATTAGAGACTAGGTTATAGATAAAATCTTTATAGTGGGCTACGTCTTTAAACCGGAACTTTATCGGGCCGGTTATTCCTTCTATTATAAGAATAACGTCTCTATATCCTTAGATCAGCACCGTTATAGTGCCGGCGATTATAACGTTACTAGCGCGGGCCAGTCTATAATCCGTAAATCTGCTTATATTATAGAAAACGTAGGATATAGTACCTAAGTCTAATATAGCAGATTAATATAAAGGATATACGATGCCCGAGAGAGCGGCCGCCGGAGCTTCTAGCCAGCGTGGCTCGGAACGGATAAGGTTTAAGGCCTTACCTTACCTTTTATAGGATATATTTATAAGCTTTTCTAGCTTCGTGGTCTTCTTGATTTTAAAGAAGACTTTGTTATTATTATTAGCGGCTCCGGCTATACGTAGTCACGCCTCCTCGAGGGCTTCGTTATTATTATCGCCGTTACCGCCGCTACCGCCGCCGCCACCGACTTCGTTATTATTATCGGTTACTTTATAGTCGGTAACGGCGGTCCTCTTCTTTTTATTTCGGGACTCAATCTTCTCCACGGCGTCTTATAGGTCCCGGTCTATTCTAAGGGACTTTTCCACGAGCCTCCGAGTAGAGTCGTTAGCTTAAATGCCCTCTAGCCCTAACTCTAGGAATAGTATCTAATAGCCTGATATATCATGGCCGCGCCGGTAGTATACGGGGTACTTGTCCTTATAAAAAACGGATTATCGGCGCTTAGAGCTTATATAGTTAGTTAACTTACCTTTAGGGTAGGGACTATGGCCCCGCTAAGCCCCGGTCTGGTTAGCCCTCCCGGCCCGCTATAGTCCGCTATTATCGTTACCATTAAGGTTTAGGGCCTGGAAGGCTATAGTTCTATAACTTTAAGTAGGCAGTACGTTAAGTTATTCCGCCGCCTTTTTCCCTTCCGCGATAAGGGTTATCGCCGATACTATTTTAAGGTCTAGCGTTACTTCCTTTATATCCACCTAGTTACCCAGGGCAGGTCGTATAGCGTTAAAGAAGTCGTTAATCTAAATCTCCCGGGGTTTATTCTATATCCCGATATTATAATAGTCCTAAAGCCGGTCCTACTAGTCGTCTAGCTAGGCGGCCACCTTTCTTAGGTTAGTAAGCGGCTTATTCTTATCAAGATCGTAGTTCTTTTAGGAGTCTTTTATACGGGTCGCGATATAGGGGCCGGCGTCGGCTTATACTGCTACGTAGATATCTTCCGGGGTTATACCCTTTATTAGGGCCTTCCGTCTCTTCTCTACGATAAACTCTTCCACCTACTTAAGTATACTGTTAATACCCTTATAATAGGTTTCGTAGTCTTTACGATCCTCTTTATATCGGCGGTAGTCTTTAGTATAGGCGGCCTTGCCTATAACTATTAGCTCGGAGATATTAGTAGGCTGCCCGTTAACGTTAGCGATAGAGGTGTAGGATATAAATTCGGGACGCGTGCCTTACTATGGCCTAGGGGCTGGATTATCAGGGCGTAGGAAGTCCTAGACTCCGTTACTACGGGCCCTGACTTTATAAAGGCGCTTCTATAGCTCCTAGTCTTTATAGCTTATATAGATAGTCGTATTTAAGGTTATAGTGGTTATAGCTATAGGCAGCTCGGCGTAAATAGCTTTAGTAGGTTATCGAGAAAAATAGTACTCTTAATTATTATAAATAGCGTATAACTTAACTACGTAAAATAAGTAATGGATCTATTAATTTAATTAACTCTATAGAAATATAAGTAGTATTAAGAGGTCTTATTAATTCGTGTTATTAGGTTCTAGGCTTCCTACTAATACTTAGTACGAGCTTATCGCGTAAGCCATAAAGGCCTCTCGTGAAGAGGTTCTAGAGGCTTACGTGTTAACTACTAGGTGGCTTCGTGTTTAGAGAAGGCTTATCGTGTATTTAGAATATAAGAGCTAGTTTAGAGTATATAGAGGGGGTAGTAGCCTCTATAATAAGGCTACCTTCTTTATAAAGGTCCCTTAGTTACTTCGAGAGGAGATTATATAACTAATACCTTCCTGTTAGGTGGCACCTAGAGGTCTATAAGTAAGGACCTCTATACCTATATCTTCTTAAAAGAACTTAACGAATAATCTTAATATAATACCCCTTCCCTTAGTCTACTAGTAGGCCTCCTTATTCGTCTTATAATAGTGTTGCCTACCCCGTGGCACTTTTTAATAGCCTTAGCTACCTTACGCGCCTTCCTTTTAACTAGTTTACGAGCCTCCTTAGCGGTCTTACGCTTAATATTAGTAACGTTAAGTATTATAACTTTCACGATATTAGTAACGGTTACGTATAGGGCACTATCACGGCACTTATATTAAGGGACGATAATTAAATTATCTAAGAGGTTATTATTATATAAGAAGCTATCTCTCTATTAGTTCTATTTATTACTTTCTACTACCCGGCCGCTAGGAACGAATTCGAATCCTATAACCGACTCCGCGAAGTTAATTAAAGACTTTAAGCTATATATATAGCTTTATACCACTAGCAGGGAATTAACTTATATATACGGGTATTTATCGATAAAAAGATTATAAAGATAGATAATAACTAAAGAGAAGAAGAAAAATAATAAAGTTAGGAGTTAACGAAGAGTTTTTATGGATAAGTTGGAATTACCTGTGGGTGCCTAGTAGCCTAATCTCTCGTAGAAGTTAGCCTTATTTATATATTATAACTTCCCTCTTTAGAAGCACCTTTTATCTTTATATATTATAAGTTATAGTTATAGGCCTTTAGTAGGTAAAGGAGTATTATATAGATTATTTAAAGATTAGACGATAAGTTAGAAGTTTAGGATAGAATCCTTTAGAATAGTTCTTAGTGGTGGTCTTTTTGCTATTATAAAGCCTATATATTTATAATATTAGCCGCTAGTTAGGGTCTCTTAGAATAATCCTCTTTATTAAGTAACTTTATTCTCTATAATCACGTTTATCTATATAGTATTAAGAGGAATCTTTATATTTATAAGCTTTATTCCCTTTTCTTTTATCTTATGCTTTTATCTCTTATTCTTTAGTGCTTACTTTAGGAGTAGTGTTATTCTATAGGTGGTATTAAAGGAGGTTCCTAGATTAAGCGTAGTTTATTATATAGAAGAGTGGCCGGGCTAAGGGAGTCGTTCTTTTTTATTACCTTTAGACCTTTATTACTCCTAAAGGTAGGCGTTAAGGAAATAGGGGGTAATCTATAAAAGGCATTAAGAGGTCTTATTAATTCGTGTTATTAGGTTCTAGGCTTCCTACTAGTGCTTAGTACGAGCTTATCGCGTAAGCTACGGAGACCTCTTATAAAGAGGTTTTAGAGGCTTAAGTATTAACTACTAGGTGGCTTTGTGTTTAGAGAAGGCTTATAGTGTATTTAGAATATAAGGGCTAGTTTAGAGTATATAAAGGGGGTGGTAGCCTTTATAGTAAGGCTACCTTATTTACGAAGGTCCCTTAATTACTCTAAAAGGAGATTATATAACTAATACCTCCCTATTAGGTGGCACCTAGAGGTCTATAAGTAAGGACCTCTATGCCTATATCTTCTTAAAAAAACTTAACGAATAATCTTAATATAATACCCCCTCCCTTAGTCCACTAGTAGGCCTCTTTGTTCGTCTTATAATAGCTTCCTTTACTCCTTACTTAAATCCTATAATAGGAAAACTCTGATCGTAGTTCTAAGTTCCTGCCCTTATTCCTACGGCAGATCCACTCCTATCTTTAGGCCCGGAATAACCCTTTCCGGACCTGCTTTAGGCCAGCCTATACGATAACTCTTCCTCTAGAGGTTATAGTATAGCTGGCCCTACTAGTACTAAGGAGGTTGCCTGCTTACGCGACTATAAAAAGGAGTAGCCTATATTTAGGTTAAAGGATATTTTTAACTATATCTAGATAGGCGTTTATTATTATAGTAAGGGGATATACGCTTTTTAGATCCCTTAGTACTAAGGGAGAGTCTAGGAGAACGGGGTAGGGAGCGTCGGTTATAATTAAGCGGGTTCTAGAATAATACTATTTAGTATTTAAGAGGTCGTTTTAGATACAGGCCTATCGGATAACTAGTACTCGTGGACTCTTATACTTATCGCTTACTCGCTTAATCCTAATAAAGGGGAGGCGCTTTACTTAGTAAACTATAGGTAACTAGTACCGCTTTAGCTATATATCCGCTTAGGGCATTATATATAGCTATTTAACTAATTAGGGATTTAGTATATAGACCTGTTTATATTATGCTAAAGGGCTATTAAACGTAGTAAGGGGTATATAGGAAAGTAGTTCCTTATCCGCGCTATTAGGCTATGGCTTAATAGTCGCTATGTATCGCCTAGTCCTATTTAAGGGAAGGCACTTTATTAACGACGGATAATGATTTACTCTAGGGTTATATAACTAGAATAGTCTATACTGTTATTTAATAGCATCGGTATATTATCACGGGCATAATTCATTAAGGTCAGGGATAGCCTAAATAGGAATAAATAATATGCCTTAATAGTCACGAAGAGGATTAGATAGAGTTATAGCGCTTAGAGATAGATAGTTAAGTCGGCTCCGGGACTAGTATTATCCGAGCCGACCCGGTATAGCGTTATAGGGAGAACTATTAATAGATACATTAGGGTCCTTAGGATAGCTTCGAGGAGATTCCCTGAGATTCTTAGAAAGAAGGCTCTGGTTATCTATAAAAGAAATAGATAAAGCTAAACTCCTAAGTTAGAGGTTTAGCGAATAATTTAACTCTTACTTCGACTTACTAGTTTATATTACCCTTTTAATTATCTTATAATATTTTCTTACTCTTTATATAAAAACCCCTAATATATTATATACTTAACCGTTTTAACGGATATAATAACTAGTAAGAGTTATTAGTATAATTCACCTCTACTACTTAGCTAACTAATAACTATACCTCTTTATACGCGCTTTAGTATTACTCCCCCTAAGAATAGAGATTATAAATCGGTTTATACGTATACGCTATCTCCTAGTCCCGGAAATAATACCACCGCGCCTTTAGCTGATAAGCAGGAGACTATTATCCTATAAGACCCTCTAGAGCTATAGCCAGACTAGTCCCTGGTACCTTAGTATAAGCCTCTTATAGTCCCTTAGTATAAGATACCCGCGGCTCCTTTATCTAATACTATAAAGCGCTAGCCCGATTACTACGCACCACTATCCGACACTATACCAGGACCTAAAACCATATAGCTCTAGATTAGTGCTAGCACTATACGGGCAGTAAACCCGTATAGCGCTAGATTAGTGCTAGCCCTATACTAGCACTAAACTAGTATAGCGCTAGACCGGTGCTAGCACCGTCCTAGCACTATACCTAGTATAGCGCCTAGCCCTAGATAGCCCGAGGTTCCCCCGTAGATATATATAGCCGGAACCTCGCCCTGTCCTTTAAAGAAGATATGCTATTTATATATTATTTACTATACCCTAAGGTTACCTAACTTAAATCCCCTTATAGGTCCTATAGTACTAGCTAGCTAAAGATATATACGGTTAGTATATATTAAATAGTAGTAACTAAAATAAGATTATTCGATCTTAGTAAGGTTCGCGTACCGATCCTATTAAACGACTATAGAGACTATTCTTGTTACACGATCCTAGGGTAAGTAACTATCCGTTATTAATAAAGTGCCTCCCCTTAAATAGGAGTAGGCGATAAGCAGCGACTATTCAGCTAGAGTCTAATAGTGCCGATAAGGAACTACTTACCTATACGCCCCTTATTATATTTACTAGCCCTTTAGCGTAAAGTATAGAGGTTTATATACTAAACCCCTATTTAGTTAAATAGCTATATATAGCGTACTAAGCGGATATATAGCTAAAGCGGTACCGGTTAGCTATAGTCCACTAAGTAAAGCGCCTCCCTTTTATTAGGACTAGGCGAGTAAGCGATAAGTATAAGAGTCCACGAGTATTAGTTATCCGATAGGCCCGTATCTAAAACAACTTATTAAATACTAAATAGTATTATTATAGAACCCGCTTAATAATAACCGACACTCCTTACCCCGTTCTGCTAGACTCTCCCCCTACGCTAAGGGATCTAAACGGTATACGTCCCCTTACCGTAATAGCGACCGCCTATCTAGATATAGCTAAAAAGGTTCTTACGCCCGAATATCGGCTACTTCTTTTTATAGCCGAGTAAGCAGGGAACCTCCCTAGTACTAGTGGAGCTAGTTATGCTATAACCTCTAGAGGAAGAGTCTTAAGGCTATCCTGCCTCCTTAGCTAACCCATCCTGCTAAGTAAGTTACCTATCACGATTCTTTTATAAAGGTATTCTATAATTAGCTAAAAAAGGAACCCGAATATATCGACCTTTATAAGTCTATAGTTATACCCCGTAATAGTATAATAAAGGGAAAGGAGCTAGCCCCCTTTACCGCCGGCTATAATTCTCCGCCGGTAAAACTAAAGATTAAGGTTAAGGGATCGGAATCGCTTTTAATCTGCCCCGCTATAAGTATAGTCGAATAGCTAGTTAGAAGTTTCCCCGAAGATATAGCGGAAAGCCCTTCTCTAAAATACGCTAAACCTTTTAAATAAACGCCCGACTATACTCTAACGCCTAACGACTATATACTATTCTCTAACTAAGAAAGTTACTAAGCCGATACTATAAGTAACCGCGATAAGCGTATAAGCCCTATACCCTCGGATATTATATACTACCCTTATAATAAGATAAAGGATATTAGACCCGGGAATAGTAGGAATCCGGAACGCTAATAGCACCGGGTAACTACTATAGGTAATAGTCCCCCCGGATATAATCCCCCCGGGGTAGGTCCTCCCCTAAGGAATATACCGGGCGCTAGCTACCCGGAACTATATCTATATATATAATAATCGGATTTACTCGCTATCCTTAGCTAGCGCGATAATCGGATATACTAATTTAAGCCCGATAGCCTAAGCTACTTTAAGCCTCCCTTATACTTTACTACTAACTAGGATCTTAAGACTAAAGGAACTAAACTAATCTATATAGATGTTTTCCGCTTTACTAATATAATAGACTAGTATACTATCCTAAATACCTAGTATAGCGAGTCCCTTCCCCGCGGACTAGCCCGCTATCTATTAGGCGAGGTATCCGTATAGTTTATAAGCCTTAATAAGGGACGATATTTGTACCTTATTATAATAATAACCGTTACCGAATAAAAGACCGCCCTATAAGAAAGGTTACGATTAGCTTAAAAGGAAGCCGAGTATAAGCTAAGGCGTAAGCGATATACCTTAGACGATATAGCTACCCGCTATAATATCCTTATCTTCGTAGAATAGGTAATCTAATTAGCGAAGGCGGCTAATAAACCTAAAAGTAAGTATTTAGCCTTTATATAGGATCGCTTAGACGCTAACCTAGTAAATATTATTCCTTATCCCCGACCGGAGACCATAACGACTAACTTTATAAATAGCCTAGCTAGTATAATACTAGGATAATACTGGAACTATATTAATAAAGCCTAAAAGGCACTTATTACCCGATAAACACTACTATAGATTAAGCGGATATCGATATTAAACTAATCCTCCTAGGTATATTCGCCTTTTCCCTGGTACACGGATTAATATAGTAGCCCGGCTCCACGCCGCTTATTATAGCCTAAATAACGCTCCTTAGCGCTAGACCGTTATCCGCTATTTCCGGAATATTACTTACTAGGACCAGGACCAGGATAATTCTGCCGGAATAACCGCGCCCTACTAGCCCTAGGAACGCTAAACCGCTATATAAACGAATATAGCTAACGGCTCTTAGCTAATAATATATCCGATAAACTAGCGCGCGGAAACCGGAACTTTTACCGGTAACGATCTAGGGATCTAGTAAATACTGCTATTAACGATAAGGTCTCCGATAAAGGATATAAGAATAATAAGGAACTAAAGGACCTATACTATTTCGAAAAGGAGTCTAATAGTTCCGAGGACCTTATAGATAATAAAGCCGAGACCGATAAAGGTAATAATTAACTATATTAGGTCGCTAATAAACCCGGATTCGTACCTAAGTACCGTGATCTTTACTAAGTACGATAATAATAAACTAGGTATAGATAGCTAATAAGATCTAATAATAAGGCCCTCCGCTATATAAAGTCCTATTCCTACCTATTCCTAATAGAGGAATAAGGCGGTTAGGACTCCCTGCTAATTAAAGGCGCCTTATAGCAAGTAATAAACCTAATAGCTAGCCTATATAGTTATATATATATTAGGGTCTAAGTCCGTATAACCCTAAAAAGCGCTCCCTTCAAAGCTTATATTAATTTAGGTGCCTCGTGATATATTATAAGTAAGCACCTCCTCCTTTACCTCCCCGATATAGAAGTCGATATATCTAAGAGATCTACGCTTTATGGCGTGGGTACCTTAGATACTATCGGATAGGCTTTATTTACCTTACTAATATAAGGCATAATAGGCGACTAGCCCCGAGTCGGACGGCTATATATAAAGGCTTAGGTAGTTCCTAAGCTAAAAGCCGGTCTACTCCTTAGGCAGGAATTTAACTATCCGATTAAGGTTAATATCCTTAAGTCACGGGACGCTATCCAGATTAGGTCCTATAAAGGTCTTATTATACCAGTATATATCTTCGCTAAACGTTTATTAGTTAGGCGCTGATTAAAAGCCGCTAAGAAGGTTACTATTCCGCTATATTAATATAGATTTATCCTATTTAAGGAATAGAACGTAACCTTAGACTTTATAGAATTCTAACCGGATATTAAGGGTTTACTAAACTATATCCTTAGCGAAGGGATATCCGTTCTAATCTATAACGCTAATAACCGGCCGCTATTTATTTCCTAGGGTAATAAGCTAGGGTATATAGATCCTTTCTAAGCTAACGGATATTTTAATATAGAGTAAGATAAAGCCTATAATATTCTAATAAAACCACTAAAGGCCGCTAAGAAGTCCCTAAGTCCAGAAAGATAAGGCGATATCTTTAGAGGGTATTTACCTATTAGCAGGAAGCTAGGAATCATAAAAAGCCTAGATACTCCGACTAAAGCGACTCTAGAAGGCGTGACTATTTATAACCACGGAGCCCGCTTTATACGACGCTTTACTAGGATTATTAGTAACTACCCTAAGGTTTAGACGGACTAAGGCGTTATCGATATAGATAAAAAGGACTATATACGCGTTCCCCTAATTAATAGGTGATATACCTAAAGGATTAGCTAAAAGCTATATCCGCTTAGCCGTAAAGACTAAGCCTTCTTGGACTAGACTCTAGATAGACTCTATAACTAGGACCGTATAGAATAGATATTAGTATTAAGGCCTTTTAGTACTCCGGTTTTTATTATATAGTAAAAGGTAAAAGGTAAACATAAAGGCTATATAATAATCGACCTTTAGACCCTAAATAAGGTTATTATCCTAGATACGTACCCGATACCGCTCTAAGATAAGGTTATTAAGCGACTCCGAGGGAAGAAGTTTATCTCCGTTATTAACGCCCGGGCTTTATTCTACTAGTTCCCTATATACTAACTATACCGTGAGCGGTTTACTATTATTTCCTAATAAGGATAGGAATAACTAAAGGTCGCCCTAATAGGCTTCCGTAACTCGCTTACGTATATCTAACGCTATATAGACTAGCTCCTTTGCCTATACTAGGATTTTATCTCCGCCTTTATTAACGATATCGTTATTATATCGGATACTAAGGACGACTATACTAAGCATTTAAACACGGTGCTCTTATTATTTAGTAAAAAGAGGATTAGTATCTTTCCCGATAAGTCCTTTATTAGATATCCGTTAGTTTAACTACTAGGATTCGAGGTTAATGCCCTTAGGTTATCGAATACTAAAGAATATACTAAGGCTCTATAAAAGATTCGCTCTCCGACTTCTCTTTAGTCCTTAGAATATTAGATCGGGATAATAGGGTGGCTTCGCTATCTTATTCCCCGATTCTCTTATTAAATCGCTCCTCTTTAATAATAAAAGACGACCCTTCTTACCGAGGCTTATTAAATCAGGAAAAATAAGGGATAGGGCCGTAAGGCGTATACTAAACGTATAATATTCGAGGCTACTACTAAAAGGTTAGCTGCGTTCTACGATATTACCGGCGCTCTTATATCGGATACTTACCTATTCTACTATATCCCTACTAAGATTCTTTTTATCTAGCTAAACGCCTCTAAAAAGCACGGGTTCTCCGCTATACTCTTTTAGTTAGTCGATAAGACTAAATAGCTTACTAAAGGAACCTTTAAGAAAACCGATATTCGATTAGTGCTTTATATTAGTAAGGGGCTTAACGCCGCCGAAAAGAAGTATTAGCCCACGGAACTTAAGGTCGCCTGCCTAGTATAGGCCGTTTATAAGACCCGTACTATTATTTAGTCTACTCGTTATAACCTAACTATAGTTCTTATAAGCCACGTAGCTATTATCGGTATTATAAAATCGACTACCCTATCTAGCACTAATAAGACCAGGCTAAATATAAAGCTTACCCTCTCCTCCGAGTTTCTTAGCTAATTTTAGTTAGATTATTAGTATATCCCCGGTAAGATAAATATAATAGCCGCCGCTTTATCTTGGCTACCCACTATTAATAGCCCCCTAGCTAAAGGTCTAGGCGAATTAGACCGGATTTAGGAAGACTAGGCTATATACTATATTAGCGAAATCTAAATAAAGGATGATATATAATAAAGGATTATCGAAGGATACGCTAACGAGTCGAAGTAGGTACCTATCCTTACCTAAGCCACTAACTATAACTTATTAGTTAAGATCCCTTTTAAGGTAGATAATAATCTCTTATACTAGGTGGATCTAAATAGGAGTAAACGCCTTTATATCCCCTTCTCCCTATATAAGGAATTCCTCTAAGCCGCCTATAATAACCGATACTATTTCCGAGCTAAACGGATATAGTACGATTTAGTTAGCCGCTTTATAATCCTACGACTCCGTAAAAAGGTCGAGTTATATATCGCTTAATATAAGATATATCGTACCTATTAAACGGATCGGCAGGCTCCCCTTAGCGAGATATAGCCTATCCTAACGCCCCTAATCCCTTTCTATATAATCGCTATAGACTTTATTATCGGACTACCTAAAGTGGCCTCTATAAGGACTCCCTGGTAGCGCGAAGGCTTCCCTTTATTCGATACCCTCCTAACTATCAGGGATAAGTTCTTAAAGGCCTCCCTGCTTATCCCTGGCTATAGCACCTATACCGCTAAGGACTAGGCGTCCGTGCTCTTTTAAGCCCTTTAGATAGGTAACTAGGGTAGCCCCCGCGCTATTATCTTAGATCGTGACCCTAAGTTCTTATTAGACTTTTAGACTACTCTATAAAAGGTAGCCGGAACTAAGCTAAAGTTCTTAAGGGCCTAGTATCCCTAAACCGATAGTATTTCTAAGAGGAAGAACTAAACTATTAGGATCGGGATACGTATATACCTAGCGGATAAGCTAAACGCCTTATAGCCGAAGGTAATTATACCTTTATAGTTTAACCTAAATAACGCCTTTAATAAGACGCTTAGCTATATACTAAATAAGATATTATATAGTATTAAAATAAATAGCTCGCTTAACCTAATCGGTAACGCTAACTATAAGTTTATATATTAGATATTTTAGGAGGATATAAAACTTACTATTATAATAGTATAAATATATATAAAGCGTCTATATAATAAGAAACGGCGTAATATTCGGTTTTAGCCCGGCGACCGCGTATATATCCGCCTTAGCCGCGGATACTCGCTCCTAAGTAAAACTAGCCCTAAGCTTAGTGCTTAATAGATAGGCCCTTTTAAGGTTCTTAAGTAAGTATCGCCGCTAGCGTACCGATTAGATCTACTAAAGACTCTTAATATACACCCCGTTATTAGTATTACTTAACTCTAAATAGATAGGTTCGCGGAGACGCCTAAGACTAGGGGACCTATTAATATATAAGACGAAAACTAAGAGTAATAGCGGGACCTATAGAAGTACTACGAGATCGGAGCTATCCTAGATAAACGGATCACTTATGAGGGAAGGGGTAAGCCATATACCGAGTACCTTATTCGATAAAAGGACTGGCTAGACTAGTGGAACGTCTAGATACCGGTAGACGTAATAGAAGCTCCGGATTTAGTAGAGGAATTCGAAGAACGTTAAAGAGCTTTAGAAGTGCTTTGTTTAGCGTTAAAGAGAATAAAAGAGGTTAAAAGACCCGAACCCGGCGAGCTCTAAAGAACTAAAGGGACCTATTTAGCCTCGTGGCGGGACTAGGCTAAAGCTAAAGAACTATCCCCTTTAATAATAAACACTCCTTTAAAAGGTATAACCGGTATAGAAGAATAACACCGTCTAATCTCGAACTAATAAGAATAGAAGCCTTACCGGCTATATAGCCTTAGCGTATACGTAAGTTAGTATGGCTAACTCGAAAATAAAAGATTTCCTTAGCTACCTATAGCTTTACTATTTTCCTTTATTCTTTATCTATAATTAAACGATCGCTACTATAGTTTAACTATAACTCTTACCTAACTCTATTATTTCCTATTATAACCCTTCTTAATTAGTTAATTACCCTATTATAAGACTATTAAGTATTATCCCCTATTATATTCCGCCGGTATAAGAAACTATCCCTGTTATAGGTTTACTAACGTCCTAGTCACTTCCCCGATTAATAGTATTACGCTCCTTAAACCTAACCGTTACTATCTTAGCTCTATGCCCCCTAATACGATGTTTTATATTATAGTATACCCTATAGACGTTTATCGCTTAAAGGACTAGGGACTCTAAGACGAGTTTATACGCTAGTTTAGGAATAGAAAGAACGGATTAGGCCTAACGTTTAAGGGATACTTTTATACGGTTACTCTTTTTAGTAATAAGAATTATATCGTATATAACCTTATTATAGCCGGGCTAACCTTTAAAGAGTGGTATACTAAGCACGATAATATCGTGAAGAGGTACCGTAGGTAAGCTATAAAGGCGGGATATAAAGACCTATAAAACCGGCGCCTAGAACGAACTATATTCGCCCTTAAAGCTATCGCTAATAAGTGTGTTACTATAGTCCGAGTAAGGGAAATCGCACTTAAGTACCTATAGCTTTAGTTCTTACTAGATAATAATCCCGCCGTCGCGTATTAGCCCTATTATAAATACTTATTCGAATAATACCTCGCGATAGCCAGGTATAAAGCCCCCCGTGGCCTAGATAGGTAATTCTTATATAGGTCGGCCTAATAGGCTAGTCGAGTAGTAGTAATAAAAACCGGTTCCCCTATACGCGTATATAACACCCCGAGTAACTACTAAAGCCCGGCACTCTAAGGTGCTAGTCTATTAGCCTAAATAATTAATAAGATTAATAAGACTAATAGTATTAGCCTCGCCTTAATAAATATAATCGATAAACATAATAATAGAAGTATTAATCCTAATATATTTATCGCGGTAACTAAAGAGTATAGGGAATATATCTAGCGCTATACCTTGGCTATTAGGGATTATATATAGGTATTTAAGGAATAGCCTACGCCGGCTATACGCTCCGTTACTAATATCTTAGCTTAAACCAGTCTATAGCCGTCCCTAGCTAACGCCGGCGCTAACACGCCTACTAATACCACCACGTCTAGAAAGAGGGTATATAACGGCTTAGGCCCTATAGGGCTAAGCAGGAAATTATTCTTTACTAGATAAGGAGAGGATAAGATATAGGTGTAAGCAGCTAAGAGTTTCGTGGCTAGACTTAAGGATCCTAGCGCTTAAGTATAACACACGGATTTTAAGACTAACGGATAAACGCTAGCGATTATAGGATAGCGTCGTTATACTATAATTACCCTATTACCTATACCTAAATTCGCGATATATTTTATTAAGAACCACGTAGCACCTAGCGACGTATAGTAAATAGTAGACCTACCCTTCCTGGTTATAATATAACGTATAGAATAGTATACGTAAGTCGCTTAGTTAGAGAATAATAGGGAACTAGATAAGGATAAGAAGAACACTATATCCTTTCGGCTAACCGTTAATACTTAGACGGTGACTAACCTTATCCACTATACCGCTGCTATCTATAACTACGACGGTAAGAATAGCTATAAAGGACTTCTGGCCTTATACGATCTAGTAGGCGAAGACCTAGAGAGCCGCCTAAAAGAAATCTCCCCCGTAAACACGGCCGCTATCCTCGACCTACCTATAGAAGAATAGGGATTACCTAATATAGAGCCTAAGGCTCCTAAAGTTAAAATTCTATAATAAGATAACGCCAGAGGAAAAAAGGCTTATTCGCCCTTAGATTCTTTTTTTTCTTCTTTTTTTTAGATATTATTATCTTCTTTTATCTATATTAGGCCCCTAGTTAGTAAATATAGAATAAAGCGGCGGGCGGCTAGGCGTAATTACTAGCGATATAAACAGCGCCTAACAGAGTTAGGACTATACGCTATAGGGCGCTATTCTATACTATAGTTTTTTTATTTTATCTAGCCTTAGCTAAAAATAAAGAATTATAACTACGTCTACCACTTATTACTAGTATAATAATCGGCCACGCCGAGTCTAAGTTAGACGTTATAAACCTTAAGGGGCGGCGAAGCCCGCGGGATATAGGGCTTTATCTCTCCCGGGGTATATACTATATACCACTATCCGGTACTATACTAGGACCTAAAACCATATAGCTCTAGATTAGTGCTAGCACTATATAGGCACTAAACCCGTATAGCGCTAGATTAATGCTAGCCCTATACTAGCACTAAACCAGTATAGCGCTAGACTAATACTAGCACCGTCCTAGCACTATACCTAGTATAGCGCCTAGCTCTAAATAGCCCGAGGTTCCCCTATAGATATATATAGCCGGAACCTCGCCCTCTCCTTTAGAGAAGATATCCTATTTATATATTATTTACTATACCCTAAGGTTACCTAACTCAAATCCTCTTATAGGTCCTATTATACTAGCTAGCGAGAGATATATACGGTTAGTATATATCACCGATCCTTAGTTAGGTATATATTATAATATTAAGGAACTATAGAATTATCCTATAAATTAGCTATTTCCCGAAAAGCTAGACTTCCTCTTAAACTGCTATAAGGAATATATGGAACGCGAGCGTAAGTTAAAGCGTTTAGACGCTATCGTCGTAGCGAAGACCTAGATATTACCCTACCCCCTTATAGACACTCGGCGAACCACTATTATCCCTAAGGAGGTCGCGGCGATATATTTAAGGTAAATCTCCTAAACCTAAAATAAGATAGTAAGTCGTATAATGATTTTAGAACCTTTATAGAAAGCATTAAGGAACGCTTTTAGCTTAATCCCGCTAGCTTAATAACGGAGGCGAAGAAGGTTTACTTTACCACTAGCTGCCTTAAAAGGAATACGAAGTTCTATTAGTATACCTACTAAAAGAAAACCTATAACTTTTTAATAAAGGCGATATAGACTAAGCTAAAGACCTTCTTAACCGAGTAATTAATCGATAATAAGACCTATAAGGTATTAGTTACGGAATAGATCCTTTCGGAATAGACTTCTTAGTAACCTAGTTAAACCTACGATTATTTTCTTAATAAGTTAGATTCCTTATTTAATAAGGTGTTTATCCCCTGTCCTAATAAGTAGCGTATATAGTTTATTATATCTAAACTAAATAAACCTTTATATAATTAAATTATTACTAGAATTTTACCTAAGACCTTCCAGGAGCTAAATATCACGGCTCCCTAAGCTAAGGTCACGTTAGTATATAAGGGTAAACCGTCTAATTAAGATCGCGGCTATTACTCGTATACACCCCGTGATTAGGGATATAAAAGGAGGTGCGGAACTAGTAATAAACCCTTATTATCCTAAGCCAGCCGTTCTTATAAAGACACGCCTACGCTCCCTGCTAGTATAACCACGGCTATTACTATTACCCCTACCTAATAGCGGGATAACCCTAGTATAACCTTAGAACTCTCGGGCCCTTAGAAATACTATGAATACGGAGATAAGGGCTATATTCGACCTTTTTGCTACGCATTACTATCCGGCACTATACCAGGACCCAAAGCTATATAGCTCCAGATTAATACTAGCACCCTATAGGCACCTAACCCGTATAGCGCTAGATTAATACTAGCCCTATACTAGTACTAAACTAGTACAGCGCTAGACTAATACTAGCACCGTCCTAGCACTATACCTAGTATAGCGCCTAGCTATAGATAGCCCGAGGTTCCCCCGTAGATATATAAAGCAGGATCCTCGCCCTCCCCTTTAAAGAATCCATCCTATTTATATATTATTTACTACGCCCTAAGGTTACCTAACTTAAATCCTTTTATAGGTCCTATAATACTAGCTAGCCAGAGATATATACGGTTATTATATATTTAATAATAGTAAGTAAAATAAGATTATTCGATCTTAGTAAGGTTCGCGTACCGCTCCTATTAATCGACTATATAGACCATTCCACTTACACGATCTTAGGGTAAGTAACTATCTATTATTAATAAAGTGCCTCCCCTTAAATAGGACTAGGCAATAAGCAGCGACTATTAAGCCATAGTCTATTAGCGCCGATAAGGAACTACTTACCCACGCACCCCTTACTACGTCTACTAGCCCTCTAGCTTAATATATAAAGGTCTACGTACTAAACCCCTATTTAGTTAAATAAGCTATATATAGCGCCCTAAATAGACACGTAGCTAAAGCAGTACCGGTTAACCGTAGTCCACTAAGTAAAGCGCCTCCCTTTTATTAGGACTAGGCGAGTAAGCGATAAGTATAAGAGTCCACGAATACTAGTTATCCGATAGGCCTATATCTAAAACGACCTATTAAACACTAAATAGCATTATTATAAAACCCGCTTAATAATAACTAATACTTCTTACCCCGTTCTCCTAGACTCTCTCCTAACGCTAAGGGATCTAAAAGGCGTATATCCCCTTACTATAATAATAAACGCCTATACAGATATAACCGAAAAGGTTCTCTTACCCGAGTATCGGCTACTCCTCTTTATAGCTAAGGGAGCAGGGAACCTCCCTAGCACTAATAAAGCTAGTTATACTATAACCTCTAGAGGAAGAGTCTCTAAAGCTATCCTGTCTCCTTAGCTAACCTATCCTACTAAGTAGGTTACCTATCACGAGTCCTTTATAAAGGTATTCTATAATTAGGTAAAAAAGGAGCCGAGTATATAGACCTTTATAAGTCTATAGTTATGCCCTATAGTATAGCTAAGGGAAAGGAGCTAGCCCCCTTTACCGCTAGCGATAATTCTCCGCCGGTAAAACCAAAGATTAAGGTTCGGGGAGCCTTTATAGTATAGTAGTGGTATACCTAGTATACGGTTAAGGTTACCGGGTCGGCTCGAATCCGGCTAAAGGCGTACGTAAAAGAGGAACCCCTTTTCCTTTTTTACGTTACTCGGATTCTATTCTAAAAGGCCCTTATCTGCCTTAGTATATATAATAAGGGTTAAATAGGGGGCCTATAAGACCCACCTTCCGCCCGGCTTCGCTTATCGTTAATAGATACTATAGGGGAGTTAGTCGCCCCACTATAGAAACGAGAAGATAGTATCACGCTATCTTAGAGCGCGTAAATAAAATACACGGCGTCTCTTCTATAATACAAAGGCAGCCTCTTACGCTATTATATAAGCGTTCTGTGTAGGGATATAGCCTGCGTTAGCTTTACCTATAGCTATAAAAAGAGTAAAGGAAGCTTAGGAGATTTAAACCCTAGGAAGCGTATATATAAGTCGCCTAAATAGGCCTATAGGGGCTGGCCCTAGGGTATACGGAAGGCGTACAAAACTAACTAAGATAATCACCCGCGCGCTATTAATCGAGTATATAGTCGGCTTTAAAGCCGCTATAGGCAAAATACATTATAGGCTTCCTAGTATAGAAGCCTATAAGTTTCGTACTAATAGCGAGTTAGTACCGGGACTACGGCGGTACCCGTAAAAGGCAGTAATCCTAAAAGAGGAGAGTATAAGAGTTTTTATCTAAATCTTATACTAGTTCCCTAAGTCTTATACCTTAGTTTTCCCCCTTATAGGTATTAAGGAAGGACCGTATAGTTAGAATTCTAACTCCTAACTACTTAGGTAGGATAAAAGGATAGCCTAGTAAGAAATAAAAAATAAAAAATAAAAGGGTTAAGAGAATAGAATCGCTTCTAATCCGCCCCGCTATAAGTATAGTCGAACGGCTAATCGGAAGTTTCCCCGAAGATATAGCGGAAAGCCCCCCTTTAAAGTACGCTAAACCCTTTTAAGGAATACCCGACTATACCCTAATACCCGATAACTATATACTATTCTCTAACTAGGAAAGTTAATAAGCCGATACTATTAGCTACTATAATAATCGTATAAGCCCTACGCCCTCTAATATTACATACTACCCTCACTACTAAATAGAGAATATCGGAACCAGGAATAGTAGTAATCCGGAATACTAGTAGCACCGGGTAGCCCCTCCGGGTAATACTCCCCCCGGATATAGCCCTCCCGGTATAGGCCCTCCCCTAGGCAACGCACCGGATATTAACTACCCGGAACTATACCTATATATAGGATAGTCGTATTTACTCGATATCCTCGGCTAGCGGGATAATCGGATATACCGATTTAAGGCTAATAACCTAGGGTACTTTAAGCCTCCCTTATACTTTGCTACCGACTAGGATCTTAAGACTAAAATAACTAAACTAATCTATATAGGCGTTTTTAGCTTTACTAATATAATAGACTAGTATACTGGCCTAAGTGCCTAGCACCGCGAGTCTCTTCTCCGCGGACTAGCCCGCTATCTATTAGGCGAGGTATCTATATAGTTTATAAGCCTTAATAAGAGACGATATTTATACCTTACTACGATAATAACTATTATAGAATAAAAGACCGCCTTATAAGAAAGGTTCTGATTACCTTAAAAGGAAGCCGAGTATAAGCTAAGATATAAGCGATATACCCTAAATAATATAGTTACCCGCTATAATATCCGTGTTTTCGTAGATAAGGTAATTCGATTAGCGAAGGCGGCTAATAAACCTAAAGGTAAGTATTTAGCTTTTATATAGGACCGCTTAGACGCTAACCTAGTAAACACTATTCCCTATCCCGGACCGGAAACTATAATAACTAACTTTATAAATAGCTTAGCTAGTATAATACTAGGATAGTACCGGAATTATACTAATAAAGCCTAGAAGGCACTTATTACCCGATAAACCCTAACACGGATTAAATAGATATCGATATCGATTTAATCCTCCTAGATATATTCGCCTTTTCCCCGGTACCCGGAGTAACGCGGTAGCCCGGCTTTACGCCGCTCGCTATAGCCCGAATAACGTTCCCTAGCGCCGGATCGTTATTTAATATTACCGGAACGTTACTTACTAGGACTAGGATAATTCCGCTAGAACGACCACGCCCTACTAGCCCTAGGAATACTAAACCGCTATATAAATAAAGACAGCTAACGGCTCTTAGCTAATAATATATCCGATTAACTAGCGGGCGGTAACCGGAACTTTCGGCGGGAATAATCCCGGGACCCTATAAACACTACTATCTATAATAAGGTCTCTAATAAAAGATATAAGAACGATAAGAAACTATAGGACCTATACTATTTTAAGGCGGAGTCTAATAGTTCCGAGGACCTTATAGATAATAAAGCTAAGACTAAGAAAGATAGCGATTAACTATACTAGGTCGCTAATAGACCCGGATTTATACCTAAGTACTATAATCTTTATTAGGTATAATAATAATATACTAAGTATAAATAACTAATAAGATCTAATAATAAAGCCCTCCGCTATAAGAAGCCCTATTCCTACCTATTCCTAATAAAGGAATAAGACGGTTAGGACTCCCCGCTAATTAAAGGCGCTCTATAGAAAGTAATAGACCCCGTAGCTAGCCTATACGGTATATATACGTACGGGTCTAAGTCCGAGTAACCCTAGATAATACTCCCTTCTAAGTTTACATTAATTTAGATGCCTCGCGATACTTTATAAGCTAGCACCTTCTGCTTTAGCTCCCTGATATAGAAATTAACACGTCTAAGAGATCTACGCTTTATGGTATAGGTACCTTAGATATTATCGGATAGGCTATATTTACCCTGCTAATATAAGGCATAGTAAACGGCTAGCCCCGAGTCGGACGGCTATATATAAAAGCTTATATAGTTCCTAAGCTAGAAGTGTTATAAATAGCGTATAACTTAATTACGTAAAATAAGCGATTGGTCTATTAATTTAATTAACTCTGTCGAAATCTCTAATCGTAGTGCTAAATTCCTGCCCTTATTCCTACGGCAGATCCACTCCTACTTCCGGGCCCGGAATAACCCGCTCCGAACCTGCTTTAGGCTAGCCTATACGACACACCCCCCTAACTAAATAACTATATAGTAGTTACTTAGTTAACGTTATTTATAGGCGTCTTCTATCGATATATCCCCTTCTATAACATCCACGTAGCTCCTATCGAATTTCTCTTCTAGCTCTTCTAGATACTCCGGTAAGATCTCCTCTAGCTTATTTATATATAGGCGTCCCTGTATATCTATTACTCCTACCTGTTTTCTGAAGCTAATAAACTTTTCCCCTGACAGGGTCTTCGTTAATCTATTAGCGATTATATCGGCGCTTATAATATAGCTGACTTTAATCCTTCTATACTACTATGCCTCTTATAGCCAATAGTTATATATATCGACGTGCCGTAATCGCGTGTTTAATTAAGCGATCTCCGCCGTTAGTAGGCGTATCGCTTAACTATTATCGTATTGTGTCTTTAATCATGGATCGTCGAATATTATACCTATCGCCTCTAATAGCCTTTTCGTGAATATCCCTTCCTTTACACCTTATACCAGCGAGAGTAGCTCTGCCTCTATTATTAACGTTATCACCGTTGCTTGCTTATTGGCTCGCTAGGCTATTATACCTTTAAATAGGCGTATTATAAATACCTAACTACTCTTACGATTAATTAAGTTATCTACGAAGGACGTGTCGGTGAATACCTTAATAGAGTCGCTACTACCTAGTTCTAGGGCGTAGGTTTATATAGCTAGCAGATATCGGATTAAATAGTTAGCTGCTTTATAATGCTAATGGCTTGGATTTATGTTAAATCTATAGAGTCGTGATACTATAGAGGCGATATCGGGGCGTATAATAATTATAGCGTATAGAACTAATTCTATCTTTTATTAATAGCTTTTAACGGTAATAGACTTCCTATTATACGGTAGTAGCTTTATCGGCTTTAGAGGGCTTATAGGTTTATAGTTAGATACCGTTAATAATAGATATCCTACCTTCACGATATAATCGCATTATAATAACTATATCCTCCGCGAGGGACGGTCCCGAATAACCTTAATCCCTAGGAACCACTATAGTGGCTGCCCGCCTTATAGGGCGTAGTGCTTTCGTAGGCTCGTGATAGCCTATTCTATCTCTTCCCTAAAATCTTCCTTAAAGCCGATCACGATATTATCTATATAGAAGAATAGGATTAGCCTATAGCGTATAAAGCAGCAGGGCTCTTACGGCACTATCTTAAACCCGTCTTTTTTTAGCACTTCTATAATATGCTTTTACTATAGTAATAGAGACTCCCGTAGCCCGTATAACGCCTTCTTTAGTAACAGTAATTAACCCGGCACCGCGGTCCCGGGCGGGAACCGTATATATATATCGTGGGGTAAAGGGGCGTGCACGAAAGCGTTAACGACGTTATACTATATTAAGGATAGGTTAAAGCGAGCGGCGATCGCTATTAACGACCTAAAAGACCGACCGGTAAGAGTGGCTATATATATATCTTCTAACGAGTCCTGATACTATTAATCTCCACGGACCACTAATCTAGCCTTATACTTCTATAGAAAGCCGTGCTTATTAAACTTATAGGTTATTACCTATATACAGCCTAGCACTTAATACCCCGTCGCCCTGTCTTTCGGCACTATAATCCACGAGCCTATCTCTTTATAACTCTTTAGGTATTTCCTTTAGGCTTATCGGAACAGGACGTCGTATAGGTGGATTTTAAGGTCTTATTAGTTCTTCGGGGGGGCCGGCAGTTACTTACGGTATATCTTATAGAGTCTCTTAAGTACCTTTTTAATTTTTAACTTCGTTAGCGGCTTACTATTCAAATTACGGAGTAATAGGGCATGTCTTCCTGCGTTAAAAGCAGAGATCCAGACTCGGTTACTGTTATAGCTTCGAAATTTAGCTCCCCCCTGCTTTATAGGTATATAGCCCGTGAAAGCAGCCGCCGTGAGCCCTGCCTAAGGAGGGGTCTCTAGTAGAGTTAGAAGGTGACTATTATCTAGGCGTTAGTGATTAATCGTAGCCGTGGAAGAGTCTTTTTCTAGCTCCGGCCTCGTAGGCTTTATAAGCTCCTCCTACTATTCCGGCCTCTTGGGCGCTATAAACGGTTCTACCCCCTAAGCCTCGAGGCCGGCAGGCGTAGCCCTTAGGAGAGGTTTGTTAACCTCGCTGCCCGACTAGAGAATAGGCTCGAAGTATGCTATTATAAACGTATCGGCTACCTTATCGGCTGCCTTATCTTACGGTTCGCCTTATTTAATTATATATAACTCTAGCAGGCGGATCTGATTAATAATATCCGCTAGCTACTCTTCCGTTAATTAACGTAAATCGTCCTTTAAGGCTTTGAGTCTGCTATTAAAATACTCTTGTTCGTTAAAGATAACGTTACGTGTGCGGACGGTCCCGTTCCTTTAAAGGCTAGGAACCTAAATACGGTAAATATTAGTTAAATCGTAGCCTACGAGGTAACCGATATAGGCCCGCGGCGCTAGCCGATTTTGAAGCTTTCTAGACCTTGTTAGAGCCGCTCTGGTTATAGGAAAAGCCTTATAACTAAAGGCCCGAAGGTAGCCTAGCTACGGGTTACGTTAATAGATAACTTCGAATAGGGTCTTCTAGCCAAGGCGTTATTTAGGCGTTCTGTTTTATACGTAAGCGGTAGTAGGAACGACTTTAACCCATAGGAAATCAGGTAATCGGGAGTATATTCGTATAGCTTATGCCTTCTCTACTATAATAGCCCTAGATCTTTTGGCACCTCCGTTCTATACGGGGGTCTCTGCTAAAGAGGACTCTAATTAGATACTAAAACCCTTAGTTAAGCCCTGTATTTCGAGCGATTATATTAGCTCGTTATTACACTTAAAGACCCCTACCTGCCGGTTAAATTGGCTCTAAACCTATCGGATATATTAGTTTATAACTGTATAGATATCGGAAGCCCTCTTTAACGTTATAACGTAGCAGGCCACGAAACCGCTATATCGATCTATAAAGAATATAATCCGCACGTATCCCTCGGCGGTTAATAGGAAATCCGTGAAGTCGATCGCCTACCTCTCGCCGGCGTAGCTTAGAGCTATACGGGTCCTTCGGCTAATCTAATAACCTATCTTTGATTATACGTAGGCGTTATACTCCACTATTCCTGGCCCCTTTAGTTTAACGCCCTATAACTACTCTTCTAGTTGTTTTATTATATTAGGGCCAGCGTGCCCTAACCGTAGATGCTATAGATTACCGTCGGCTTAGCTAGCTGCTCTCTTAATCAGTTTTCGGATTAGTAGACTTAGGGCTAGAAGAGTAGTGGTAACGGGGGCGTTAGTGACTAGAAATAGCTTTATAACGGTTTAATCGTAGTGGACACTTAGCTTATAAAGGATTAATTAGTTATAGCGGCGTATATAATCATTTAGTGGCTCTTAATCCTACTAATAGCCGTTCTGCCGTATCTTCTTATTAGAGACTAGGTTATAGATAAAATCTTTATAGTAGGCTACGTCTTTTAACCGGAACTTCGTCGGGCCGGCCATTCCTTCTATTATTATAATAACGTCTCTATATCCTTAGATCGGCACCGTTATAGTGCCGGCGATTATAACGTTACTAGGGCGGGTCGGTCTATAATCCGTAAATCTGCTTTTATTATAGAAAACGTGGGATATAGCACCTAAGTCTAATATAGCGGACTAATATAAAGGATATACGGCTACTAAAAGGGCGGCCGCCGGGGCTTCTAGCCGGTATGGCTTAGAACGGACGGTGTTTAACGCCTTGCCTTACCCTTTATAGAATGTATTTATAAGCTTTTTTAGCTTCGCGGTCCTCTTAAAGAAGACTTCGTTATTATTGCCGGCGGCTTTTATAGCTATATATAGTCGCGCCTCCTTAAGGGCTTCGTTATTATTATCGCCGTTACCGTTACCGCCACCGGCTTTATTATTATTATCTATAACTTTATATTCGGTAGTGGCGGCGGCGGTCCTCTTCTTTTTATTCCAGGACCTAATCCTTTCTATACCGCTCTATAGATCCCGGTCTATCCTAGGGGACTTCTTTATAAGCCTCCTAATAGGGTTGTTAGCTTAAAAACCCTCCGGCGCTAACTCCAGGAATAGTATCTAGTAGCCCTATAGATCGTGGCCGTACCGGTAGCACGCGGGGCACTCGTCCTTATAGAAGAGTAATTACCGGCGCTTAGAGCTTATACGGTTAGTTAACTTACCTTTAGGGTAGGTATTACGGCCCCGCTAGGCTCCGGTCCGGTTACTGCTTTAGTTAGCCCTCCCGGCCTATTATAGTCCGTTATTATTATCGCCTAGGTTCAAGGCCGGGAAGGCTATAGTTCTATGGCTTCGGGTCGGCGGTACGTTAAGTTATTCCGCTGCCTTTTTCCTTTCCGCGATAAGGGCTATCGCCGATACTATTTTAAGGTCTAGCGTTACTTCCTTTATATCCACCTAGTTACCTAGGGCAGGTCGTATAGCGTTAAAGAAGTCGTTAATCTAAATCTCCCGGGGCTTGTTATATATCCTGATGTTATAATAGTCTTAGAGCCGGTCCTGCTAATCGTCTAGCCAGGCGCCTACCTTTCGGGGGTTAGTAGGCGGCTTAGTCTTATATAGATCGTAGTTCCTTTAGGAGTCTTTTATACGGGTCGCGATAGGGTGCGGCGTCGGCTTATACTGCTACGTAGATCTCTTCCGGGGTTATGCCCTTTATCAGGGCCTTCCGTCTTTTCGCTATAATAGACTCTTCTACCCACTTAAGTATACCGTTAATGCCTTTCTGATAGGTTTCGTAGTCTTTACGATCTTCTTTATATCGGCGGTAGTCTTTAGTATAGGCGGCCTTACCTATAACCGTTAGCTCGGAGATATTAGTAGGCTGCCCGTTAACGTTAGCGATAGAGGTGTAGGAAGTAAATTCGGGACGGGTGGCCCGCTACGGCCTAGGGGCTGGATCGTTAGGGCGTAGGAAGTCCTAGACTCCGTTGCTATAGGCCCTGACTTTATAGAGGCGCTTCTATAGCTCCTAGTCTTCGTGGCTTATATAGATAGTCGTATTAGAGGTTATGGTTATAGCTATAGGCAGCTCGGCGTAAATAGCTTTAAAAGGTTATCGAGTAAAATAAGACTCTTAATTATTGTAAATAGCGTATAACTTAGTTACGTAAAATAAGCGATCGGTTTATTAATTTAATTGACTCTGTCGAAATCTCTGATCGTAGTGCTAAATTCCTGCCCTTATTCCTGCGGCAGATCCACTCCCACTTCCGGGCCCGGAACAACCCGCTCCGAACCTGCTTTGGGCCAGCCTGTGCGACAAGAAGCCGGTCTACTCCTCGGGCAGGAATTTAACTATCCGAATAAGATTAATATCCTTGATTCGCGGGACGCTATCTAGATTAGGTCCTATGAAGGTCTTATTATCCCGGCGCGTATCTTCGCTAAATATTCGCTAGTTAGACGCCGATTAAAGGCCGCTAAGAAGGCTATTATTTTACTATATTAGTAGAACTTCGTCCTATTGAAGGAACGGAATATAACCCTAGACTCTATAGAATTCTAGCTAGATATTATGGGTTTACTAAACTGTATCCTCCGTAAAAGGATATCTATCCTAATCTATAATACTAGTAACTAGCCGCTACTTATTTCCTAGGGTAATAAGCTAGGATATATAGATCCCTTCTACGCGGATAGATATTTTAATATAAAGCACGATAACACCTATAATGTTCTAATAAAACGACTAGAGGCCGTTAAGAAGTCCCCGAATCCGGAAGGGTAAGGAGATATCTTTAGAGGGTATTTACCTATTAGCGGGAAGCTCGTAATCGCTAATAGCCTAGATACCCCGACTAAAGCGATTTTAGAAAGCGTAACTATCTATAATTATAAAACCCGCTTTATAGGGCGCTTTACTAGGATTATTAGTAACTATCCTAAGGTTTACACGGACTAAGGCGTTATCGATATAGATAAGAAGGACTATATACGCGTTCCCTTAATTAACGGGTAGTATACCTAAAGGATTAGCTAAAAGCTATATCCGCTTAGCCGCGAGGACTAAGCCTTTTTAGACTATACCCTAGACGGACTCTATAACTAGGACCGTATAGAATAAACGTTAGCACTAATACCCTTTAGTACTCTGGTTTTATTATATAGCTAGAGGTAAAAGGTAAACATCAAGGCAGTATAATAATCGACCTTTATACCCTAAATAAGGTTACTATCCTAGATATATACCCGATACCGCTTTAGTATCAGCTTATTAAGCGACTCCGAGGGAAAAGGTTTATCTCCGTTATTAACGCCTAGGCCTTCTTCCACTAGTTCCTTATATACGAACTATACTATAAGCGGTTTGTTATTATAACCTAATAAGGATAGGAACGACCAAAGGTCGCCCTAATAGGCTTCTATAACTCGCCCGTATATATCTAACGATATATAGACTAGCTCCTTCGCCTATACTAAGACTTTATCTCCGCCTTTATCGATAATATCGTTATTATATTAGATACTAAGGACGACTATACTAAGCACTTAAATATAGTACTCTCCCTATTTAGTAAAAAGAGGATTAGTATCTCTCCTAATAAGTCCTTTATTAAATATATATTACTTTAACTACTAGGATTTAAGGTCGACGCCCTGAGGCTATCGAATACTAAAGAACGTACCGAGGCTCTATAAAAGCTTCGCCCTCCGACTTCCCTTTAGTCCTTAGAATATTAAATCGAGATAATAGGGTGGCTTTACCATCTTATTCCCCGATTCTCCTATTAAATCACTCCCCTCTAGTAACGGAAGACGACCCTCCTCGCCGAAGCTTATTGAATCGGGAAAGATAAAGGATAGACCCGTAAGGCGTATACTAAATACACGATATTTAAGGCTATTACTAAAGAGTTAGCTATATTCCACGATATCACTAGCGCTCCTACCTTAGACGCTTACCTATTGTATTATATCCCTACTAAGATCCTCTTTATCTAGCTAGACGCCCTTAAAAAGCACGGGTTGTCTGCTATACTCTTTTAAGTAATTAATAAGACTAAATAGATTATTAAAGGAACCTTTAAGAAAACCGATATTTAATTAGTGCTTTATATTTATTTATTTTATTTATTCTTACTCTGTTATCACTTAGCTAATGATAGGCTAGCCTGCCTAGGCAATAGTCCTTCTTACATTTTAGAAGGGGGGAAAACCTCTTCGGATAAAAACCCCTTCCCCCTTATACTAGTAATGAATTCGTTCCACGCGCACGGCCGCCGCGAAGACACTGTGCGGCCGCTGTATTTAACACTGTTCGTATTACGAAGCCACCAATATATAAGCTCTATATTCCTTCGTCTTAGTCCCCGTTATCCTCTTATTTATTAAGTACTAAGATAGACCCTTAATAATTAATTTCATTCTATCCTAAGCCAGTAACCCTATCTTTAAGATTTAATGTATTCTAAACCCACGTTAAAGCTTTTCATATTATCTATAGACGGCCTTGTATATAATATAACGTACGGTTCGTAGCACCCACGTTTTATATAGGTCCCGCTAGGATATTTTTACGCGCTCCGGAGCGCGGTATCGTCTCTGTATACGTAACAGGCGACTTATCCGCTACGGCCCTATTGATAGTAAGGCCTACCTGCCCTAGTTAACGACACGGGCGTGTCGGCCTTAGCGGCAGAGCTACCTGCGCCTGTTATTAACTAGGTACGAGCCGGGCAGTAGCGCTATAAGGCCCCCCCTATTCAACCCTTATCGTGCTTACTAAGGCAGATAAGGGCCACCGGCGAACAGGGCCGGGTAATATAAAAAGAAAACTTTTTACGCGCGCCCCTAGCCGGAGTCAAACCAACCTAACCGCCTCGTGGTTATATACCAGGGCACCACTAGTGCACTGGGCGTGCTTTATATTAGTAAGGGGCTTAACCCTATTAAAAAGAAGTATTAGCCTACGGAACTTAAGGTAGCCTATCTAGTATAGGCTATTTATAAGACCTATACTATTATTTAGTCCGCTTATCGTAACCCGACTATAGTCCTTATAGACCCCGCCGCTATTATCGGTATTATAAAGTCGACTATCCTATCTACCACCGATAAGGCCAGGCTAAATATAAAGCTTACCCTCTACTTGGAGTTTCTTAGCTAATTCTAGTTAGATTATTAATATATCCTTAGTAAAACGAATATAGTAGCCGACGCTTTATCTCGACTACCCATTATTAACAGCCCTCCGGCTAAAGGTCTAGGCGAATTATACCGGATTTAGGAAGACTAGGCTATATACTATATTAGCGAAATCTGAGTAAAGGATAATAGATAATAAAGGATTGTTAAAGGATACGCTAATAATTTAAAGTAGGCATCTATCCCTACCTAAACCACTAACTATAACTTACTAGTTAAGATCCCTTTTAAGGTAGATAATAGTCTTCTATACTAAGTGGATTTAAATAGGAGTAAATGCCTTTATATCCCCTTCTCCCTATATAAGGAATTTCTTTAGGCCGCTTATAACGACTAGTAGTATTTCGGAGCTAAATAGATATAATATAATTTAGTTAGCCGCTTCGTAATCCTATTACTCCGTAAAGAGGTCGACTTATATATAGCTTAATATAAAATATATCGTACCCACTAAACGGACTACCAGGCTCCCCTTAACGAGATATAGCCTATGCTAACGCCCTTAATCCCCTTTTATATTATTATTATAGACTTTATTATCGGACTACCCGAAATACCCTCTATAAGGGCTCCCTGGCAGCGCGAAGGCTTCCCTTTATTCGATACCCTCCTAACCGTCACGGATAAGTTCTTAAAGGCCTCCCTGCTTATCCCTAGGCATAGCACCTACACCGTAAAGGACTAGGCGTCCGTGCCCTTTTAAGCCCTCTAGATAGGTAACTAGGGTATCCCCCGCGGTATTATCTCGTATCGTGAACCTAAGTTCTTATTAGACTTCTAGATAACTTTATAGAAGGTAGCCGGAACTAAGCTAAAGTTCTTAATAGCCTAGCACCCCTATACCAATAATATTTCTAAAAGGAAAAACTAAACCATTAAAATCAGGATATATATATACCTAAGGGATAATCTAAATACCCTATAGCCGAAGGCTATTATACCTTTATAATTTAACCTAAATAACGCTTTTAATAAAACGCTCGGCTATATACTAACTAATATACTATACGGCACTAAAATAAATAGTCCGCTTAACGTAATCGGTAATATTAACCCTAAGTTTATATATAAGATATTTTAGAAAAATATAAAACCTATTATACGATAGCTTAGATATATATAAAGCGCCTATACAGTGAGAAACGGCATAATATTCGGTTTAAGCCCGGCGACCGCGTATATATCCACCTTAGCCGCGGATACTTACTCTTAGGTAAGCCTAGCCCTAAACTCGGTGCTTAACGGATAGGCTCCTTTAAGGTCCTTAAGTAAGTATTGCCGCTAGTATACTAATTAGATCTGCCTAAGACTCTTAATATACACCCCGTTAATAGTATTACTTAACTCTAAATAGTTAGGTTCGCGGAGATACCTAGGATAAGAGGACCCGTCGACGTGTAAGACGGAGACTAAGAGTAATAGCGGGACCTATATACGTATTACGAGATCGAGACTATCCTGGATATTTAGGTTAGTCGTAAAGGAAGAGGTAAGCTATATACTGAGTACCCTATTCGATAAAAGGACTAGCCGGACTAGTAGAATATCTGGATATCTATAGATATAATAGAAGCCCCGGATTTAGTAGAGGAATTCGAAAAACGTTAAAGAGCTTTAGAGGTGCTTTATTTAGTATTAAAGGGAGTAAAAGAAGTTAAAAGACCCGAGCCCGGTAAGCTCTAAAGAACCAAAGGGACCTATGTAGCCTCGTGGCGGAGCCAGGCTAGAGCTAAAGAACCGTCCTCCTTAATAACGGAAACTCCTTTAGATAGCATAACCGATATAATAAAAATACCACTATCTAATCTTAAACTAGTAAGAATAGAAGCCTTATCGGCTATATAGCCCCGGCGTATATATAAATCGGTATATCTAGCTTAAAAATAAAAGAACTCTCCCGGCCACCTATAGTCTTACTATTTCCCTTTATGCTTTACCTATACTTAAACGATTATAATAATCACCTTAACCACTGGCTCGTTTAATAGTTCTCTTATAATAACCCCTATCACCCTTTAACACAGCCTCTATTCCCCTTATAGTCGCTCGCCCTAACTTATAGCCATTACGTCCTATTACCCTTACCGTATTCCGTTACTATAAGTATTATTCCCGGTTATATATCCACTATTACCCTAGCTAATACTCATAGGCGTCTCTCACGATAAACCGATCACACCCCTATACCCCCTAATATAACCTTTTATATAGTTACGTACCTAACGGATATCTATTGGTTAAAAGATTAAGAGCTCCGTAACGAGTTCGCTTAGTGATTTAGGAATAGACGGGACGGCTCCGGCTTGATTTTTAAGGGCTACTTTACAGCCATCACATTATTCGGGGATAAAAACGGGGTAGCATACTATCTTACTATAGCCGGCCTAGCCTTTAAGCGGTGGGTCACTAACTATAAAGCTATCGTTAAACGCTACTGCCGGTAAGCCGCGGAGAGAGGGTACGACGACCCTTAAAACAGACGACTTAACCGCATTATTTTCGTTCCCGAGTCTAATATAAATAAATACGTAACCGCAGCCTAAGCCTAGTAAATCGCGCTAGAATACGTATAGATATAATTCCTTTTAGATAACGCTGATACTATTACTTAGTGGCCGTAGTATAACTAGTCCTTCGAATAATACCTCGCTATAGCCCGCTATAATACCCCCTGAGGCCCTGATAGCTAATTCCTGTATAGATCGGCCTGTCGGGCTAGCAGACTCACGGTAACTAAGACGGGTTCCCCTATTCGCGTAGTAAACACGCCGAACCAGCACTAAGGCCCCGCGTTCCGCGACACTAATATTTCCGCGGATATACTCGTTAGAATAGATAAGGCTATTAGTATTAGCCTGGTGCTTGTAGAGGCCACTAGGACGCTCGGTAACGCAGAGATTAACCTCGCCGATTTTATCGCCGCTACTAAGGAGTATTACGAATATATCTAGTAACACGTAGGCACTATTAAGACTTAAATACAGAGACTAAAGGAACGTCTAGCACCGGCTATCCGGTTAGTCACGGAAATTCTCTCCCAGGCTAGTCTAAGCCTATCCTTATTAGACATATAAACCATTATACCCGGCACTATTAGGCTCGGAAAGCCAGCTTATAACGGTACCGGATCCGGTTAAGCCACTAAGCGGCTACTTGTCACTATATAAAGCGAAGATAAAATGAAGGTATAGGCCGCTAAAAGCTTTATAAGGCGCCTTAAAGACTCTAGCCTAACACCAGCATGCATAATATTCGGCGTGAACGGGTAGACACTAGCTATCGTTACTTAGGGTCTACACGGTATCGTCGCACCTATCCCCGATACTAAGTTCGCTATAGACTTTATTAATACCTATGTTATCGGTAATCACGTATAGCACACCGCTAACTTACTATTCCTTATCGCTATATAGCGATTAAAGAACTATATTAAGGTCGCTAAGCTAGAAGATAACGGCTATTTAGATAAGTCGAAGCGTAACACTATAGCTAACCGATTAACTAATAACGTTTACCTCGCGCTAGACGCTATTTATTATACTATAGCTATTAGCGACCACTATAAGGCTAACGGCCGTAAAGGCCTACTCTCCTCGTATAACCTGGTCGGTATAGAGCTTAAACACTGTAAGGACGGTATCGAGGCAGAGAACGCAGAGGTTATCCTGGAGATACCCACGGAGGAATAGGGATTGCCTAATATAAAGCCAGAGGCTCCCGCGATTAAGATCCTATAATAAGACGGCTCCGCGGGACGATAGATCGTTATTATTTGGGTTTTCATTTTTACTCTCTTTTCGTTTTATTTTCCTTAAGTCCCAGGTTAGCAAGTATACGACAGAGGGACAGGCGGCCGGACGTAATTACCAGCGTTATAAAGGGAGCCTGACAGAGTTAGGAATATACGCCATAAAGCGCTATTCTATAGCATAGTTTTTATTTCTTCGTTTAGCCTCGGCCGAAAATACAAAACTATAACCACGTCTACCACTTATTACTAGTATAATAATCGGCCACGCCGTGTCTAAGTTAGACGTTATAGACCTTAATAGACAGGGAAGCCCGCAGGACGCAGGGCTTTATCTCTCCCGGGGTATATACTTTTAATAGATTGGGCTACGAGTAGTAGGCTGTACGCGCGGAAGAGAGGAAAATCAAGCAAATAGCTGTTAAATTCGTAGATCCGTAGCATTACTGCTTGTTTCACGAATATGTAAAGAACTGACTTCTGGGATTTCTTCCTGGGTCCGGGGCGGGCAAAAGACCCTGAAAGATTGGGTGGCGACTGTTACGTTAACAGCCTACGCGACGGTTATCACGCCACGTTATTAGCTTAAGTAATAACCAAGATATCGTATTTACGATACCTAGTGTATTCATAAAATATATATCATAATCCAAGTATAGCTATAACCATATACTCTTTATGTTGACTTAGATATTATACTTATTATTATTATGATTATTACTTATTATAAGTATAATATTAACACCCCCCCGAAAGCTGACTCTTATATAATAAGTGCAGCTTATTCAGATTATAGTTATAGTTATATTACAGCGCAGTAATCCTAGTCTATCTAAGACTAGAATATATAGAGGAAAAGTTTTAAAAGGTTTCTTCTTTTTAAATCAAGGGAAAATTGAAAAACCCATGTTATTATTATAGTTTGTTATTTAAAGGAAAATTCAGAAAAACCTTTGCTATCTTGGGAAACCCGAAGGTAAAAAACCTAGTTATATCCCCTTGTAAAGAATTAAGAATACTAAGTATTAAAACCTAGTATTTTAATTCTTTAATATTATTATAAGGCGTCAAAGCATACTTAGACAACGTATAGTCCTTATAACCTAGGTTTATATAACTGTAAAGAGTATTATAAGTCTCTTTTACTAAAGCTTTAGTTATTATATTAGCTATATTAAATTTCGTATTTATATATACGATTTTTATTTTATTATTATATAACTATTACCTATAGTAATAATACTGCCTGTCGATATAATTTACCCGTTTAGAAAGTTTAGGGTTTTCGGCGAGCTTCTTAATACTCTTACTATCTATTAAGATAGTAGGACATTCTTTATTTATTTTTTCAAATGATCTGGGATTCGAGCCAACCGACGCGCAACTCTAGTAAAAACAATAAAACTAATTGGAGAAAGAATCTAACTCCCTCCTCTACGCCGTGATAGCACCGAGTAGAAGCCGTAGTGCGGACGCGGGGGTAGATACGATAGAAGGGGTGGTGGCGACCGGCCTACCACCTAAAAATTCTTTAAACCGCCCCCACCGATAACGACTACTCCTCGACTCCTACCGCCCGAACTAAGGTAATCCTGTATATAATCGAACCGAGACCGATATAGGGGCTTTACAGGCCCTTAGAATAAAAATGTAATAAGTTAAAGCGTTAATCTAAAGTCTACCAGCTAATAGGAATATAATTAATTAGGTTATAGAGTTAATAAAGGAGCTTATTAAGCTACGCTGCCTTAATAGCTAGAGTGCCGTAACGATACCGATTATATACCTCTATGCTATTATATAGAGTGCGATTAGGGAGGAACTCCGAAAAGGAATAAAGCCGACCTAGGCTATAATAGCTATAGCGCTACCCGCTATAGCCCCCCTATAAGACCCGGCCCCCCTTAAAGTGATTCTAGCCTCATATTATTCAGAACTAATTATTAAACACGGAGACTAGCTAGACTAAGCACTCTAGGCTTAATCGCTAAAGGAGATTATCTAAGCTATAAATATAGCCGCTAGTCGCGATAACGCTATAGCGGCCCGGAGACTACCTAGCGGCGATATATACCTTACCTTTATTAAAGGGGTATAATAGTAGTTTACCTTCGCTAACTAATAGGTTAAATAGGCCTTTAGCGCCGGAGCTAAAATAGCTACCCGGACCTACTTAGTATTAGCGAAAGGTATCCCCTATTCGATCCTAGGCCTACTAACCGAAAATAAGCTCCTATAATTCCTATATATTATAACTCCTAATATAAAGATATACCGAGTAAGGACCCGGCTCCTTAAATATAGTACCGGTAAGGTAATAATACTATTTATCGAGACCTCCTTACTAAAAGGCGTAGAGAGTTCTATATAGAATAGCCTTCTATTAAAGGGCGGTAGCTACCTATACGAGCCCTATAACCCCGATATAAACCTCCTATAGTGCTTTAACTACCTTTAGTTTAGGTATAGAGTAGCCTAGTGCCTAGAGGCGGAGAGGCGGTGCCGCTATTATACTAAACCCGAGTCTACCTACTATAATAGGTTCGAGAACTACCTAGCGTTAGCCCCGAAGGCTACCCGGCGGTACGCTATATATAATAAGAGCTATAATACCTTTAACGATGCCTATTAAGTTAAGAAATAGGAAGCCGCGAGAGCCTAAGAAGTATATAAGTACCGGGTAAGAGAATTTAATATTATAAGGTAGACTAAAGCGGCGTACCCGCGACCCCGCCTCCGCTATCCCTTACCCTCCCCCTCCCCCTCCCCTACCCTATTATAGGCCGCCCCTATCCGTTATAGCCCCGGCCGCCTACTAAAAAGGCCCCGCGAAAACCCTCTAGCCCTTAAACCCCTAAAGCCGTTCCTTATCCCCCGTAAGGCCGACCCGACCCCGATATAAGACACCTAGGAGGCTATACTAGCTAGATTAACCTTAAACCCCTCCCCCTTTAAATAATAAAACTCTATATCCTAACCTAGAATATAGGAGCTAAATAGGCCCGAGCTAAGCTCCCGCTATAGGCCTATACCGAGTATAATATAATAGCTATCTAAGAGCTAGGGGTTAACCTCTTTATAAAGGGACCTAAAGCCCTAAGCAGGGCCCTATACCTCCTAGTCTAAGGAGGTAGTTAAGCCCCGCTTTATATCTATAAACGATATCCCCTTAGTATATAGATTTAGCGAGCCTACCGGGACTCCTATACGGTTACTTTCGGCGTAAGCGACTAAGCTATCACGATCTGGTTAATCTACTCTAAGAATTACTAATCCGCCTTTACCCCTTAGTATACCCCTTTAACCTTAGACCTTATAGGAAGCCCCCCCTAAGGCCGTTATATCCTCCTCGGAGACTTTAATCTCTACTATCCCCTCTAGGCTAGTTACCCTAGATTCTATCCTAGGTTTAGTACCCTCCTAGAGCTAACTACCTATTAAAACCTTAACCTTATTACCCCCCCCGGAATAACTACCTAGTATAGGCTAGGCCGGCGACTAAGCATTATTAAACTTATCTAGGGGTCCTAAGGGCTCCCCTATAGCTATAACGGTATAAATAGCGAGGTTATTAGATTAGACCACCTCTCCTAAACCGCGACTATACACCTTAATATAAACCGCCCTGCCGATATAGCCCCGCCACGGCCCCCTAACTACCCCCGCTAGGTCTAGACGGAATCTGTACCCTCCCTCGCCTATTAGGCAGCCCCTAGGATCCTTATATAGCCAGGCCCCCTAATAACGCCCTCCGATATCGACAGGGCCCTTAACTAGCTAACCTAAGACCTTACTATTATCGCTAATTAGGCCGCCCCGGGATACCGAACCGGCCCCCCTAGCCGCCTACCTTGCCCGTAATAGACTAATAAGCTAACGTCCCTAACCTCAGAAGCGCGTAGGCTATATAGATAATATATAGCGAGGAAATCACGGAATAGGTAGGAAGAGTATAAGTAAGCTAAGCCCCGCCGCGATAAAGCTATAGCGGTAGCAAAAAGGTAGTACTAGTAACACCTTCTCTACTCGACCTAAGCGAATAATAGGCTCCTCTAAAGGCTATAAAGATAGGCCTAAACCAGGGGATACTAATTACCCAGGCCCCTTATTATACCACCGCTATACCGCGACTAAGGTAACTTAGTAACCTCCTATAATAAGAAAGCAGATATCCTATACGCTAAGTTCTTCCCTCCCCCCCCCCGGAGACTCGGATCCTAGACCCCTAGGATAAGAGTACCCCTCTAAGTAGGATATAGACCGGAGCGGTATTATAGCGGATATCTAGGGCCGCCTCCGCCGGACTAAGCCTTAGGCCGCCCCCGCCCCGGGCGGCTTCCTAGTAGGCCTCCTAAAAGCCTATAGCCTGGCCCTATACTAGATCCTAGCCACGATCCTCTTGGCCTACCTATCCCTAAGCTATTTCCCGCGCTATTACTATACCGCTACTATTATAATTATCTAAAAAGAGGGCCGCCCTTAGAGCGATTATAGGATAGCTAAAGGCTAAAGGCCGATCTCCCTCCTTAATACGATTAAACAGCTACTTAAAGGTATTATAGCGGACCGCTTCTATAATAAGATAATCGCAGACCTATCGGCATATAGTCGGACCGATGGCCGCGCACGGACCACCGATCCGAACCTATCTCTATACGTGCGATAAGGGATTAGTTTAATCCCTTAAGTTAAAGTCTTAGTTCGAAGTCAGCGCTTAGTTAACGAATATTATATACTCACTATTCCTAGACCCGCAAAGGGCGGTTAAGAGGTTTTGTACCTCCACTATGTGCACAGACCTTTTTAGTAGTTTTTCGCCTGCAAAATACCTCTATAGTATATTAGTGACCTGCCGCCCTAACACGTAAGATAATCAATATCGGGGCGGTACCTCTTTTTATATAGGAAAATGATTAAAATAGATATCACTTTCGGATAAAACCTGACGACCTAAATATATATATCCCTTCCCGCAAACTATACTCATTTTTATAGGGAAGAAATTTCATAGCACGCTCGTAAAAAGATTTTAGAGATTTTACTACTATACTTTAAGCTAATACCCACACCTACTACGCCAGCTACGCGGCGCTGCCGTCGTTATAAGATCGTTAAACCTTTCTCCGAGTTCAGATTCTACCGTGGTAATAGAATATACGCCACCTATATAACCTACCGAACTACTAACCAGGTTAATCGCTAATCCGACCCTGCCCCCGAGGCTAATCGCTAAACCCCTGCTAATACCGATACTATACGGCGGTGCCATCGTTATAAGGTCGTTAAACCTTTCGCCGAGTTTAGATTCTACCACGGTAATAATATATATACTACCTGTATAACGTGCCGGGCCTAAACCGACCCTAGAACCAACCAGGCTAATAGCCAGTCTAGTCGCTAAACCAGCCCTATAGCTTATATAGCACCTATAGCTAGGCGTTACACCTCCCGCCACCGCCCCCGGCGCCCCTTATAACTAACCCCGTCGTCCTCTCTAGGATATTTTTATACTACCTATCGTACTTACCGCCTTACTATAGCTTTCCTGACTCGCCGTAACGGTGCCCCTTATAACCGGTGCTATAGGTGCTATAAGGCCAGGGCCCCCGGTTCCCCCCCTAGAAATAAGGCTAATAGCGATAATACACGTACTTTATAGGACCGGGTCGTTTAGGCGAATCCCTAGTTACGTATTCGTCGATTAGATCCGGCTAAATAGATAACCTCGAATAGCGAGGTGGTGGTCGAGTATTCTAACCTAGGATTAAATCGGGTAGAGTACGATTATTACGCTACCCTTTATTAGATAGGCGAGAGATTATAGGTAGGTATCCTGCTTTTATAACTATACTAACGTTTATTATTAGTTTTTAGGAGTTAACTATATCGAGCCTAAGGTTTAGTTCCTATTATAATTAGGGCGACGTGGAGGTTAATACTATCCCTAAACTATCTGCCTATATTAAACAGCTACTACTCTCTTACTATCCTAGGTCTATTAACTTCTGAAAATATATTTATCGATATAATAATATATTTACTTTTACTTCTATATAGTATATAGAGACCCGTCGCGGGCTTACCGCCGGTATCGTATCTTTCTAGATCCATAGCGCCCTTTACTATATCACTAGGCCACTAAATCACGTAGGGCGTATTTCTGTTTTTATATAGTTATATTTCTATAACCCTTAAGTTACGGCTAACCACCCCCACGCTAACGCCCTGTCTCTTAACGCGATGCTTAAACGGGAGGTTCTGGTTAAGCTATCGTCTATCCTGTATACGTATAACCCGTTTACTAAGATCTATCTTAGCACCCGCGAATAGTTCGATACTCTTAGTAAGTAAGGCTAAGTGCTACTAAACCCTTAGATACGGTTAGTAATAGGATAAGGTGCTAACCGCCGCTAGGAGAACCTGCCTGTTATAGATAAAGCTTCCGCTATGGTTCCTAACGAGTCCAGCTAGAGGGGTTACCGGGATATCGTCCTGGCAGAGAGGGGCCCGGGAAACAGTATACGGGCTTTCTATTGCGTTAACTATAAGCACCCTGCGTATCTACCACTATCTTATCCACCTCTATATCCTTTAGGCAGGACCGGATATTACTAGAATATAAGGCTACGGGATCTTTATAACCGTATATATTAGGTTACGGAGGTAAAGTTCCGGTAATACTACCGCTACCTATTATATTAACGCTAGCGGCAAAGGCTAGTGCCCTTCGCCTACGGCTCGCTCTTTTAGCAGTTTCTAGTAGACTTATAGGCTTCGTGTAACCAGAAGAAGCTTAACTAGATCCAGCGCCACCAGGCCTAGATACGGGCCGACGTATATACCAGTATAGTAGACTAGGCCTATCGCGGGGATAGCGATCGTTCGCTCCCTTAGTCCGCCGACCTTCTTTATTACATTTATTATAAACCCGGGGTAGCCGGAGATTATTCACGAGCTCTTACCGGGCCAGGATATAAGTAACCGCCCTAATTTAGTTAGTCGCGTTCTTAAGTTAAAGTGCCGTGAGCTCGAGAAGGAATTACGCGATAGGATCTGTAGCGCGTTTACCAGGATCGTCTAGACTATCGAGTACCAGAAACGCGGTTTGCCTTACCGGCATATACTTCTTTTCCTTACCCCGGAAGCGTCCGCTTTATATAAAGAGCAGGCTAATATTAATAGGGTCGTTTCTGCAGAGTTACCTACGCCTAAGATAGACCCGGCCGGCTATCTATTAGATATCGTTGGTAGGAATATAGTCTATGGTCTATACGGCAATAATAAGCCTTCTACGCTATATATATAGTCTAATTGCGGCCTAGTCGCCCGCTACTCTAAGGGATTTCCGAAGCCTTTTATCCCGGAGACGGTTATACGGGACGATAGCTACCCTGAATATAGGCGTCGCGATACTAAGTAGTATATATTAAAGAGGGGCCGGTCTAGCAAAGTCCGCCTAGATAACTGTTTTATAGTCCCCTATAGCCCGTATCTATCTCTTAAGTACGGCGCCTATATTAACGTTAAGATCTACGGGACTATAAAGGCGATTAAGTATATCTATAAGTACGTCTATAAGGGCAGCGATCGTATAATAGTTTAGATTACTACTAAGGAGGGCGAAAATAGGGTATCCCTCTATCTATAAAGTCGTTATATCGGGCCTATAGAGATAGTAGTATAGTTATTCGAGTTCCCTATCTATTAAGAGTATCCGCCTATTATACGCCTACCGGTCTATCTTAAGGGCGAGCAGCCGATTTATTTCTAAGAGGACGCGACCGCCTCTTAGATTATTAGGTAGTTAGAGTAGCGGAAGAGTCCGCTTATGGCTTTCTTTAATTATAATCGCGAATATAGCGATAATCGCGATCTATATTATCACGAATTCCTAGGCTATTATACTTAGTTGCCTTAAGAGTTTATGTGGCGACTAAGGCGGCGGGGCTTCTAAATCGGCTACCTATATTACGTCCCGCCTACCTCGGGAAAGCCCTATTACCTACGGCTACTATTAGTATCTATTTGTGGCCCGACTTCTTTTACTGATCTATGTATAATTAGTAGAGTCCGTTATAGGACTTTTCGCGAGGCCTATATTATTACCGGTTTACTATATAACGACCGCTACTAGGTTACCTGTTTTAAAAAGGCTGCTATTTAGTAGACTAGTCACGCCTTATAGGAGCTATTTATTATAACACTTACCTTTAGCGATATTTCGAGTCTAGTGGCTATCTAAGAGGCTTTTATAGAGTCGATTTACGATAACCTTAGGTATAGGATTAAGCGAGAGGGACTCCGTTATCCCCCGTCTCTTAAGCGGCCATATATTAACTATAGTCTCTTTCTTATAAGGACGCGGCTTACGGACACTAGCAGGACTCTTAAAGAGTATAGTTTACCGACTCCCGCTTATAATTAGCAGCTTAGTACGGGGAACTCCCTCTTAGCCGATAAGCTTAACTATAATTATATAGCCTAGTTAACGGCCTTTAACGATATGAATTAGAAGTTTAACGCCTACTAGGCGGCTATGTTTTATAAGATTAACGACACGGTAAAGTCTAGGCGTGGTAATCGGTTTTTCTTATAGGGCCCTAGCGGTACCGGGAAGACGTTTATATACCATAGCCTCTACACCTACTTCCGATTATAGGGACGGGTTATTCTATATATCGAGTTTTCTAGGATTACCGCTATGCTACTAAAGGGCGGCCGCACCGCCTACTCCCGGTTTAAGATAAATATTTATATCGATAGCGACTCTTTTTATAATATTCGGAAGAATACTAACCTTACCCGATTACTATAGGAGGCGGCCTTAGTTATCTAGGACGAGGTTCCGATATAGTATAGGCACTGCTTCGAGGCGGTTAATTATACGTTATAGGATATCCGGGATTATAGCGAGCCTTTTAGTAGGATCCCTGTTATATTCGGTGGCGATTTTGCCTAGATTCTCCCCGTTATTCGTGGTAGTGGTTAGCCTTATATTATATAGGCCTGCTTCTTACGATCGCCCCTCTAGCCGAAGCTTCGCGTTCTCTACCTTACTTAGAATATACGGGTTACTAACGCTAACTCGGATAATTAGACGTTTATATAATAGTTACGCGACCTATCGTATAGCAAGGCCCATCGCGGTTTAATCGAGCTCTTCCCTTCTATTACTACTATCTTTAAGCGTATCCGTCTTTACGATTATATCTATCCTACTAATCTTTTTTAGTAGAGTCCGTTTAATTACACGGTCTTCGTGGATCGTGTTATCCTAATAGCGCGTAACGCGTGTATTAGCGATATTAATAATACTATAATCAAACATTTACCAGGGGAGTCGCGGACTTACTTTTTCATAAACACGGTTAAAAATCGCCTGTCCGATACTAATAGTATAATTCCGGCCTAGGGTCTAGACGTCCTGTTATTAATAGAGTTCCTATCTATCCCGCCTACTAAGCTCGAGCTTAAGATTAGGGCCCCGGTAATTCTTATATAGAACCTTAGCCTATAGAAGGGCCTTTATAACGGTACGCGGATAATTATCTTATGTATAGCAACTAATATATTAGAGGTAAAAGTTTTATCGGGGTCGTATACGGGCCAGCGTTACTTTATCCCGCGGGTTATACTAGATGGTACCGAGGAGGAATTCGCGTTTATTCTCCGTAGGCGTTAGTTTCCCGTGCGCCTCTATTTTACGATAACTATTAATAAGTCGTAAGGTTAGTCGTTCGGTACGATTAGCGTGGATTTAAGTCTGCCGGTCTTTACGTATAGGCAGTTCTACGTCGCTATATCCAGGGTTACCGATATACGACGATTATTTATTCTTTTACTAGGCAAAGATAGGCTGCTAACCGAAGAGGGGCGTCGTGTAGATACTATCGTATACCCGGAGGTCTTAATAGATTCGTTTATATCCTAATAAATCACCCTAATAACGAGCGTATTAATCGTGGGATATACGTTACCGGGCGGTGGAGAGGTCGTATTAATTAACTATATCTAAAGAGTATTAAAAAAGCAAAATAATATCCCTTATTAAAAAAAATAAGAACTAAAGACGTATCCGCGCGCGTTACGTTTTCCTTATAAACTAACACACCTAGTAGGAAATAATTTCCTGGCCGCCACTCCTTTACTATTCGGCGCCTAAATTAATCTCTAGCGCCTACGCGATATTCCGAAGGAATTATATCTATATACGCTTTTAGGCGTTAGTTATACCGCCGGCCAGGAGCATTAACTACTAGTCTAGACTTCCACCTATCTGATTATATACCGGGACGGGGGCGGGGGCTACGGGTATCGTAGGCATTATAGGTATTACTTATATACCGGGTATTCCGTGTATCCTATATATACCACCTATCGTAGCGGGTGTTACGGGCTAGCCGGGCATTCTATGTATTCCCGTTATTCTATATATAGTGGGTATAGGGCCGGGCTAGGCGGGCTATACGGGCTATACGGGCTAGGCAGGCTGGGCGGGCGGGGCGGGCGGTATAGGCGGTATAGCGGGCGGTGCGGCAGGTTAAGTGTATAAGGGACCGGGAGTTGTATTTCCCTTACCCTTAGAGGCGCTAGCGGTTATCTTTATCTTCTTAGAAGACGGTGTTAGCGTGGCGGGCTCTATAATATAGCCAATTAATGGTTAGTATACGGCATACTTCTTAATAGGGCCCGAGTAGCGACTTACCTTTAGATTTATTAGCCGTACGTTTACCCTTATAAGGCGTAGTGGTGGCGGCGGGGCGGTACGAATATTTTTTGCCCTTAGAGTTATAATAGCAGTTATTATAACTACCGCTAGCTATACCCGGCACGGTATAGCAGGCAGCGAATACTCTATCTTTATTATTACACTACTTATAATCCTTAGTATACAAGCTGACTAGCGTTATTATCATAGCCTCGCGGTTAGCCGGGCGCTTAAGGTTAAGTTATTTATCCTCTTTAAGGATAAGGTCGCGTTTTACCTGTATATCGTTAGTATATAGTTAGGCGTTAGGTAATAGGCGTGAACCTACGCGAAAATCGCGTATTATCTATAAAGCCTTAGTATTTTTATAGCTATCGTTATATACTTTATCGATAACCTCCCTATACGGGACCGTATATCCTCTATTCGAAGCTATCGTGCCCTATACGCGGCTATTTCTAGAGGAGGAGGGGGGGGGGGGGGGGGGGGCTTTGGGGCT